>NW_020884880.1:17464715-17968515 GCF_003945725.1 Corapipo altera
GCGGGGGGTCCGGGGCTGCCGCCGCCGCTGTCGGCGGCACTGGCGGGGCGGCGGCGGGAGCGGGAGGCTGCCGAGGTAAAGCGGGGACGGCGGCGGCCCGGCGGGGTGGCTTCCTTGCCTGCCGCGCCGCGTCCGGCGTGGGGGAGGCGGGAAGGGGAGTGGGGCGCGTTGCCGGCTGTCCCCTCTCGGGGAGGAGGGGGGGGGGACACGCACGGCCCCCGCGCGTGTCCGTGCCCCCCACGCGGGGGCCGCGCTGCCCCGGGCCAGCTCCGAGCGGGTCAGAGCGAGGTGCCCGGGACGCTTCCCCCCACGGCTCGGCGGGACGCGGGGGGCGGGCTACGCTCGGCGGCGCGGTCGCTGTTTTGGGCTGCAGCCCGTGAGTGAGGCGGTGATGTGGCGGTAGCGCCCGGGCGCTCCGTACCTTCCTCTCCGCAGACAAAAGCGCGCCCCAGGCGCGCCGGGGACTGGTTTGGTAACCCGGGGCGCTGAACTGTGCTCGGGACCCTGCCAGCCCGGCGCCCACTCTGCTGCTGGGCGGCGTTGGCCGGAACGAGCGGCCGTTTTGGCGGAAAATAAAATAAAAACCAAACAAACAACTTCATGTTTACAAACGTGGCTAAAACAAGCCCATGGGTCTCGGCAGCTCTTGCTGTGCAGAGTGGCTCGATGTGCGAGAGCAGAACCTCAGCGGTGTGCGCCTTGTTAGTGAGATTCCTGCGCAGGGAGAGCCGCGGTGCCCGTCCATCAGCCGACTGCTCGCTTCAGCTCCCGGTAGTTCTGTGCCCCAGGAACTCGGGGAAGGGCCGGGAAGGCGTGCAGGGCGGCTCTCCTGCGCCTTTTCGAAGTGGAGTTCAGTTTTACGGCTCCTCGCCTCGCCGAAGGATATTGTTGGGACGTGGTGGCAGGGAGCTGTGCGGCTGGAGCAGGGATTACTTCTGGGTGAGTGAGGCTGGCGGTGTGGAGGTCTGCGGGATCCCTTCTGCTGCCTGCCAGGGAGAGATCCATGGTTAGCAAATACAGTGTGAAGATTCGGCAGTGTGTGTGCGTGTCGCAGGCGCTGATACAAGGAGGTAATAAGAGTGGCTGTTCGTGCATTTCTGATGTTTTCTAGTGGCATGTTATTGTTGCATGTAGAGTGACAGTTTAGTCAGTTGAATCTGTGGCAGAATTTTTTTGGTTTGGATAGTGTTAATATTTTGCCTTCTGCCGAGATTTAACAGCATTTCAGCAAGCTAGCTGTAACAAAACAGAAAGGGCTAAATTATTGGCAATAAACGCAGTCTACGCTTTGAAGAGAGACAGGGCTTTGAAGAGATCTGTAGTGTGGATTCTGAAAACAAAGTAGTTAATTGAGCAACATAAAATATTACTGTCCAAGGACTGTGCTGGATCCAAAGGTGACCACCAGGACAGTACAGCAACAGCTCAAGGAGAGGAAATTCACTGAGACTGCTCTTCGGCTCTTTCTCTTGGAAGAGTGCTCATGAGGAAGTTTAGCAAGCATAGGTTAATTATATATGATGTTATGGCTGACTGAAGGAATTGGATACCTAGTGCAAAAGCCTGTGCATGTGGGAGAAGCTGATTTAAGGTAAAGTGGTGTCAATGTAAATTTAGACTGGTTGTGTCATTGTGGTAAAGTTGCTATGTGGACATCACTTGTTTGCAGTTCTGGTTATGTCATTTGGGAAGAGTTGGAAGCAAAACTGAATAAAAACCATCGCTCTTAAAATAAGAGCATTGGGAGTTGGTGCGTGCTTTGTTTTTCAATCAAGAAAGTTGGTTTTGATTTAAAATATTAATTAAATCATTCCTTTATGAACCAAGCTCTGGGTAAGAGCTTGATGTGTCAGCATCTGCCTGTGTCTGTTTTAATGATCAGAGAAGGTTGATCCTCAGTTTTTTATGTGGGTCAGCTTCCAGCAAAATACGCTTTGCTAGATGAAGGGTTGCAGGATTTGTCCTTGTATTAGTAGTGTCATAATGTTAGTAAATGAGAGTGCCTCAACCTGAGTTGTCATTATTTTGTGGCTAAGTGTGCTGGTGAAGAATGCAAAGTGGCTTCCCAGCAGATGGTTACACTTTGGGGTATCTTGCTTCTCTTCTGCACCTTCTTGCAGAGCTGAGGGGTCTTGCAATGCTCTTGAATTCTCAGGCTAATTCACCCTAAAATACCTAAGTATGGTAAAGTGTCTCTGTTACGTGTGAAATTTGGGTTCTCTCTAGGTAGAAGGAGTGGCACCACCAGGAACTGTTTTTTGGTTTTCTGCTGAGATAATTTTGTCTGTGTCTGTAGTAAAAGTGATTTACTGTTAGAGCTTGCTTTGGGGGTAACGCGTCTCTAGTGTGGGCAAGATGTAGAAAGCTCAGAGTTCTCATGTATCTCACATAGAATGAATTATTCTAGCAAATTCCTAACCATGAAGTGCCCACAGGTGTGTACAGTTAAGAGTTTGAGCCAGGTGTGTCTGAAAGGGATCATCCATTTTCACACTTCTGTCAATATGGATATGGTGGGTAAGTAGCATAAACAAAGTCCCCATTGACTTCTGTGGATATACACCTGTAAGATCAGTGTTCCAAGGAGTTTAAACCAGGGTGGCATTCTTGTAGTAGGTGATACAAGCAGTGATTAAAAAAACTGCCACTCCTCAGTAGGATAAAATACAAAGTCCAGCCAGTGTCATCCAGCTGTTGTGAGCAGTTAATGTGCTTTTTTTAGAGTGAAAGTTTCTTCTAACCCTTCTTAGCTAGGAGTAACTTTATGCACAAGATTTTAATATCTTCTTGCCTGTTTTTATAACCTGTTGTTTCAGTAATATTTTGTAGCACTGAACTCTGTAAGTTATCTGCGTTAAATCTGTTGTCTTTAAATGTCATCGACTCTCTCCTTGTTTATCTATTAAGGGGAGACAGTAGTTATTGAAATTCCTGAATACAGCTTAGCTGATCTTAATTATAATAATGGAGTCCATTACAATGACTCTTGCAAGTAGAAAATATTGTTAAAGCTTAGGCAAGATATTGGGGAGAAATTATGTCCAATTTCTTCTTATTTGTAGGTTGTGTTCTAATTAAATATTCAATATTCTAGGAAACAATCTTTTAGTTCCAAGACACTGTTGAAATGTCAGTTAAATTTCCCTCCCTCAAAGCAGTGTGCAGTATTCCGTTTGCTACAATACCTGGAAATCTTTAAGACTTAAAGAGTCACTAAACTTTTCATTCTCTGTAGTCTATAGTTCAGTTTGTATTCAAGGTAGATAGGTTGGTAAATGCTGAACATGTAGGAAGTACAGATATAAGAAAATATAATTAGGCCTGCTGTGAAAAAGCCAAACAAAATACAAGAAAGTGTAAAGAATTTATAGAATAAACATTTACCTATAAGGAATGTGTTTTTTTTTTTTTTTTTTTTTTTTTTAGGAGCTACTGATATTATTGAAAGAAAGAAAGAACTTCATTTTATTAAATACTTATTCAGTTTGTTGAGGTAATACTTTGTAGATTTTGGATTTATTTTCTACACTAGCCAAGCTTTTCTCTACTGTTCACCTCCTCCTTTTATCCTCACACAGTGAGCTTATTATTATTAGTCTTGGTTACAGACATATGTATTTTTGTAGAACTTTACAGCAAGTCTGTAGGGCAACAGACCCTATCATATCACATGTCTAACTTATAACTTTATTTTTCAGCAATTATAGCAAGTCTGCTACTCAGATCAGAATTAAAATTATGTAAGTATAATTAATATATGCCAATATTACTGAAATTACGAAACGCATTTGAGCTCATTCAGGTTTTCTTTTCTCTAGTTTTTTTTATTATTATTATTTTTGGTTTTAATATGGAGTGCAAGCTGTTGCTAATTAGCATAGCACTGTGGAGGCAGTCTCTATGTAAGCTAAATGGAGAGGATAGGATGAAGGGGGGGCAAAACTTGGAGACGTAAAAGTGCCAGTCTTGGAGGTGTTAAAAAGCTTGGTACATAGAGTGGGTTTTGTTCTTTTTGTTAGACAAGTGATGGCAAGGTCAGGTGTAAAACTTCAGAACTGAGTTGAATCCTGTGCCAATGTGTATGTTCGTGCTGGGTACAGGAAAGGACCTCTCTCGATGGGCACTAGTTTCTCTTTTATTTCTTGTGCAGTGCTACAATGTCTCTGGGTCAGTAGGCTGGAGTGGGGAGTTTTTGGATGATGTGGGCTGGGTGCACACGTATTTCTAGAGTTGCAGCAGGCTCACTGAAGTGGTGCCACTAACATATGACAACTCTGGTGCGTTTGCCATGGCTTTCCTCTCGTGAATGCAGAATATTTGCAGACACTGTTGTTTGCTGCTGTACTTAAATCGCTGAAGGCATATTTACTTCAGGTATGTGTATGATATGCACAAGTCTGCTTACAGTGTACACAAACAAATGTTCACGTGTGTTTATGTGTATAAATATTTCCATGCCTATTTCTCAATGTTAATACATCTTTCATTCTTGGGTGGAACTTCTGCATCTGCTAAGGGAACAGGTTTTGAACTTGCACAGCATAATCTTATGGTCTGGGCTGCTGATTATTGTTGGAGTACTTGGCAGTCATGATTCTGGAGGTTTTCGCTTTTATCTAGGCAGATATGAAAAAGCTGCTCCCTGCGGCAGCAATATGTAGCAAATAGAAGACAAGCTTTAAATAAATGATAAATAGAATCTTTATTAAACCCATTCTTGCATATGGGGAACATACTATGAAGCTCTATGGAAAGCTATCTTCCTTGGGTCTCTGAATGAAACCTGATTCGCTCCCTGTGAGGCCATGCTTTGTGCTGCCAGGCAAGGAAGAGTGCTCTCAGTATCTCAGTGCAGGTAACAGATCTTCCTTTTCTCACATATCCTTTATCTTGTATCTGTTTTGACCTATATCTAGATTCTGTAAAAATGCTTTGGAATTAACGCTGTTGAGAGAGTGGCATGTACCGCCCCTTTCACCAAAGTAAAGCAGTGCACCCTATCTCAAAATAATGATTAGAAACTGTATTCTTTGAGAAGGTGTTCTAACCCATTGAGTTGGTACATGCAAATATGTTAGCATTAGATACTATTTGGAAATTTAATTTAACAAAAATCTTACACATAACTAATAAAAGTAATCCTGCTGTTTAAAGCTTTCAATCTATGGTTCAAAGGAAAGTCAAAGGAAGCTACACATAACGTCTTTTATTTTGCTGGGGTCAACTGCAAGAAGTTGTTTAGCCACATTCTAAACCACATTAAATTTTCTTTAAATGTTGATATTTTTTTTATTTGGACACTGCAAAAAGCACTGTTCCAGAGTGTTTAGGTGGTTTGAGATGCTGATCATGAAGCGGTGCATTACCCACTTGAATACTTCATGCTGCTTCTCTGAAGAAGCTTCGTCCTCAGAAGAACTTGTTTTGGGATCATAAAGTAAAGTAGTCAATGGTCTTCTCTATGTCAGAGGACCTGCAGAGCAACGTTGTTTGCTCAGGGTGAAATATGTGAAAGGCTTTGTTACATTTTCATAGTTTAAAGAGTTTTAACTTGGAGCAGCCACCTTGTTTCAGCTGGCACATGGAGTACATGGTATGCAAGGAGATACTGAGGGACCTGAGTTTACCCAGGATGAAGATTAGAAGCTGAAGGTGAATTGTTACCTTGCATTTCCTAATGGACTGTTTTGGAACAGAGAGCAATGCTCTTCTCTGAGGTGTACAGAGAAAGGGTGAAGTGCAGTTGTCACATATAGAAATGGAGAAATTCTGTCTGGACATAAGGAAAAAAAAGAACAACCAAACAATCAAAATGCTTAAATTGTGACCTGAGGTCTTTGGAGGTTGCAAGATTTGCCCTTGGAGATTTAGAAACTTGATAAGACTCTGAAGAACTTGTCCTAACTTTGAAATCAGCACTGCTTTGACTAGGAATTGGAGGACATGGCCTCCAGAGGTCCTTGTCAGCCTAAATTATTCTAATTCTGGGAGAAGATTTCCCACAGAAAAACTAAGTACTGTAAGAGTTATGCTAAATAGCCTTTTAAATTATATTCTTAGAAGCGAAGAGCTGTTTGTCTGTGGGATCAGAGGAACCCTTTGTGTGGTATTCATGGCCAAGATAATTTAGAATTAATATGATTTTCTAAAGAGCACGTGCAAAGGAACAAGTTTAAGTTGTTGAACAAAGTGTTTCAGCACTGTGCTCCTGCCTTGACTAGTCACAGTCTTGCTACTGTGTGCTGAGAATAGCTCTGACGTGTAAATGTGATGCATGTTAAGTGGTAGTCTTTGCTGGACCTGGCTGCAGTTACTGTAGGTGAGTTCTTTGCAAGTCTGGGAAGCTATGTAACATATTAAATTTGAAATGACTCTTATGGTAAAAAACTAATAGTGGTTTGTGGGGTTTTTTGTTTGTTTGTTTGGTTGGTTTTTTTTTTGACAGAATGCCTACTGAAGCTAAGATTGATTGTTGACATGTCCTTTGTACCTGATGTAATTAGAATACTCTTTGTTGATGGACTCACTCACCATGGCATCATGTTTGACCGTTTATTCTTTGTAGCGTACAACTTGAATTTAAGATGTTTTTATCAAAGAGTCCTTTTGTATTTCTCTGAACTAACTTTGTGCGAAGTTCGACAAAATACCAGTCCTACTTGTCTTGGGCATCTGTGTGAGGTCTTTGTGATGTCACCAGAAATCCCCACAGACTTGGCCTTAAGTTTTCCCTTGAGTTAGCAATGACCAAATAATGTGTGTTACATGAATTGTTATTCTGCCAGCATTATTCATTCAAACAGTATCTCACTGAAATGGAGTGAACTTTATATGTTGATACCTCTGTGTTCAAATTGAAAAATTCAGTAGTGGAGAACAAGTCGTATTTGTTATCCTGTATCCATGTGTGAGGCATATACATATATATGCATGCAGATGTGGTTACTTGTAGGAGAAGGAGGAAGGAATGTAGCAAGAATAGTGCCCCTGCTTCTCCTCCAAACAGATAGGTTCTGGGTTTTTTTCGCAAATGATATTAAATGCCTTTTACCAGTACTTGAGTTAGATATGCTAGCTGTAATTCAAGTCTAAAGTTAAGACTCTTGTTCAGCTTTTCAGAAAGACTGTTGGAGACAGTATCTATCTAATCAGCAGCAGTGTAAGTAGATATTATCAATTTAGGCTGCTGTATTTTCTCTGGGGAACAGATTGAGTGTGGCCTTTCTGCAGAGGTACAAGGGGCTTGTATAAAAGACTGAATGATTGCTGTTGGTGCTCTGTAGGATGCACAGACTTCAGAGGCTTTTCTCTCCAGGGGCTGCCTACCTGTTCAGGCTACAGGATGGGCGTTGAGGAGGCTCATTAAGGAAAGTAAGCTGTTGCTCAAAAGATTATCGTGCAGGAGATATGCTATCATGAACTCCCTGCAGGGAAGGGAAGCTACAGTTTTTTGCTGTGCTCCTTACATTCCTTCAGCCCCACTTTTATCTTTTGTATTCTTAACTATATATATAACTATATATATATATGTATATATATATTTTGTTTGTTTGTTTGTTTTAATTTTAACATTGAGGTTCAAGCTTTTCAACTCTAAGTCAGACTTCCAAAAAGACCTGAGAGCGATTTAGTAATCAGGAGATATTAGCAACTTGGAATGCCTTTTAACTGCTCTATGTATTTAAATCATACTAAGCATATATTTTCCCACATTGTATACAGATTAAAGGAAAATAAGATTCCGTTAATTTTCAAATGAAAGCTGAAATGAGTTGTTGAGGAAGCATAAGAAAAAGGGCAAATATCACCAGATTCAGATGAGAAATCTAGGAGCAGCTCTATAGATTCTAATAAGTGCCATATGGAAACAGAATATATACAAAATCGGGCAGGGTTTTTGGTTACATTGTACAATGAATTTTAACAATGTTAAGTGTCTATCTTTGATTTAGAGTGTTTCCTTATTTGGGAAACCAGTAGAGAAGTGTTTTCAAAGTAATATTTTGAGTACTCAGGACTGGACAGACAGAGCACTTTTTTAGTTTAACACTCATTGTTTTGTAGTGCTACTGATGGGAGAGAGAAAAAATTATCTTTTTTGGCTGAGGTTTCTGCACTCTGGTAGAATCTGAGGCAGTTCTCTGCTGAAAATTAGGAAAGGCAGTACAGAGCAATTCCTTTCATTTTTCTCTCTTCTCCTCTTGACTACTTTCTCTCTTGTCCTGCTTTTCTTGTTGGGCAGGAATGGGTTGACAGAAACAGTGCCCAGTTAGACCAAAATGATTGGTAGAGGCCATGTTACTGAAATCACATTTCCTGTTCTTAAAAAGAGGGTAGAATTTTCTTGTGTTGATGGTTCAGATGCAAAGGTGTTGCAGCTTTGTTCAAAGTTAATTTGGGCAAACTGGGGGAAGTTAATTGCATGTGCTTGGTGATGATGTAAACACCGTTGACTGTCCCTGGAATTCCTTTGGGTGCTCACAGGGAATTTTGGCGTGGACAACTATTTCTTCCTTCAGATGAAACTGAGGAGGAGGTCAGTGTTGCAATTGAGGGGTGGGAAAAGGAAGAAAGGAAGCACACCATGAACCTGAGACACCACATTCGGAGACTTTGGTGAAGAAACGGTCTGGTTTTGATTTCTCATTTGTGGATATTGGAAATAACATTAAGATCCTCTGATTTTGCCCTGAGAATCATTGTTCTGGTGCTGAGTATGTTTGCCTTACTCCTTCAGAAGTAACTGCTCTTTGTAACTGCTCTTTCCCTGTATTCTTCCAGGATGTCAAACTGGCTTAGGTCCATGAAGACTATGCTGATATCAAGCTCCATCTGACTTGCTTCCAGTTCTCAGGAGCAAAGGTACAGTTAACAGGGGTAAGTTAAAATCCACTTACAGAATCCTCTGAAGGAAATGAAGACTTTAATTAGCACCTTCTCCTTTGCATGGCAATTTCTGGTACATTTCTCCTCTCCAAGTTGCTTGGTCTATAACAGCAGGCTATCAACAGTAGAGAAAGGGAAATCCAAGAGTGAAGTCACTTTGAAACTATAGTGAAAAGTCAATGAATAGGGCGCTTACAGGACAAATACCGATGCAGGCTGTGTGTGTCAGGAAAGCACTTTGAAAGTGAAAAGTGTCCCCTTGTTTGTTTGTTCTCCTTTTAACTGATGTCTTTGAAAATCCACTTGGAATCACACTTGAACTACCATGATAAAATAAGTTTTCATCAGATAAAGTTGAAATAATACACATTTAGCAATTGTGAGTGTTGCTGGGAATAGGAAACCCATGTAGCAATGAACACAAATTCCTGTTTTTTGTTTCATCCTAAGGGCAAAGTACCCTTGATGCAAAGCCCAGGGGACCTATATAGTCATTAGCAGATGGAGGGGGACATTAATCTTCTACCCACAAATCTGCCCCGGCACATAAAGCAGGGAGCGTCTGTTGTGAGGATTGCTAGAGGTTGTATTAAACATGATAGTTTATAATCACAATGCTAGCCACTCTTTCTGTTCCTTGCTGTGTTTTCTAGGTACTCTGTGTCTCTGGATTTCACTTTTTCTATCTATGTATAATAGAGAGTGACAGTATTTCTTTTTTTTGAAGTGCTGGCAGAAGTTTTTTCCAACACTCTTAAAATCTCTCTTGTTGTAAGTGCTAGAGTAAGTTAGGATATACTTTAAGTGCTTTTTTGTGGATAGGGAGAAATGTATGATTTTTCTGTGTCATTCAGTCTTTCTCGTTTGGCAGTCAGCTAGGAGACAGGCATGGTTAATGAGGTATCTCAGCAACGCATTTTTATGGGAGTATAGTTAAAGTTAGGAGTATGTCCAGTCTCCAAACTGCCTAGTGAGCATTCTGTATTTGGAAACAAATGCCAGCTGGCAGTGGTTAAGGAGTGCATGCTTATTCTACTCATGATAGCCAAAACATGCTCCCTGCTGTGTGCTTTTGGCAGCTTTGCACTGGCAATATGTCTAAAGTGCCACTTGCATGTCCTCCTTTCCTACTCCTAACCGTGTCCTGTAAGGCATGATTTAGCCTAAATAAAAGTGTGCCTCTGCTAGACTTAGTAATGTATGGAAAGAAAGAGTGTGCTTGTTTTCAAAAATCAAAGTCTTTTTGAAATACCTGTAGTACATTATTTCTACAGTGGAAATAAAAAGATAAATATGTCTTCCTATAGTTGGTGGCAAATTGACCCTACATTTCTGAAGATCTGATGATTTTTGTGACACCAATTTATAGGCAAACTACAGTTCAAATTTTGTATAACTTACTCTCAGTGAGAACTCTGGTTGATTTGAAGCTCTAACTCTACTTATCTGGTCAATGTATTAATTACACTGGTGGTCATATTAATTGTATTAATTTGTGGTGTGAGCGTAAGTATCACCACAGCTTTCTTTTTGTTTAATTAAGTCAATAAACATATTACGTGTTACATTTTATTGAAAAGATACTTTATATGTGGGCAGACTGACTTTTACAGTCAAGTGTTGCGAATAATAGAATAGTTTGAGTTGGAAAGGACCTTTAAAGGTCATCTAGTCCATGTGCTTAGTTGAATTATTTGAAGCAGTTCGTGAGTTATGGTACATTGGATACAAGTTCTTAAGGATCTTCAGGTAAATAAATCCAGTCTACGTTTCTTTGTCATTTGTTTCTTTAGTAACAGGTTAAAAACAGGTTAAAAAACCCCACAGTTTGACAAAAAATGCAAACAAAACACTGAAGATTTTCAATCCAATACTCAAACAACTACATTTAAGGTCAAGTCAAATGTAGGGTAAGCAAGATGTGCTTACAACTTGGATTTAGAATTTCTTTCAGTTGGTCTCTCACCTCCTTTGTTTGTAGCAGACCTCAATATTAGAGAAGATGATAATTCTCAAACAAAGAAAATGCCTTTTTCTTCTCTAAATCAACGAAATTAAGATTTAAGTTCTTAACCTTAAGATATGGATGTGTTAAAGAAATGAAAATCTAAAAATCAGGTTATCTTTTCCAAACTGGGTTCCTCAGGAAAAAGGAGTCACCTTGACAAAATTGCTAGCTTCCCAAATCTGGGATCACACAACCACTAAAGAAGGGAAGGAACACTATCTTTTGCAAAGGGCTATATTTTCAGTTACCATGCTTCCACTTATCTGCTGAAGCCTACCTGCAGTAGCTGATTTAATGCTCCTGTTGCCCACTCTGCTTTCACAACAAGCACAATCTGCATTTCCCAGGAAGGAGGTAAAAAAAGAGGGTGTTACTGTGACCCTTTCCTCAAACCCCTAAGCTTACCTCAGCAGCCTGATATCACTGTCACACAGCTTTTTCTCTCTCTTTGGCAAGAAGAACTCAATTCAGTTGCTTTTAACAGCTGATCTAAAATAGTGCAGGTTTCCTTGTAAGTACTTCGTCACATCCATCATCCAGCTATATCCTGGATATTCAAGGGCATGGACACCTTTGTTAGGGTACCTGAATGGTTTCATCATTGTCTGTGCTGTGGTGGAGTTGAGAATCAAATCTTGCTGTGATCTGTGTTGTCAAAGCACTGCTGCACATTGGTTAACACATACATGCTCTGAAAAAGCCTTGGGTATGTCATGCAAAAAAGGTATTTTAGAAAGTAGGTTGCAAAATCAAACCCTCGAAAGTTGTGAAATGTCAGATTTATGTTATTTTCTTCTGTGCCTGTAATTGATGCAGAAATATAGATCTTGCAACTTCAATTTGATCACATCCTAATTAGATAACTTATGTTAAAAAAACATGTGTGGCATGGCCGCGTACTTTGTAAATAGCACAGTACCATTTCTGTAGGAGGAAGAACAGTATTCAAAGAAGAATGATTATAGAGTTTGGTGCTAAGTTATTATGTACATGTAGAAGATAAACAGAATCCGTTCATCAGACTTTAAATTCCATGTCAACTAAATATATTTGCATTACATAAACTTTGTGTAACATAACTCTTTTCAGTGAAGTTTCTCCCATTTATGCTGGTGTTGAATTCTGCCTCTAGTCAAAAAGAACTTTCAGAAAAAGTTCTGCCAACACAGTTTGTCTCGGAACAGCTTTGAGGCTTGCCAGCACTGTTATTTCTTTTGAGTTGTAGGAGCAGCTCTAGTTACATGCCAAAATATGGTCTTATTTTTAAACTGAAAAATAAATGAAACCTATGTAGAAATGGAAACTTCATTGAATGCCAAATTCTGACCACGTTACTCCCATTGGAACCACTAGGACCAATTTTGCAATCTGCTCTGTCTTTATAGCGTTAAGAGTTATTTCGCAATGTGGGAAATACTGGAAGAAATGAGTGTAAAAAAGGCAGGAAATCTGCCAATGTCCATGTCTTTTTTAAAAAAGTAGTTATAACCTACTTGCTGAGATGTTTTATGCAGATACCAAATTTAACCAAATTTAAGTTATGGCCAACCAGCTTCCATTTCAAAAGTGCTATTCTGTAGAGAAGAGGCAGACCAAAAAAATTGGGCACCTAAATATTTTCAAAATAATCATAATTATGTTATTTTTGTCTGTTTTTTTTCAATATGGTAAGACGTAGGAGCTTGGGGACTCTGTCTGTTAGTCTTCTTTCCTTTCCATTTTCTTTAATTTTTAAAGTGTTTGTCCAATGACCAAAGCAGAATTTTAAAGTTAGTTCCAGTAAGATAGGAGTTAAAAAAGACGGAGGGGGTTGGGAAGGAGAAATACAGTATTTAAGAAGTGATTGCTTTGCTCTAGGAGTACCTTCCTCAGATACTAACCCTGGTAAGAAAAGGCCCAGGTGTTTTGCCTCCAGCAGTGTGAAAGCACTCAAATCCGTTGAGGGCTTTGAGAAGAGGCTCTAGTGATTTTGGACAGTTGTTGACTTTCAGCTTGTGTGAAAAAGACAGAACAGGTATGTTATCTCACCATTCCACAATAAAAAGGAGGCAAAAAATTATGTTATTAATTCAGAAGACTTCCTGAGTGTTGTATCTGGAGTCTTAACTTGGTCTTGAGCTTAAGTGTTCAGAGCAGTTGCCAGAGGTAAGTATAATCGAGCTGAGCTCTGCAAGTATGAGAAAGCAGTTGCCATTCTAGCATTTTGAAAGCATATTCAGCCAGATAGTACAGATCAGAAAAAAATCTAGTAAAACCTGAAATGTTCACTTGTTTTGACAACTGAACAGTTGTTCTCAATGCATCACCAGGCATCTGTGGTCCTGCTGTCCCTGGCTGAAGGATAGTATATTGCTTAGCACAACCCTCTGTGCATTTGACAGTAAGTTGTTTGTAGATCAGTGTAGCTGAGCAGTATTATAGTGACATTCAAGGTTTTTATAATGACATTCAAGGTTTTTATCGTCACTTCTCAATGATGATTTGTAAAGAGCATTATTAGCAGTGTACCTGATAGGGTAGCGTTTGAGGGTGAAGTTGATAATTCATAGGATTACAAAACAGGGGCTGGTCTGATGGGCTGCCCTTCCAAACCTGTTGTTTCCTGGTACCAAACCTCTGATCAGTTTGTAATCTGCAGAGCAAAAGCTCTTATTTGAGGAACTGAATTCACCTTGGGCGATGCATAGTCCTTCTTAGACATGGAAAATGGGCATGATGGATATATGTTCTGAGCAGATAGCCCCTTCACTCGGTAGCAAGTTTTAAACATAGGCTTTCTGTTTTGTACATTTACGCTGCTTTCGGGATGGAATCGTAGTACTGCTTCTACTTGAAATTGTCTAATATTTGCTACTTTTTTCTCAATTCATAAGATGGATCTTCATTTTGTACCTAAAGGGAATTAATAATAGTCTTCTGTAGGCTTTCTGGCAGGACATGGTCAGCCCTAGGGATCCTTGACTGTAGTAATCTCATTGACGGAAGATGTAACTTGCCATAAATTGGATTTCCTTTTTCTGAAGCCTGAAATGACCAGTATCTATGAGTTTTAGGAAGAAGATGAAGATTCAGGATGTAAAAAGGCAGCTAGAGACTAAGCTGTAACTGGAGACTTCCTGGATTTGGCGCATAACTCATATTTGTACCTTTATAAAGCTTAATTTTTACTTGGTGTATATGGTGGTGTTGAAGGAGGTGGCAAAGAAGCTACTTTCTACTACTTGGTTCTATAGTTATAAATATACTGATTTTGGTATAAGAAACATCAGACAATAAGTCTTGGTGATGGTTAAGTTAATTCACTTTCAGAAGTTCAATAATTCATCTGAGAAGTGTCAGCAGCTGGGTCTTGTTAATGGTAAGCCTTTCATTTCTGTTAAATCAATTGTGAATAATAGGATCCTTCAGAGAAAAATGATGAAGTAAGCATTGATTTCCAAATTGGGTGTCTGATATTGGAGCATTAATAAAATCTAGAGCAAGCAGGCAACTAGGACCTCATACACTCTTATCACCTAAGCAGTAATCAGAGAAAATCAATATTTCTTTTTGTATGGTGCTAGATCTGTTAACATTTCATTTGTCATCATTCATCATTGTGTCTATAATTTCATTTTGATAATTGCTTAAATTTTGGGGGGCTTAATAGTATGCATTGAATCGAGCATCTACTGTCACGCTTTTGTGAAACAGATGTGGCATTGCCATATTGTCTATTGTTTTCTAGCTGTCTATCTTACTATTTTTGGACTATTAAAGCAATGGTCAAAGTAAACTCTATGTATTTTCAAATGAGATCAAATTTTCTTAAACGAGTTCCATTTAGACTTCCTGGAGTCCTCTGTTATTCTCTTTTTCTAACCTATGAGGAGCTGTGTTGCTTGTTTCTATGTAGTTTCATTCAGTTTCACAGGAGTGTTATGAACATTTCCAATAATGATGGTAAAACTTTGTCAAAGAGGAACAGTTGTAGAGAATATCTTCAGAACAGTCAGACCGAGGGTATGGCTTCCTCTGCAACATCTAGCTTGGACTGTTGTTCCCCAACTACAACTTCTGGCTCTGCACATTTTGTTCCAGCCTGTCTTGTACTGTTGAAGAGGGCTGTGGCTGTCTGGATGTGTCAGGGAAGCAGACTGATGCTGACATGGCTGCGTTGTGGCCTTTGACGGCTTTAATACAGAGGACCAAATTTTGGTGACAGCAGCATTAGAGAGTGATCTGAGAGGGAGTAGTTGATGGTAATACGTCCCACCAAGCCATTTGTGGGTGGGATACCTGCATGCCTTGTACTTCTGGTCTCAGAGTCAGTCAGGTTTTGTATTGCAGTGTGAAGGTTACAGACTTGCGAGTGTGGGATTTATTTTGTTAATTGTTTTTAATAGCATTTGAAGACTGGGTTCAGTGGATTTTTAGAGCTGCTATGTGCCAGCTTTTTCTATCCACTATTGTGCTTACCAGTGATCCCATTTTGTTTAAAACTGTATTGATTTCATATGGAAACCCACATACAATAAAATCTGCTTCCTGTTGAAGTCAATGGCAGTTGAGGCTAAAACTGGACCATGATTTGGCCCATAAAGCATAGCAAGAAAATTTAACAGTTATAATAAAACTCTTAAGGCAAATAAAATGTTCTAGCAGGTGTTCATAAATGTGCTTTATGCTCATAGACTCTGTTAAATGCTAATACTAAGGTCCTGCAGAAGCTGCACATAAGGACTGAGTGAAGGAAGCAAATGTCTGTTAAATGTGCTGTGCAATATTGTAGCAAAGGTGGGTGGCAGTGCAATGCCATGCTACCTATTAGACTGAAATATGAAAGCTATTAGAGATTCTGCTGAATTTTCATTTTGTGAGGGAGTAGTTTTCAAGTGAGAACATACCGTATAAAAAAGCCATGTGTTGTGCAAAACTAGAAGCATCTTTGTCAGTGTATGCAGTTTTCTTCGAGGTATGCAGTGCTTATTAAGGACAACTGCTAACATACTGTATTAACAATAAATTTAAAATAAGACAATACTTGTGAGAAAAATAATAGCTGAGAAGCAGCTTTATTTTTTGCATATTTCATTTTTCTTGAATTATTTTCTTTTCATATTTCTTGAATTATTTCTGCCTGTGGTCCTTAGATGAACTCACAGGCAGAAGTCCTATCATGACCTAAAATATGTTTTGAGGATAATGGGTGTTGGCAGGATTTTATATTTAGATCTCTGTCTTATGCTAACTATTTTTTTTTTTTTTAATTTATTTGTTCCATCACTTCACTATCAAAGCACAATGAGGTCCATTTTAGATTTCCAGGAACTTTCTGACCTTCCTCCTTTCTGTCTTCTAGGGGAAGCATGTGTTGACTTTTTCAGCAGGTTTTGCAGCATGCTTTGAAAGCTGGTGGCTTGTACTGGCTTGTTTTCTTCTAGCAGTTAATTTCATTAGGATTTGGGTCAAACTCATGGGACAAAAATTACCTGTGTATACTTGAGTCACTTGGTACAATGACACCATGAATGCGGAAGTCATTGTTAGAATGTGTTTTATTGGTGTTTGAGTAACTGAGTGAGTTATTATGTCATCAATATTCGGTTATTGTGTTGCAGGATAAAAGCAATCACATTAGAAAGATACTCTTTCACAGTTAACTTCTGAATTTTCTGTGCCAGAGAAGAATGCATTAGCTTGGAAAACAATCAGATAGAGGAGTGAGGGTAGGGCTTTCACGACGTTTAGATCTACCAAGTTACAAGTATCACAGCCATTTTTGTAGTGCACGCCTCTGTTGGAATGCCCATGTAATGTCAGAAAGAGTCTTCCACTGTTGCTTTGGCCTTGTCCTCGAGTGTTTGGTTTGTTTTTGTTTTTTTTTTAGCGAATGGGAGCAGGGTTATCTCTGGAAAACTTGTTTCATTCTACCTTGTAAAAAGGATTGACTCATGCACTTACACAGTGAGTTCTCATCACTTGCTTTCTCAACAAAATCACAGGGACCTCTTTCTCCTCTGTAGCAGTGCTGCACTAGTGTACTTAAGGATTTCAAAAGCAAGGCTGGTGGTCATCATCAGCCAACAGGTTGGGAGCTTCCACACATGGTAAAGTGTCTTTTCTTTCAATCCTTCTAAGACAAGGATACCTAATAAAAAAGGAGGGTGGGAAAAGACTAGAAAATTTTTAATTGAGTGGAAAGTATGTCTGTACTTCTCTTGTAAGTTGTGGCACTTCTAGTATGGCAACAATAGTGATATTCATGCAGAACTTTAAATGCCTTCAGTACATTACAAATGCATTGTGTGATAATTAAATGTTAATTGAGGCCATTAGTAGATGAGTAGACTATTTATATAGCAAAGTTATTTGAAGTAATGAGCCATGAATGAATTTTGTTTATTAACTTCCCCTGTGTTTGTTCTTCTATATCTTGTCTTATCACAGAGAAGGATTTTTAAAATAGAAGGCTCTCCAATGACATAAAGACCTGCAACATATAAGGTGTGTTACCTATAAATAGTGTGTTTTGTTGATTTCAAGAAATAAGCAGAATACAATCAAGACCTGTGGAAGATGGAGCTTTTAGGTGAATTTCTACCTGAGGAAAAAATAAAAAGACAGAAAGAAAGGATTTTTTTTTCCTCTTTTAAAACTTGCACAACTCGGGTACTTAAATGGTCTTTCCCATTTTAAGGATGAGAAACTAGGGAAAGGAAAGTTATTTACTTTGCCTGGAATTATGAAGGGAAGTCTGGCAGACACGGAAATTAAATTGAGATCCTCTAAATGTCAGACCAGCTCCATAACTACCAAAATATCCTTCCTTTTTTTTTCCTAAAATGTCTGTCAGAAATATATAGTAAAGTTTCGATTTTGTAGGATTTCCATAGGTCAACTGCTATGTGTGAATAGCCACAAAAAAAATTCTTCACCCTTTGAATTTGAGAGTACTGTATCTGTTATTAAATCTGAAAAAAAGACTGTCCCAAGCCAACATACTTGTAATAATATTTTGGATTTCATTCTCTAATTGTTTAATGGAATTAATATGAATACTTTAGCTGTACAGTTGGACAGCTGCAGCAGGATGTGATTTAACCAGGACACTGACTCTTCTTTCAACACATTCTGGCAAACTTTGCAATATGCAATATTATAAAAGTCCCATTTATCTGTCATGTAGCTTTCATACGCTTCCTTCGTTCACAGTTATTTATCTTTTTTCTTTTTTAAAGCCAAATTGAAATTGCTCCTCAGTTCTTGGCTATGATAAAATGCCGTGCAAGGCAAAAGCCTTCAAGAGGTTTCACTCTCATGAAAGATGCTGGGACTTTGCATAAGCGGTGGTTACCTGAGAAGCTGCAGCAGTAAGTTGTGCAGTGTGTAACTCTACCACCCTACTACCCATAAGTTCATCACATCTTGTCACGGTTTCTAACACATGCTGAGAGACCATTTTTGCAGTTCGTTCTTTTGCTTGTTGGATCCAAACTCTGTTTCAAATACTTTTGTTCAAGTAAGGAAAACATGGAATCATACAAGTGTTTGAATTGGAAGGGACTTTAAAGATCATCTGGTCCCGATCCCCTGTCATGGGCAGGGACACTTTCCACTACATCAGGTTTATCAAAGCCCTATCACATCTAACCTTGAGCACTTCCAGAGATGGGGCATCCACAACCTCTCTGGGCAACCTGGTCCAGTGCCTCATTACTGTCACAGCAAAGAATGTCTTCCTAATATCTGATCTAAACCTTCCCTCTTTCAGTTTAAAGTTGTCACCCCTTGTCCTGTCACTGCATGTTCTCGTGAATAGTCCCTCTGCGACTCTGTTGCAGCTCCCTTTAGGTACTGGAAGACTGCTCTAAGGTGTCCCTGGAGCCTACTCTTCTCCTGGCTGAACAACCTGTCTTAGCCTATCATTACAGGAGAGGTGCTCCAGCCCTCTGATCGTTCTTCTTCTCTTACATGGGTTCTTACAAAAGTGAAGTAGAGGGGGAGAACCAGTTACCTGCAGATCCACGATAAACTCTCATTTTCTAGCAGAAACTGTTTCGATTTTGTTTCAGGTGTACTGTGTGCTTATGAACTCCTGTAACCATTTATCATCCATTGATGTATTGCAGTACCTTTAAGCGCTGGACTTTCGAGCTCTGCCAAACAAATACAGCAGAAAGAACCGACTGTTTATCAGGGGGGAATATTATATTTATATAATAACTGTATGGTAGTGATATAGTGAGAATATAAAAGTTTAATGAGTTTGCAATACCATTGGGCTGACCTGATCATCTGTAGTGCTCATCACAGCATGGCCATTACCTTCTACGCGTTGCTTTGTGCCATGCTGGAGGCAGCAGCTAGGAGAGCCATCATCACAGCTGGCTCCTGGGGACATCGGATGCAGCATGTGCCAGTGGGACTCTGCCAAGCATTAAATTCTGTCTCTACAACTGGGACAGGTTTGTGCACTCTGTATCGTTTACTTTCTTACGAGGCGCTGCTTTCTAGCCCTTGGTAATTGTGTGGTGTTCCAGAGTTGCTTAGCTGGGAAAGCTTGTACGGCTTTTGCAGGCCACCAGGTTCAGAGTCTGGAGACAGCTGGCTATAGCAAAGTACTGTGATAAATGTTAACTTGACAAAACCACACATGTGAGGTCTTGAATGAAGTCAAGATTGAAGTAATTTATTCTGGATAATTTGAACAAAAAGGCAGTTCTTGGCATTTTAAAAGAATGCCGTATAAACTCATCTTCTAAAGATGAAAGCTATCAAGCACAAAACCATGATACTACACCAGATAGCAATTACTGTGGTTTCTTAATGTGCTTGTGTTTTTTTTGGTTATTGCATTTATTAAATGTTTAGAACTTCAACTGTAGATATTTTTAATCAAAATCAGAATTTTCTCACAAAATGGGTGATTACATCATTTGCACATTTATATTGTAAGACATTTTAACGATATAAGCATTTTTTCATTTAGACAGCAACCATAATAAATTGAAATAAAATTCAGCCTTGATTGATGTTCTATGTGTCATGTACAGGGCAAGTCCCATCTATAAAATGCGGTTTGCCAAGGCAGCAATATTAGTAGCATTTGAATGTTTTTCTTATTAAGGAGAAAAATGGTCAGTAACATCAATACCGTCTGCTCCAAAGACCATGGTAAATGGAAACTGCCTGCAGCACATTTGAATTCCTCACTGTATTTGGGATGAAGGTACGATTCAGGCAGTGAGAATTTTTTTTTCTTGAAAATTAGGATAGACTATTACAGTTCTTAGGATGAAAGAGAGAAGCTGATTACAACATAATGGAGTGTACCATATTCATCTCTTTGAAATATGACCTCACTCGGCCTTTTCCATTTTACAATCGATTCTCTCATTCCCTTAATGAACCTGTGCGTTCATGAGTCTTCCCTGGAAGTATGCACGTGAAGTATTACAGTAGCAGAGAGTAATTGTCTGACAAGCAAGTGCAAGTAAAGTGTCTCTCTTGTAGTCTTGTTCAATAACATTATGGATCATTAATGCATCGGATCAGGTTCCATATTGTTTTGTTAAAAATTATGCAGACATGTTTTTCTTAGTTGTTCATAGTGTTTCTAAAATGGTAGCTTCAGAAAACTGGTTCAGCATCATCTGGCTCTATTTCTTTGCAGAACAGTACATTTGTCTAAGAGATGAGCTATCAAAAAGGTACTCCTGCAAAGTCAGTTCTCTTACCAGGTACTGAAATTGGATAAATTGTAATACTATGTCAAAGGAAGAGAAGAAGGGCTTTTTGAGAAGAAGAAAAACATAAAGTTCTATAGAGAATTACTGAAGACACCATCAAGATGTAATTTTTAAAGGATCAAATACCTAGCATGTGACTTTTGTATCTATTGGGTTCTTTAGGCTATCAGTGTGATTATGTGTAGTAAGAGAATACTGTAATTATATGTATGTCTTAATGTGTATTTTGGAGGGGTTTTTAATGTAAACATAGGTTGTTTATATATCTGTTAACTTTTAACTAATTCATGGCTAACATAGAATCTCTTTAGAGGTGGTTTAAATATATATATGTGTATGTATATACTTTTATTATCAACCCATAGCTGCTAACTGACTGTCGATCATTTCAACTTGCTACAAAATATGAAGGCACCCTCTGGATGATAGTCACAAATACCAGATAACCTGGATGGTACCCAGGATTAAATTGCAAGCATAGAGGTTGCTGCATTCACCACTGGGGAATCAAAAGAGGATTCCTGCTAATCCAATCTTGCTCTAGGCAAAGAGGTGCCAGGAGAGCTGAGACATACTGGGAACTACCCAGGAGAGTTGGCAAAACCTTATGGAAAGACATGGAGACTAAACCACAAGCAGAATAAAACAGAAAATCTGCAGAACCCTGAAAGTCTTTGTAATGACAGTTTCACTGAAATTCTAAGCATTTGATGTATTGTCACCAGCACTGATTTGATAAAAATGCTGATGAAATAAAGGTTGAGCTCAGAGAAAAGCAACAGTCCTGAGCGTCGTGTCCAAAAAAATAATTTGTCATGTCAGAAAATAGCACTTCTTTTTGATCAGGCCAAAGTCAGTGTCCTAAGGTGTGAAAATTGCCTTGACTCGCATATTGCCTTGACCGGTCCATATGTAGGACTATGGACTGTTAGTTTCTAGCAGTTTCCTTAGATTAAAGTAATGTAGCTGACTCCATGCAGGTGGAAGTAGCTTTCTCCTTTGTCTGATGAAAAACTTACTCGGAAATACTACATCCTCTTTTCCTGTTGTTGATTTTTTTTTTATGGAAGGAGCCTGCAGTGTAGCATCACGATATTTCATTGTGAGGGTTCATCTGTAATATTAGTGTTTAGCTGAAAACTGACAATTGGGGGTGGTGGAAGTGTTCGGGTTTTTTTTAAACTGTAAGAGAGAAACCCCATGTTAATAGGTTCCTATTTTTGTTCTCTGGGAAATTGTGGCCTGGTTGAAAATTTGATCAATTTAATCTATCAAATTTATTGCCAGTTCTTTATTCTGTCATTGGTGTTGCTTGCACAGGAGTGAGACTTCTACCAAGTGAAGACCTTGATCTCACTGAACATGATTTTACCTGGAGGAGTCCCAGGGAGTGTGTAGGAGAACCTGTGCTAGTACATTGACCATTGCCTGCTTAGGGGCATAAACTCTATTGATGGTATTTTTGTAATGTTTCAGCATCTTCGTTATCTCATCATTCACGTAGCATAGATGCCCTTCTGTTTTCAGCACCTCAATGTACAAATTGACTGAAACCCCATTCAGAAAGCATATATTCAGTGGGAAAACTTTAAGGTGTGCTTGGTGATTAGACCAAAGTCTCAGCTGATGTCAGTGGAACTGAATGCATGTTTAGTTGAGGCTTTCCAAGAATAGGAACAGGTTCATGCTGAAATGCCTTTGAGTAATGAAGAATGAAATGGTCTGTTCAATACTACATCGTACACTCTTCAGAGGACTTGTGGATAAGTTTTTAACCTGTATTAGTGATGAAGAAAAGTGAACTGTTTGCTTGTCTCCATCTGATCAAACCCGTATTACAGTAGGTCCTCAGAAAACAGACTGTAAAGAATCAATGTCTCTGTCCTGAACAACTTCAAACCTGTGATAGGACAGCCTCATGTGAGGGCAGCTGGAAAGCCTGATGCACATCATGATGAGCGGTTTGCTACCTCGTGTTATTAAGAAGACTTAAGGAGACTCTTGGTTAAGGTCCATCTTTCAGAAGATTCATGTGTGCGTAGGTAATTCACGTTTTGCAGATAGTGAAAAAAGGAACCATTATTCTTCGGCAGAAATTCTAACTATGATGTTCGAGAGTTAAATGCACAAAGACTTCCTTATTCTCAGTTATCTGTTATTCATCTTTTTTTACTCCCCAGAGAATTAAAAATACAGTTTTTTTGGTCTCCAGCACTTTTAAGTTAAACTTCAAAGACTATATTTATTTTTTTATTTGTTTTCTGATTTTTATTAGTCCATAAGGATCAGGCAGTTTAAGATTTTTACTTTGCAGTCACAGGGCTGAGGAACCTAATATTTAAGTATGTGAGTGTTAAAGTGTAGCAATACAACAAAAACTATGGACTGAAATTAGCAGAGTTGGCAATTCATTAGATGAAATCTGAAGGACCAATCTACAGTTGCAAGGTGGTAGCTCAAGGAAGAAAGGAAGTTACATACCTGCAACCAATCTGACTCTTACATCCAGTGTTTACTGTATTGATCTGCTCTACAAACAAAATAAAGTACCTTTCTTCTTCTATAGTATTCAATTCAGAATTCTTTCTCTAAAGCATTTTATGATTGCATGGTCTGCACCTTAAGTTACTGTATGTCTTTTCTTCCCAGTTGCAGTAATGTTTCTGGTTTGTTACTGTCACTTGTTGTGATTCTTTAAAGCTTTTGTTGATAATAAGTATTAGAAAGGTGAAATGTATTGCCTCCTTGGATGTATTCAGATGCTGTACTTATAGCTATGGAGATCAACGCTATTTTTGCTTTAACAGACTGTTTCTTAAGATAAAATGACAGTTTGACACTATTCTTTTAGAAAAAGAATTCCTGTAGGAGTGCTTCAGAATCATTGATTCTGATGGTTTTATATGGAGATACAGTAGCTGAAATAAGCAAGGACAGACTGTTTGTAAAACCACGAAAGAAATTTCCCTCTCAAAAAGAGACAAAAGGAGTGAGAATGGATTCTAAATGTAGCACTTGCTTCTATAAAATTGTCTGACCCATTGGAACAATTTCTGACTGTAGGCTGACTACAACCTAGTGTAGGAAAGAACTTTCTGAAATCCCAGAAATGGAAGTGCTTCTTTATATATCTCAGGTGCATTTGTGAACTGACATTTGTGTGGCTTTGTGTGGAATGCATGTGAGCTATTTGAAGAATTGCTGTTTGCAGGCTTTTGAGGTTAAAAGAGTGTCATTTGGGACATATGCTTTTTCAACAATGGGAGTGAACTTCACTGGTATACAGTATTTCAAGCTGGCTTGTTGCTTCACTTTTGGATTGCCCAACTAAGGACTGAGAAGAAACTGTATCAGTTAGTGGTGGTAACAACATCCCAGACAGGCTTAATGAAATATTGTAAGAATTTGATGTTTCATATCAAAGCATAATCTCTCCTTTTCTTGGTTATATTGCTGCCTATTGAAAGGGTTTGTTGGATCACAGGATATCTGGGGCCCTTTTCTTGTTCAGAGTAGAATTCTCCTGGGAAGAATGGTAAAGAAAGGAATGCAAGATGAGAGACTATAATATACTGTGTCTTATTATGAGTGTTTCTACAACTAGATCTTGTGAAGAAGATATAACTAAAGCTAACCCAGACTATTATTTTGGGTTAGAAGACTTTATTGGGTGTAATTTTTTTTCTTAGGCTTTCAAAAAGTTCTTATGCCAAACTGCTATCCTGTAAGAAACATTTCAGAATATCTAATGGAGAAGCATGAGGCAGACTTATTGGAACTGTTCTTTCTGCAGGAGATGCAGTGTACTGTAACTTGGGGTTGTACTGTCTCCTAAGGTCTGTGCACTGCTCAGAGCTGCTTGGAGACTTGGCAACTTGTACATCATAGGATATTAAAAGGAAGATATATTAATATGCGTAGTAGGCTGAATGCTATTAATGCTGTTGTTGTGTAGTGACTCAAAAGATGAATAAAAGGATGGTAGAATTTTAGGGTGATAGAAAATGAATTGAAGGAAGGCTGAGAAACTCCAGGGTTTATCCAGTAAAGCTTTGGGAATAGACATGGTGATGGTAGATGAAATTCTCCCTAACAAATCTGAGTAAAATCTTCTGAATATGTAATTTGACCTAATTGCGTGTTGCTGAATATTAAATTAACTACATTTACTGCATTAGAAAAGCAGGCAAGTTAGGCTTTTGTCTGTCTCTTTAGAAAAAAAAAACAACCAAAAAGAAGACAAAATTAACAAAAATAATTTTATAAAACAATAGCAGTATTTCCTGTTTAGTACTTAGTGCTTGTTTGTATCATATTACTTTATAACAGGAATTCTTCATTTTGTTCTGCATCACTCTTAAGAAAATACAATAAAAATAAAGAAGGACTGCAGGATGGGCAGAACTGCTTTGTAGCATTGGAGGCAATTCCATGCGTCAAGGTACTGAAACAAATAAAAGCAGCCTAGTTAGTTTAGAGAATGAGCAGTCATTGGGGGGTGTGTATAAATAAATTGTGCACTTTAACTTACAGGAAGAACAAAGAACTGCATTGAAAGGCAATAAATGGAGATAACTGATTTTAAAAGAGTGGGTTTGTTTTTTGTTTTTTTACAATGCGTAATTAACTTTAGGAACTTGTGGCAAACTAGATACGTTGGTCTAAATGCATAAATTCAAAAAGAAAACCAGACATTTACATGGCTGATTAGAATATACACATTAACAGAAGTTAGGATAAATGCCCTCTCCTTCCACAGTGTTTTAAGGCATAGTTATAGGAAAAACCCAAGTGTCTTAAGGCCGGGTTATTCTGTACTTATGCCTTACAGTATACCTTTATTCTCTGTGGTACTAGTCACTGTTAGGGCCAGAGGTTGCATTAGACAGACTGTTAGAGTCCGACTCTCCATTTTGGATGTTGTTTGGTTTGGGACTGGTTTCTTTCTTTTTAGGATTCTTATGTTTTTATGCAACTGCAATGTAGCCGAAAGTATGTAGTTCTTCTGTGAATACGGAAGTCTCAAACTTCTAGTAATTCAAAAGGGAAGAAATGGCAAAAAAAATAGATTTTTTTTTAAGTGCTTATTCACAGAAGAGGAATTGCTTCTGAATGAGAGAAGCCTCTCATAAATACCTAGTGATACTCATTTATGTAATTGAGAGTGTATTCATGGAAACATCCTCAAGAAAAGCAGATTTTGAGTCATACCAAATAGTATGTTCAATCAAGGATTCACTAAACAGTTGTCAAAAGTGTGTTCAAGGATAAAGTGTGTACTTGAATGTATTTATTATGTACTAACTGACTGTGGATTATTTTTTTCCTTCCCATGCAAAGTGAAACTGATTGCAATGAGCCTTAAATCCTAGATTGTTGTGTAGCTTGTGTATTCTTACAAAACAAAGTAAATGCGTGGAACTTGTTCAAGTCCACTAGCTGCTATGAATATATATGCTTCTCCCAGGGCAATGAGCACAAGCAGCTACTGCCCATTCATAAATATCTTATTCTTCCTATATGTAATGGCACTCTAAAGACATTCCTGTCCTTGTGATCAGGGCTGCATTTGCAGTGAAACCGCATATGTTGTGTAGTGTATAGTTATAGTTTATGACATTTGCTTTTGTTAGGATTTCTTCTGAGTATTCAGCATTTCAGCCATAACTCAGTTTATCTGGAAAATACAATCCTCATACAGAAGCATGTGATTTTTTTTTTTTTTTCCACATGAGGGAAAAGCAGTGGAGTCACAATCACATGATTACACTAAAACTGATTTGGAAATTTGTGCAGGATGGAAGTGGAGGTGTATGGCCTCCCTGAACATAATGTTCCCCATTATTCCTTCAGAGCTTTTTATCAGTTGTAGCTTTTCCTATGTTGGAGGATCTCAATGTTTATGCAAGGTGAAACTATTGCTGTGTGACCAGGCCCACTTAAACACATGTAGTATTTTCATATTGAAAATCAGCAAAAATTACCTGATTCTGAATTCTTCTGCTTATTTAGTGCAAGGACTGGGTTTTCAAATCATATATGAAATCCTAGTCTGACTCCAGTTGCAAACTTCTGTTTCCTGTCCGTATGTTAATCAATAAATAGAGAATGTGCCTTACTGCAGAGAGGATTTGGCTGGACCCAGACCCTGGTACTGATCAGCTTTAGCAGCTTTGTGAACTTCCATCCTTCAGATTTACTGCCTGCCTTTACCTTTTGAAAGGCCAAGAATTTTATCATTCAGAATGTGACCACAGGTGGAGCTCTGTGAAAACTGAGGGATGCTATCACAAGAGATTATGGGGAAAATTCTCCAATGTGCATCCATAATTTCTTTTAGCATTAAGGGAAGCTATGTGCTCACACTGAGGATAAAATAGAGCCTTTTGCTAATATCAAAGATCCAATCAAGAAAGGTTGAATTTTTTATTTTTTTATTTTTTTTTTTTTTAATGTAGAAAGCCTCCTGCTGCTTCCAAAAAACTGCCTTTTGCAAAGCACACCGATAAGTAATCTTGCTTCTTGAGTCATTGTATTACCAAGGGATACTGTTTTGTACTGTTGCATTCAGTGAGACGTGAAACTGAGCTGTATTTTCTAAGATGGGCCAGTAACATTGGGAAAGGTGATGTGCTGGGCTGGTTCTTGACAGGCTCAAGCCTTGGATGCTCTAGCTGGGTAGTTCTCCAGCATATATTGCTTTGATGTGCCCCTCCAGCTGCCAGACTGTAAGAGTAGCAAGGGTTGGGCTTCAGAGGGAGTGTAAATATAGTGGGGAGGGGGGTATTTGACAGATCTTCCTGGTAAGTGTGGTAATTCCGACCTCATCTTGTAGACTGTATATAAGAATTCTAATTTCTTTTGCTTACTGAAAGTAAGCAAACTTTCAGTAACATTTACTGAAAGTGCTGTAGCAGATCTGTAAGGTTCTGTTTTGTCTTTGAATTGGAATAAGGTTTTATTTTTTTCTACAAAACTGTTAAAAAGCACTCCAGGTATTTAATACTCTCCGAAAATACTGCTCTTTGTGAGTAGACAGAAATTAATTTTAGATAACTGTGTTTTATTGGCATATAGTTTTGAGAATTTCCCCTTTGACAACCTAAATTTTTCTCAAAGATAAAATTACTAGAGGTATATGTGAGGATACTTTTTCCCTGTTTTTTTTAGGAAATTATGGTAAAAGATGCTGTAACTGCTGCGGCTGTTTGGTGAAGGATTTGGGTATATTATGCCAGAAACAGGAGCTGCCTGATAAACTGGAAAGAAATGAAATTGTAGCAGTGATATTGCAATGACAATATAGAACCAGTTCTAGAGCATTTACACATGAAATTAATTTTAAGCTCATGCATTCCTGATTAGTTTTAACAGAACTAATTGAGGACTTAGCTTGAACTGTGTTTAAGTGCTCTACTCGTTCTGGCCATATTAAAGTGATTTTTCATGATAAAGTACTCCAAGCCTAAAAAGTCAGTCTCCTTAATATAGCTTCTTTGACTAGAGTGCAGTGGATGTGAAGGAGGGGAGGAAAGTGCCCATCTGAACACAAAATGCTGATTGTGCCAGGTGAGCACTTTGGTGCTGGGTGAAGGTCACGGTCCAGCCTTGTGCTGTGGCACCCACCCTTGTGCAGTCACAGGGCAATGCTCTCCAGCCCATGGCTTCCAACTGGGAGAGCTAAGACAAAATGCAATATACTTTTTTAGCAGGCTGAAGTATAGGAGAATCTTCTGAGGATGAACACTTGCTTGGGTTTGCTCACCAAAAGAGGGGAAAACAGGAAGGCAGCTCGTGCTCCCCAAGCAGTTCTTGTTCCTTTTATGATTCCATTGGCTCAGTGTTGCCCAAATTCCTCTGGGGAGGGTGGTGTCACTTGCAATGGTAAAACATGTGAGGAGAGTGTAATTCAGTCTGTGTGCTCTTGGGTGGTGTTTGTGAACTCTGGAAAGGAGCAAGTTACTTCAGAAATAAACCACAATGTGAGGGTGGTCTGAAAGATCATTTCTGCACTCCCTGCACTGCCTCACCACACCTCTTGTGTAGTGTTGCTGATGTGAAGGGCTGCTTGTGCTCTCCTGGCTTTTTGCTTGTGCTGTAAGGTGATTGATGAGAAAGTGGACAGTGATTTGAGGTGTTCAGGCAATGGCTGACATTTGAGGAGCCCCTGAATATTTTTGTCACATGTTATTTTATTGCCATTGCTTTTGGATATGTGCTTCCACTCACTGGAATTCTTTGTGGTGCATAAAATGTACATAGAATTTTCTTTCTTTCTTATTATTAATAACTTACATTACTGAAAATGGGGGACCTTACAAAAAGTTATTTGATTTTTGGCTGCAAAACTCTTTGGTTATATTTTCAGGCACATCTTCAGTTGGCTTTAGGTTCTTGTCCAGGTGCCTGAAGTTATCAATATAAGATGAATTTTAAGGGCTTTGTAATGTGGTAGGAGTGAATTACAGTTCTGGAAATGAGAATCCCAAAATTATTTTCAGTAACAAAGAATACCCCCATTTCCAGAGAATGTCAACATTAATGTTTGTCATTGAAGAATGCTTTTTTGCTTTTGTTGCTGTTGTTAATATTAAAACTATGCTTCTGTTGCATTGACTGGTATATTTGTATTATTTTAATCTCGCTACAGTTATCTATAGTATTTCTTTGTAACTATTAATGTAAACTTATTTTTGTGATATTTAGTGGTTTTTTTAATTAATTTTTTAAAGATTTTTTGAGGTTATTTGTGCTTCTCTAAATCAAAGGAATTTGTGTAATGATTTATGTGAATGGCGGAGTTACTTTGTGCATTTTGAAATAAGCAGTAACACTGCTAATTAAATATTAGTCATGTAGGCTGGGCCATGCCAAAACAACTTGAAATTTGCATGTCAAATATATGAATGCTCTTTACCTGGAAAATAATGATGAATACAAGGAATTGAAAGGCTGCTAAGATTGGAAGGAGAAGCAAACTCAACTGCACAGCTCCTTTAGCTTTTAGAGCTATATTTGATAGCATAAGAATTTAATTTTTTGTGTTTGTGTTAAGTTACTTAAAGCATCAGAATCTATGGCTACTGGTAGTTCTGGTCTTCAGATTTCAGAGTGAAATCTGAAAAAATTATTTTCTCTTCATATTTTAGGAGAGTAATTAACTATACACATCCTGCATGCCCTACTTGTAAATAAAATAGCTATAACATTGTATAATATAATAATACATACCATAATATTATGTAAACAATGTATGTTATTTTCCCCAGATTTGAATATTTCTAGGTCTGATTGTATCCTTTATTAAAGGTATTTTGTTCTACCCTTGATGCCTTGACAGTGTAAAGGTCTTAAGGATCCCTTTCTTTTACTGCAGTGATGTAAAGCACCCTTATTAATAAAAGTAAAGATTTGGCTTAAGGTTTTAGGTTGTAATCTCCTTTGTGTTTTTGTGTCTTGTTTTGAGTCTTTGCATCCTTTTTCATGCTTTTTCTCTATTAAAGAATAGTTTAACTCTGGAAAGGATGCACATCATTCATGTGCTCTCAGGCTAATATTGCTGCTTCCCCGCAAGAATGTCATTTGTGTCACTACATATTGTGCTCTTAAATAATATTTAATTCTGTGACCTCAGTTCACCATGCCTTCCCAATTGTCCATTAACTCTCATCTTCAAGCAGAGTCAGTCTCTGCTGCATGGACAGTAGGAAGAGTGCCCGATAGAATTAAAATAGGTTTCAAAAATATCATGCATTGTATGTTTGGCTCCTTATATACAGTTCCTTTTAATAATGTTAATTAATGCCATGCAACCTAGGAGGTAAAAGTCAAGAACTGAAACTGCAGGAGGGAAGGGACTGAGAAGGAAGGAAGAACAAACCTTTCTGGCATGCACACACCTAGAAAATGTAAGGTTGAAAGTACTGTTTCAGGTTCTATCACCTTACCATGCAATTGCTCTCATTTATTCAGTAATTGAGTGCCAACATGAGCACAGCACTTTGGGTCTGTTTCATTTCTTGTCACAGCAAACCAGTTCCCATCTTTGGTTGTTTTAACACTTAGATAACTAACAGTGGTAGTAATTTTAGAAAAATTCGAGTTATCTGGACAAGTTAAGACATCAGCTTAGTACATTACTCCTTCTACCTTTGAAACTTGTGAGAGACAGCATTTTCAACAAGCTGTAAGGAGAATTTGAACAAAATTAGTAACCTGAATATAGTTAAAATAATAAATTTGCATGGATATTTTTGCTCATCTATAGCTGGCTTGTTCTTATTCATTTGGGTTGGTTCTTTTTCTTCAGACAGTAGAAAGGTCTGCTATGAAACTCACCGATGATGTCTCTGCAAACTTGTCTCTCTGCAGCTCAGTCTTAAGTGGTTCCCCCCTCTATGATCTCCCTTCCCACCACCTTTTTTTTGGCATTACATGAAGTGCAATGGTTAAGCTTTTTCTTCTATCCCTGTTAACACTTCTAATTCCTTTTCACAACTGCCAGTTTTCCAGCTTTGTGAAGCTCTTACTGTAGGCAAATGTGGCACGTTTGGGGCTCAATCTAAGATTTACAACAAATTTTATGTCAACAAACTGCTGTTCACACATTTAGAGCATGGTTTAGGCTACAGTGTTGTTAGGAATGAATCCACCTAACAACAAAAGTGCAGAACATTTAGAGGGACAGATTTAGAGCTGAACTGAGCAACGTCATTCACTGAAAATAGTTTTACCTGTTTAACCCAACTCAGCATTTGGTCCTTATTACCAGATTTCTGCATGTCTTTATACCTTTTACAGCACACTATTAGTTGTTTTCTAATTGAGATCATTAGTAACTTGTCACGGCTCACTCTTAGGAGACATGTCAAATGCCAGCTCTGCTTGTTTAGTGTATTTGGCTTGCTTGGCATGTTCTTAACCACAGGGTACGGGGTTTTATTCAGACAAATTACTGAGCTTTTACATTGCTGAAGTTGCCTTTAGGAAAGGGTTTTCCTGAAGAGATTTGACTGTACTAACAACTGTTTTGAGAAATGTATAGCTGGTTCCATATTTCATTGTTTATTCTGAAAGCAAATGACAGTGAAATTATTTCGAAGTATAGTCCTTCCTTAATGTGGGATCATTGATTTAAAATTTTTATTTTTCCAGTCTAAATAATGCTGCACTGAAAAGCAAAGTTATCAGTTGCACATGTAGGCTGTCTACTTCAGAAAGAATTTTTGCTGTTACACATGTGCCAGTCTATTCCACTTCCTTTGATCTGTGGGAAAGCCAGTTAAACTTCCGAGGGAAATTGAATTCTTGGATGCTGTGGAAACTCTCCTGGCACTCAGTTTGCTGTTGACACTGGGAGCTCTTCTGTGCATTTCCAGTAGTGTTTCATCTAGCTCTGTACAGCTAATTAATTAACAATTCATTAATAAGTAACAGGCACAACTGTTGATCCTGAAGGCTTATCTCAGGGGAGTGAGATAATCTATTGCCAATACATGGATGCTAGCTCTGATTCTCTCTGAATTGGTCATACCTCATGGTGGGAGGGGGGATGCCTGCAGTCACTGCTCGTAATGGTTCCTCGTTTGAAACAGATGCAGCCTTCCTAGTTGGAAACAAGTGAAGGAGAATTAAATCTTAGCCCAGTTGTTTTTAGGGTTGTTGGGCTTTCGTCTCAAGGAAGAACTGGGGTTATCTTGCATGAACGTGGTCTGTGGTGTTTTACTCGCTGCAGATATTACAGAGGTGTCCCTGTCCAGGGGACAGCTGAAGTTCTGAAAATGATATGGCTTAATACAATCTTCCATGAATCCATATTCAGCACAGTGCATTAACTATAACTGGCATTTCACAGTGGATTTTGCTTTTATCTTCTGTATGGTTTTCCACAGCACTGCTAAAATCCTGGTGGCTGCAGAGCTTCTCTCTGCATGTCACTGTATATTCTGATTTGAACTGGCAGTGACAGGTATAGAGCATAATAATGCACGTTTGATGCAGTGAACAAGTGTGCCTTTTGGGCTAGATTTCTATTTCCTTTCTATCCCTATTGTAAGCAGGATTTGCATATTTAATTCTTTTCACTTAGTGAAAAATATATCCCTTTAGATTTGACAGCTTCCCAAAGAATATTTTAGATTTCCCACACTGATTGTGGGCCATATGTTAGTACTAATTATATAAATGAGACATCATAGGATTGTGACATGCTTAAATGTTCAGTGCTTTAAAGACTTATACAAGTGCATGCTAGCTTGGGTAAGTGCTGGAAGAAGAAAAGAGAAGCTGTGGGTTTTGAGCAGATGTTAGCAGCTTGGTAGGGCTATCCGTTGTCTTTATCACTCTATAAGAAGTTGCTGACACTTTGAAGGGCTTGGCAGACTATTTTGGGCTGCCATAGTGCAGAAAATAATTTCCTTTTCATACCCGTGGATGTACCAGGGATTCATTATAAAATATTATGAAATGTGGGATGCAGATAGCCTCATTTTGCTGTTGGAAGTAAACATTAAATATGTAGCTGTAGCTGGATGTTTCTGCACTTTTTTTTTTGTGAATGTTGCTCTTAGGTGGAATAGCTCACAGACATGTTATTATGAATTTATCTTATTATGAGTTATATTATTAGAAATTAACTGTGAAAGAAAAAATAAAGGAAAAAAATAAATAGTTGGAAGGTCAGAGCTGTGAACTGAAGGCTTAAGCATCAAGGAAGGAATTTTACAAGATACATTTCATTAATGTTAATTGGACAGGTATTATCTGTAAAGTCAATTATACCTGTACAAGTTTCTAGTAAAAAAAAGGGAAAACCCAAAACCTAGCTTTTGCTAATGCTGTCGTATTATTTTTTATTGCTCCAAGACTCAATGATGCATACAATGGTAAAGTTAGTGTCACAGATAGTATATTATACCGAGGTTTTGTCTTCATAGTTAAAAATGGAATATGTATGCAGGTTATGCATGCCGAGCTGGTGAGACAAAATTATGTCTGTAAGCTATTTCTGTACATTTAGCTTTAATGCTGATGCATATTTAATTGCTTGGCCTGTTTTCCCCTCAGCAAGATGTGGCTGTCTTCCACTGAAATCAGTGCCTGAAGTCTGCAGCAGCCCTGTTTGATGTTTGTACTTTGCCTGTGAAGTGCAGTGTCCACATCTGCGAGGAGCAGATCGATGTAGTCTGGGGGAAAACTGAAAAATCCACCCGGCTTTTAGAAGGGTGTTTCTGTGTGTGTGTATGGGTTCTCTGTGGGACTGTAAATGGGGGAATTTACAGTTCTAATGGCTGTGGCTGTAATTTCTATGCCAGAAACAGCGATATACTCCGTTTTCCTCTTGTATGCAGAGACCTTCAACACAAACTAAATTGTTTTATGTTACTTGTCTTCTTAATCCTAGAAAGGTATTTCTAATTTAATGTATTTAGTTGTTTTTTAAATTATGGTATTACTTTTGGCTTTCACTTTTAAGACCTGACCTACACTACTTTCTGTATTTCGTGTCAGAACATGTTTGGAAAACGGAATCACAAGAAGCAATTAGTAATAATAGTGTTGAAAGATTACTCTCCATAGTTAAATCTCAGGTACGTTGTGAAAGATGAGTATCATTTAATTTCACGTGAAAAAGCACCTGTAGTTTGTAAGTGAAATTTGAGTACCTGTTTCATATAAAAATCTTTTTTTTGATTTTACATTAATTCAATGTAATAGCTTAGATAGTTAGTACCAGTAAGACAGGAGGGAGCAATTGGAAAAAAGCTTTGGATTCTTGTATCAGCAGAAAGGTATGTGTGAGCAGAGCTCTGTGTGTTTTACTGATACCAGATGTTTATTAGCTTGTATTCTCTAGTCAACTAAAACAACTTTTTAATGCTGGAGATACTGAGTAAGTTCTTTTTCTGTTGGACTGTGTTCTATTGTGCTGTTTTCAGTAATTTGTGTAATGCTGAAAGTTCTTGCTGTTTTATCAAAGGATAGCAGATTGTTTCATTCTGAATGAAGAAATCCCTTCAGATTATACATTTTCTGCTCAGCTGTAGATTAGCAGTTTTATCCAGTCACAATTGTAGACTATATTGCCAGAAGATAATTTGTTCCCTCTGTGTCTCAGTCATGCTTATTACCTTCATTTTATTATATAGTTTGAGCCTGTGAAATGATTTCTTAACTGCACTTAAAGATAGTTTGTGTAGACAGCAAAATTACTGTTCCCGCCCTCAGGATCAATTTGTAATGTGCTTTTATATAAATATTATGTGCTACACTTCAATATTGTTCATAGTCCAGAAGATAATTGCCGTGATGAGTCTTACTTAAGCATGGTGAAAGCAGAGTCCATATGGAATTTGAAGGAAAAGGTACTTAATTAGCTGTGCTGTAATACTGCCATCCTGTCTCCAACAGAACTACCAGTGCCCTCAAAGCTGCTTCTTCCCTGAAAGAAATATTTATTTTGGTACAGCAATATATTGAACGTATTCTGGTGGTTTATTTGAGTGATGGTAAGAGCAGTCATGAAATGAAGATGCAATTTTTAAAATAAAATTTAAAATACGTTGACTTAGAAATATTCACAAAGAGAGGGAATAGGAGAGAAACCAAAGGGAAGAAGTAAAAGAGATATAGATGGATACGCAGGTAAAGGAATTGAGAAAGAAGGAGGAGAAAATGAATTCATGTTGTCTTAAAGAAGACTGAAGGAAAGAAAAAAAGAAAGAAGGGAGAATTGTAAGAATACAATAAGTTGTGAACAAAATAAGTTGTGAACTCTCAAATCAGGTACCCTTACATACTGCTCTGTTAACACTGGCCTGCTTGTCTTCATTTTTTTCATCTTCCTTTAGCCCTCTTTTCCTTTCACCTATGCTGGAAAAATAGTTTACTAGAGTGAGACCATGAGAGGACTGAGTGGTGCAGTTCAGAGGTGTCTTAATATATATACCTTTACTTAAGGTAGCAAGGAGATGAGTTCACGTGGGTTTAGTTATTTCATTACTATCTTTCAACTTTGTGCTAAGTTAAAGCATCATTGGAACCTCAACAGATCATTTCTTATTTTTTCTTACCTGCTTCAAATATCTATGGGGGAAATAGGGTATGTCCAGAGAAACCTGATGCACTATAGCTTTATAATTAAGTTGCCGCACACCATTCTTACTTCACTTTTTTTTAAACCTTTTCACTATTCCTGTGGAATCAATGTCAGGCTTTAAAATACTAGCACGTGCAAGCATTGACCTTTGCCACCTGAGTTAAACTGAATTTTGTAGGCATGGGAGCCAGACTCCAGAGGGATAAATACAGGGCAGCACATTGCTAAATTACGGCTCAAAAAAAAGATACAATACAATATCACCAGTATTCATATGTTTGTTTCTTATTACCCTTGCTACAAATAAAACCACACTTTCCCAGTGCTGCACTTCAGATATGAGCAAAATCTCCAAGGTATCATTTGTTAATTTTAAAATTGAAGTTAGTATCTTTTTTTAAATCCACACGACTTGCCCTCCAGTTACTCTGGATGCAGTATTGCAGATTTTAAGATACTCTCAGACTGTATAATGCTCTATCAGATATAAGGGAGCCTTGAAGCAATCAAAAATTCTAATTCCTTAATGACTTTGATGGAATGATAGGAAACCTCTGTTGCTCTGGCACTGTTAAGTCCTGCTAGCCTCACTTGTGGCTTTTACTCCTATTTAATGTAAAGACTCTTTATGCTTCTTGGCAGTATAAAAGAATCTTTAAATAGCAGCAGCAGTAACCTGAACCAGAGGTCCGTGGGTGGCATCGGTGCTGCTGTGCAGGATGGGACTGGGCTGTGTTTTCCTGCAATCTGTAGTATGCTACTCTGCCTGACCTGTGCCACAGTGCTGGCAAGGTATACCTAGGCTCCCTTAATTATTAATTAAATTATTGATATTTAATTTAATTAGAGATATGTCTCAGGCTGTCAATTGCACTGATTTTTTTTTTTAATGATGCTTGGTGTGATTTTCTTTTTGATTAAATTTCCCTTTTTGTTCAAAGATTTTTATATTTTGTTGTGTTATTCTGGCAGCATTTGTTCTACATTGCAGGAAATAATGTTCAGTTACATTGATTTGTTTCAGATTGGATCTATGCTTTATTCCTCCTTTGGTCCTTAGTTCGTTCAATGTGAGTCACTCCATTGAATGAAATCCTTTATTTCCGTCTGTGTATATATGTGTGTCACCTTTCCTCAGCCTTACCCTTAGTGCTTGTTGTGAAGCTCATTGAGGTTGATCCTGATCCTTGCAGTTTAATGCTCTCACTGCAGCTCTACAGGGTCACCACAAATCATACCTTTCTCCAGGTGCCACAGTGCCCAGGGCTAATGCATGCTCTTTGACATCTACTGCTTAAACACAGTTAAATGTTAATACTGTATCAATTTAATACTGCTAATACATCACACACCCTTTAACATCATGGGCTTTGGGTAGTCTGCGCTTTGCAGGCACAGATTGTGCCACCCATGCTGACATGGAAGGACGTCTCGCTCCTTTAAAAGTCTTCCTGAAGTTAATGCAACTGCATGAGGAACAAGGTGGGCTGAAGAATCAGTCCTAGATTTGGCTGTCTACAGGTTTGATGCTACGTTTGGCATGCTGCTCTCAGTTTCCCTCTTTCAGGGAAGCTTGCTTTGCTGAAATATCGGTTAAATACTGTACACTTGCTTCATAATATATTTTTGACTAAGAGTTATGGCAATTTATTAAAAATAATGTCCACCCTTTGTAAGTGTTCTGCCAAGAGCTTGGCTAGCAGATGTTCAGTCTTCTCCAAGCTTTAAAACCTATATTTTTGTTCTCATAATAGTGGTTTTAATGTAAGTGAAAACATTGGTCTTATCTTAAATCTTCAAAATTAAATAGAAATGTTTTCTGCTAGTTTTCATAGAACTTGAATCTTTGAGGTGTGCTTTACTTTTTGTAAGCCAGTACAAGACGCTTGTAATACATCCAGAAAGTTCTTTGTCAGAACTATCAAATGATAAGCACTGTTAAAAGAGTTTTAAGTATTAACATGTTGTTGTAATTGCAATTACAGCTTTAAGCCCATTTGTTAGCTATGTATAATATTCTTGAGAGAATATGACATGGTACAAGTTACTTTCCACAGGATGTGATTTGTCATATGATTATTATTATCTTTTTTTCCTTTCAAAAATGGTGTTTTAAAATTATGTCTTTATACAGACTGGCCAAAAATCCCCATTTCTGTAAAACCACACTCTGTGTGGATGTGATGCCTTTTATTTAATGAACCTTTAATGCCCATTTCCTTCTCTAGTACATGGAGGACACCAGCACCCAAGGGGATCAGTGGAAGGGAGAAACAGGAAGCCTGGACTGAATAGGCAGAAAGAATTTGTGTCTACTGGAGCAAATTCCTGCCAGGATCTTAGGTTGGCACCTATAACTTCTGTTCCTGTCCTGAGAGGAGATAGAGCAATTTCCTTCTTGTCTGGTTGTGGTCTGAAGGACAGCAACCCAGCAATCACCTAATAAAAGATTGTGTGTTGAGCCTGAAGAATCAATCCTCCTGTTGACCTGAGTAGTTGTCAATGTAATATAATTTAATAGAAAGTCTGTTTATCATTGAAAAAATTCTAGAAAATCACTCAGGAGAGTGTTGTTGCCTGGGGTATAACGTTAGATGCTAAGAAATAAGAAAATAACAGATTTAAGGTATCAGCAACTTGAATTCAGTGCACGTGAATGAGGCTATTGGATGCTGCTGTAATAATTTGTAAAAAAGAGTGATGACCTGGGAGTCTTATTGTAGGTCATTCAGATCTTGAGGCCAGAGTACTGGATTTCCTGTAGCAGAACCTCCTTGTGTTTGCATTCACTTATTTCTTCCATGGAAAATGATTCAGCTGCTAGCTAAACTTGGATACATGGGCCAATTTTGGTACCCATGAATTTTTTTGCTGCTTGGATAAACATTCCGGTTTGCTCACTCATAGTACATAAATGTGGTTCTTAGACTAGCATACAAAATATACACTGGCAACCAAGCAATGACCAGTCTGGTATTGACCAGCTGCTTAGGGTTACACAGCTGCAGAAGTGGTGCTATGCTGGTCATCACCTTTTTTGTTAGAAGGATTAATCTGTAAATAATTTATAATATCATTAGCTTAATTTTTAAGAATCCTGCCATACTGGATTGTAAAATAGCTTTTAGGGATATCTTGATAGCAGGGAGTTTTTTGGTAGATGGGCTGTATTGCTTTGATTTACTGTTTGGTTGCTGATACAGATTTAGAAATATACTGCTTCCACCACATAGCAAAATTTGCATATGTAGGACTGCACATGATTTGATGTCTTTTATTTATGTATCTTCATCCACTTCTTTATTCTGGATAGATTTAAAGATGCCAAACATAAATGCACTGAACTGCAAAATTGTGGACCAAGAGCTTTGGACTAAGGTGTGTGAAGACGATAATTTTACTTTTTTTCAGAGTTTTTTTATATCCCATATGCTGAATTTGCACTAGCAATGGTATGGATGGAGGATCAACCTTTACTGTTAGTGCTTGAATGAAGCACTAGACTGTAAAGTCTGATTCTTGACTGAAGTCCCCTGGCATCTCGGTAATAACAATAAATAAATAATAACAGCTGTAGGATGGCGTTGAGACAAGGAATTATGTGTTTGTGTACTTGTTTGCATGATAAAATCTGCGTATCCAAAGACTGACTTGTCTATAGAGGCTCTTTTTTTGGCTGGAACTAGTCCTTGATTTCTTACAGAAATCAAGAATTAGTTCCTTCTGTTGAACTTGAGTGGTGGGTCTAAAACATTGTTACTTACCTATCCCTCACACAAAAATAATTCTACTTACGAACAGGTACCAAAAATACAATTATCCCCAAAAATACAATTATCCCCAAAAATACAATTAACCAATTTCAATACCAGAACTATCATGCCTGCTCATAGTCAGAGCCAAAAATAGATTTGATTTGCTTCAAAGACCAATATTCTCGTTTCATGGGAAAGTGAGATAATGCATTTTTTTATGCTTAAACATAATTTTGAAAACCTAAAATACAATTCAAATGTATAATAGCAATATTAAATATTTAAATTTTTGAAAAATTTAATGCATTTAAATATTAAATACCTGTGCTGGAGAACAAATTGCAGGACTGAGTACTTATCTTGGTAACATGGTTTATTTGAACAGTTCTTGTCCTTTTTGCATGGACAGTGAAAGAGATACTGAGTGTATGTGTGATGTCAGCATTGTTTAAGTCATGAATATCTTTTAAAAGTGATTACATATTTAACTATGGGGTGGACGACATTTTTTGAAATAACAAAAATAGTTACCCAGTTAATAAGAATTAAAAAGATTTGATTACCGTAATCTTCTTGGCTGATTTTTCCTCAAAAGGAAAGTGAAATGCATTCTCACATTTCTTATTCATGGCTCTACTTTTGTAGGAAAACCAGGGGTAAATTAAAACCTGTGTGCATTTAGTTGCTGTAAATCATCTTAGAAAAAGCGTTGACCAGCAGAGGGCTTCCGTCCCTGGGAAATAATCCCTCTCGCTGTTATTGCCAGAGAAGCTTTAACCACACACCTTTCCACAGTGTTCTTCCTTCTCTCATGGTCCTGGGGACCGGCGAGCTATGGAGAGCTGTGCACGATCCCGTAGTCTCCTTTGTTTCCCTTCAGCTTGTACGTGATGCAGTCTCATCTCCATAGGGCAGTGGTCCCGTCTTAATTATGTTAAATGCTTTTGTTATCAAGATATAAATGTGAGGACAGGGAGGTATGTTATGAAGATCTTTGGAGTTCAGACTGTGGCATAAATATAATATCAATGGTCAACTTATAAAAAAAACCTTTTTAAACCAGAACAAATTTTTATTCTTTCCATCCTGTTCCCACACAGAATGGCATCTGATAAATCTCACTCTATTATAATTTATGACCTTATCGGGGTGAAAGGGGTACACTGATGTGGGTGCACTCAAGCAGGTTTTTGTAATGGCAAGAGCACTGATCCTACACACTGCTAGAAATATGTTTTTAATCTATCTTGCTGCCTCATTACTGAATATTCTTCTTGACATAGAGTTTTGCATTTTACCTGGCAGGTATTAGCCTTCCTTTTGGCTTGGTTTTGCATTCCTTTTATCTGCTTTATCTAGAACTCCTCTCTGTTGCTTGTTCTGTAGCCACAGCATGCTAAACAGCCTTAAGTCAAATATTGCCACATACACCTCTCTTCTTAAAATGCCATTAACTTCGCTTGGTGCTGTGAGGCACCTAGTCAGAACGAAGCCTTTCAGCTGGGTGACTGGCAGCATATGGAGAGACAACCTCTTTTGGACACATTTGGTTAAAAAGATAGTGTTTGTTCTGCCTTTCTGTGTTCAGCAGTGCTTTTTTTTTTCTCGGCAGAATTGGAAGATAATAGGATTTTAAAGGGTGAGTAATTGACCGACAACCACTTCCAACTGTAGCATTTTTCTTCATATTGTGTGGCCTCAGTGCTTAGGTGAGGCACAGCCTGATTTCTTATTTCCACAGCTCACTGCACTAAATCCCGTGGCAGCTTGGTTGTTCTGGTGGCAGCACAGGGAAACAAAAAGATACATAACTGTCCTGGGTTGTCTTTGTTGTTTTGTTTTATTTTATTTTTTCGTTTGTGTGTTTGTTTTGTTTTAATTGCATTGTGTATCTATAAGGGCAGTATGCACTATCAGATGCTAAAAACCAAATACATTCAAAATGGATTCTACTGTAGATGCCAAAATTAAATATTTTGAAAATCCCTTGTATTTTAATATATCCATTTTTCCCCTCACCTAGAAATAAACTATTTCTTGGGGTTTTGTTGTCTTTTTCGTGCAAATATTTGTGTTAATTGGTGATGACTTGGTTGCAGAAAGATGAAGGCTGGAGGTTGTAGATACTCATGAGCACAGCTGAGTAAGGGCTTTCGCAGCTGAGAGAGGTTTGGGAACTTGGAAGGAAGATGGCAGTGACAGTTTAAAGCTTTGGTTGTCATGGGGGAGGTTTGTGAGAAAAGGAGTCAAAGGCTTTATTCAACCAGGAAGGAGTGAATGAATGCTCTTCTTTTTAATAGGGATTTATTTTTTTATTAGATGTAGTGTCTGTTTTCATTTAATCTTTTCCCTTTTTCAGTTTTTTTATTACCCAACCTTCCCTCCCTCTCTCTCTTCTCCCTACTGCCTCTTGCTTGAGCTCGAATGGCTCTGACAGTAAATGGCCATTTGATGAGTCTTTCCTCACCATCCCCCCCTGCCTAATTTACCAGGGAGTGCTCTTGGTGTGAGTGGTACCCCTCTCCTCTTATCAGGGTTTTAGATAGACTCACAGCTCATGATGCTCCTAGGCAAAGGGCACATTATCAAAAATGTGGGGAAGTTGCACCAGCATAGGTTAGAGTTAGCTTAAAAGTGACTTAGTCAAAGTACTCTTAAAACTGTCTGGAGGTTCTCCCTGCAGCTTGGGAGGCTTATACTTTAGGTTAATAAGTGATCAATATAAAACTACATTTATTTATAACAACTTATTTTTTTACGTATTTGCATATTTAAGTTATCCTAAATATTGAAATGTGTCTCTGGGTATTTTTGCATCAGATTCTATATATGAATATAAGGCACAGAGATGTAGGACTGCATTTTAAATGAGAACAAAGAGCATCCAAAATTATTGATAACACTTTTTTTTTTTTTTTTTTTTTTACATTTAGCTGTGTCTTCAGGAGCAAATGGTATCAAAACTTAAGCAGTTTGTTGCTTTCTGATTATTTGGATCATCGTGGGTTTTGTTTTGGCATCGCTTCTGATGTGTTCTGTAAACAATCCTTGGTAATGTAAGGACGTGTAAGCGTATAGCAGTTTTAGTGCATCAGGGTTTTAGAAACTGTTCTCAGATTGCTCGGTTACTTTGTTATGAATTTTAGAGATTGTAAGGGCGGTGTATGCATTAGTGTTATGTAAGACATGCGTATTAAATGCAATATAATGAATATATTTTTCCTTTTCTGAAGTGACTTAGAATAAATAAAAGCACTTGCAACTGAAGACTTGGATGTTTTGGTGGAAAAGAAAAAAAATCAAATATATGTTATTGAAAAAACGTATAACAATTGAACTTTGTGCATCCCTTACCTCAGTGAGTTCCTTGCTTAGTTTAAAAGGTCAAATAAATTAAAAGACAAATTAATGTTAACATGTTGGTGAACTACTTACTGACTTTAATTGTAACTGTAAAAACAGATACCCTGAGGCAGATTTAAACAGTGGTAACTAACATTGTTATGATAGCCTCAGGAAGCAAGTGTAACAGACAGGATGTTTTGTAATAAAACTGTAAAACAATTAAAATAGCTGCACAAAGGATGCTGCTTTTTAGCCTGTCCAGAGGAAAGGGCTGCAAAGGGAGTGTCAGCCAGTCACAGCATCATAGTTGTTATAAATTGCCATCTACTTTTGGAAGGGGCAAAAGATGGATAACAAAGTCGACAAGTAAATACATGCTACATAAATATGCATAAATCCATTACCATCTGCCACATTGTCCAATTTGACTGGGGTGTCTACCACATAAATCAGTTTAAAGCAGTTCCCCTCAAGCAATATTTTCTATAATGAATGGTTGAAAGATCTACATTCTTGGGTTGTGACTGTAGTTCTGGTATATAATATGGAAAATACCGTATTTACCATTTTCTCAAAAAAAGAAAGCTGTAGTCGAAAGATTTATTTGACTGTGCAGCTACTAAACTTTGCATTAGTCTTTGGAAGCCAAGCCAGGAAGTTAAATTATCAGGCTTTTTGCTTGGCTAGGAATTTTTAGTGGTTTATTTTATACAATCACTACTGCAGACATTAAGTAAAGATTAGAAATACCAGTCTGCAAATGTGCTGGTTTTGTATCCCAGCATTATGATCATTTTAAATGATAATTTTTCATAAAGTTTCATTCCTTGCTTGGTAAGCAAAGATAGCTCATAGTGCTGCTGTTTATTCTTTGTGTCATCACTGTGATATGTCTCACTTTAGGTCACAGTAATTTTATTTTTCTATCCTCTATGTGTATAGCACACTTACATTTAATCTTTTATCCAGATGTGGCTTCTGTCTCCTTAGATTCAGCTTGTACAGTTTTCCTACATCCTGTTCTGGATTTCTCCTAATAGCTGCGACTATAGAATCACTGTGCTCCTCTGTGCATTCATGTGGGCTTCATTTCTTTGACAGAGAGACTGCTTTACACTGTTCTGGCAACGAAAAAGGGCCCCAGTGAGAATGGGCTCAAAACCCAGCTGGCTTGTCTTTTTTTTTTTTTTTTTTTACGACATACTGAGTAGATTGCACCAGGATAGATAACATTTGTGTGTTTATTTTTTAATGCAAGAAAAAAAATATTAAAATTTCCTTTTTTGTTGGTTTATTTATAGGTTAAATCTCTAAACCAAAAATGGTGACTCTTTTTTATGTACACTGATGTTCCCTTTTTTCCCCCACTCCATTCTCACTGTAGACATTTGTAACTACTACTGAAAGATTTTATAATACTCTGATTAAGAGTATATATTAAGACTTTACATCAAGATATTCTTTCTGGTAGGAGGTTTAACTCTTAAAATGCACATTTCTGATGGAAAAAGACAAATCTGGGGGTCCAGTAGCATTCTTACAAAGAAACTGGCCTGAGTTTATACATGAAACAGTCTGATAACCCATCTTCTCTGCAAATATTTCCTTTCATTAAGTCAAAGGTCAAAAATCTAAACTGCCTGTCAGGGTGATTCTGTGGAATTTTGTTAATCATGTAAGTATTTTTAAATATATATGTGAGGTTACCTTTAGTAGGTTAGAAATCTAACTTTGCATTTCCGTTTTTAAGAAGCGCAGGTTTGTGGTGTAAGAAAGTGACTTACAATACAGTAATAAAGTAATTGCACATGTAATTTATAGGTTGTACTGAAACATTTCTTTGATGTGGTAAAGATTTTGTAGTGTTAGTAAAAGAGCTTCTAATAAAAACTCAGCTTCACCCCTTAACGTAGCAGAAATTTAATGTTAAAACTAGAAATGTATCCACTTGGGAAAAAGTCTGCAAGAGTGAGATTATTTTACACTTCAGATTAGCCATCTTAAAAATAAGACATCATCACATGTAAGCTAGTTGTGCAGCCTTTCAGCTCAATCATGAAAGGGGAAGGAGCCATAAAGATAAGGAATCATATAATTTAAAGAAAACTGTCCAGTAAAGGTGGGATATGTTTCCCCTGAGAGGGCAGGGTGGCTGTGTTGGCTGGGAAAGGAGTCTTCACCTTTTGAGTAACTTGTAGTTAGATAGTGCTGAATTGGTTGAGTCCCATCCTAAAATGATATGAGCTTCAGTGGTCAGTGGGCTGCATTTTTTGTATCTGTATGGCAGTGCATAAATCTCAGTGTGACGTTTTTTGTGTATGTGTGGGGAAGGGAATCATGTGCTCATAATGAAAAAAAATGGACATTTTTAATATAAAATATCAATCTATGGCATGTTAATTTTCAGGTGGGCTTAGTAACAGCTGGGATACAATTTAAAGTAAAGATTCTTTTAAAAACAAACAGTCCCCCCACCTAAATACACATTTTGAGTCTCTGTATCTTCCTTATTGACATGAAATAATAGACCAAAGTATAAAGGTTTGAGAAAGACCCTTTTCTGGTCTAAAACTACTTTTTCATCAGTTTTTTGCATTGGCCTGTTTCCTCTGAGCACATTTTGTATGTATTTAGAGGAGAGAAGATAATCTGGCAACTCTATATCAAGGCAGGAAACCTATTTCCAGATCTGCCCCAGGCTTCCTGTACAGCTATGGAACTGATCCTGCTAACCAGAGCTGGGGGGGGGGTGGGGAATAAAAAAAAAATAAGAACCCAAGACCCCAAGAACTTTGGTTTTAGTATGTAAATTTTTAATGCAGTATTTTTGCTACTGGCCATCTTGTTCATAAGATCTAATACTTACCTGCCTGGTAGGATTTTAAGAAGGTGAATTTTCTGACTAGCCTCATGTGCTTTCCTGCAGGATCCTGTATACATGTAGAAGATAACTTTTAACTGTTCCTGCACTATTATTCCTCAAGTAAGACTTCAGGAAATTTGTTCAGGGTGCCAACCTCTGAAACAGTCTTTCTCCCTGCTCTTGATAATGAAGTAAAGAGATGAAACTCTTCTTAGAATTGAGGTAATTCGTTGTTATTTTCGAACAGGGATGGCAGGAAATGGGAAGAAAACAATTGCTCTGAAAGCGATTTGAATGTTGCTCCAGACAAATAAAAGACCGAGGCGGTGGCTGACCTCTCCTGACAAACAGCTGGAGCCAAAAATGGCCACAGAGTTGTCGCTTAAGGACTTAATGCAGGAGATCTTTCAAATCAAAGAAACAGTAAACAAGGTAGATGGAGCTTTAACAGAGGTTAAAATTGAGATAGCTCAAATGAAAGTCAGGCAAAATGAAATTAAAGAAAAGGTGAATCAACAGCTCCGTGTGTGTGAGGATGAATTGCTTACGTTAAAAGAGACTTCTAATCAAATCAAGTTTCTGGAATGATCTTTGAAGAATTGGGAGAATAAAAGGAGGAAAATCAAATTTGAGACTGGATACCTAGAAAAGGCTTGAAGGACATCACCCAGGGGGAGGTTTTGAAAATATTGCACTGGAGCTGATAAAAGTGAATGCCGAGAGAGACCTCTGAAGTGAAAGGTTGCACCTGATCTTCCTCATGGGTGTCCGGTAGACATCAACCCCTTGTATTGCAAACATTGTGCTTGTCTTGTATGTAGCAGATGACAGCGGTAAAGTTTCCTACTGTTAGTTTTTTTCAGAGCACTCTCACTAGACCTTAGCTGGATGCAGGCTATCTGCCACTTATGGTTTTACAGCCTCTCTGAATGTAAGGCCTAATTTATGGCACCCTAGTGAAATGGGGGTAGGTTATTGCATAACAATGTGGTAATTATGGGATGAACCAGTTGACCTGTCTTGGGACTCAGAAAAGTACCTTTTCCTACCACCAACGAATTCAAAGGTGTTATATTTTGTAAAACTACTCTCACTTCTAAAATGTAGCGACCTACTTAGGAATTATTGTGATTGCTAGATTATCCATATGTTATTTTAAGAAATACTAAAAAAAAAAAAGGAGTATACAGCAGGGTATTCCTCCGGTAGTTTCCCATTTCTGCTACTGATTCTGTTAGCATGGTGAAATATGAAGCAGATGAGGAAGAATGAAGTTCTACAGTGCCTGGCTGTACGCTGATGGAATCTTGCATCAGTAGACAAATTCAGTATACTTTTGTAGGTTCAGCTTAAATTGGGGTCAGTTAGCTAAGAGTAACATTAATTTGCTCTAGAGTTGAACCTCAAGTGCTTGGTTTGCAGCTAAGTAGGACAGATACAAAAAATAACAAGAAAGGAAAAGATTATCTCCTTGCAATTCTGGAGAAGGAAAACATGTTTGAAATACTTAGACAAGAAAATGGTGGGATGAAAACCTAAAAGTAAGGTCAAATTAACTTGGAATCAGTGTTGTTGCTTATCTTGAATGAACAACAGCTGGCCTTAACTAGTTGCCACCCTATTAAGGATGAAGAATGGTAAACAATAATCAGTGGATGATACAAAGAAGCAAACTCTGAGGAGCTGATGTTTCCCCTATTTCTTGGTTTGGGGAATCACTATTTTATCTTCCTACAAACTAGTAGGAATAGGTAACCAGTTAGTGCTCTTGTTGGGCATGGTCTTAATGCGAAGGATTTTTCCCACTGGATGAAACTGAAAGTGTAGCTGGAGTATTTAACAGTTGCCATTGTTAGCAGATGTGACAATCTGAATAGCTGAGTGAGATTTTACTCCTCATTTACAGAACCCCAGTAGGTCAGTTTGGTTAAAGTAAACGTTGCAGATCTCTTTTCCTGCAGATTCTGAATTGCATTATTTAGTGGACTGACGTGTTGTGTAGCAGCAGTCTCAAAGAAGTTGAATGGGGCATTAGGATTCAACGTTATCTTATAAGAAGGTACTGCTAAAGGTGAACTGTAGTGAATTAAAACTTTGAGAATTAAGAAAGTAATCTTCAAATATTTGCGTGGGTTGGTTTGTTTCAGGGAAGACTTACAAAGTGTATTGAGAGTTTGGGAAATGCACTAAAATGCTGTGCTTACAAAACCAAAGACTTCACAAAAATCACTCTTCTAAAAGGGTTACAGGAAAGGTCAGTACATTTCTAGGTCTACATTTGTAGGATGGTCTTCTAATAGAGAATTCTTCTGTTTGTATCTTTCTCTCCACTCTTAACTTGCAGGGAATGCAGTCTCTTGAGTGCCTTGAATGTCAGCTTCAATCGAAATGTTTCAGCTAATTGGCTTCAAGGTTCATGTTCCATTGGCACCAGAAATAGATTTAGGTGCATCTCTCTTAATTTGCAGGTTTCTGGATAGGTACCCTGGGTGAAGTATTTTAGGAAACTTCCATTGTTCAGATACTTCTGAAAACAAAATACTAGTGTAGGATTTCTTCACCTGGATCTTGACTTTAACAGGTGAAAGAAGATTGTTTGGTAGTGTTGCCTAAACATGCCATTTTGGTTCCACTCTAAGTTTGCAAGCAAGTTATCTTGTATCTATCTGTCTGTCTAGCTATAGATGCGTGAGTGTCTATATAGCGCTGGACTGGATATATATTTATATTATATAGTTTTAATGACAGTAGACACTAGGGTGGTACTTAAATCCTGGGAACTCTTTCAGCTGCAGTAGCTGAGAGTATAAAAGGCCAGGGGATGTTAGACAGCTTTTCTTTCTGTTTTTAATGGTTATTGCTGTGAGAACAGCTACTCTGCAAAGTTCAGATCCTTAATCAACAAATAGAATGTTATTTTACTTTTTAACTTCAATAAATTGTATTCAGAATATCTTACTGTACCATACTTGTTTCATTTGCTTGTATTCTAGAGCATTTGGTAAGGTTTTTTTGTAGTAGCCTTACCCTGGACCAATGTCTAGATGTGCTTTTGAAATGAAATCTCCAGAGTTTATTCCATGACACAGCTGTACCCACAAGGTAGGCACATCATTAAAAAGGGCTCTCCTCTGCACTCTTGATCAATGCGGTAAAGAAAATCCTGGGTGGCATGCACTGAGTACCTTGACACTCCTGACTCAAATGCTCTCATTCAGGAACCACTACCTCCTCAGTTCTCAGCTGAAAATGCAGGAAAAGTCTGACAGTCACTTAAGAAGAGCAAGCAATTGCTTACCTGATATAGCTGAGTTAATTTCCATCTGGCGCTGAGCAGAGGTTCTTGAGGCTGGTGAAGGACCAGAGAGATGGCTGAAGCTGCCATGTCTCATTTATCCCAGCTGCCATGGTCAGGAGGGTTCCTTGAATATGCATGTACTTCCATTGGATGCTCTTCTTCCAAAGCAATTAACTGATTTTCACACATATTTACCATCCAGTGTGTCTGTGTGGACAGCACATCTCAAAGAAACCGGGTGTGATGTTGTTCTTTTTTGTGTCAGTTTTGTACAACTGACTCATTTTGAGGGCCAGCTCTTGATAAGCAGGAGATGTTTTCTAAATTATATTTATTGAAGTGTTCATATGCAATGGATGCATCATCTTCAACTTCAGTGAATCGTTTATTTTTCCTCCTTCCCTTCAGAGTGCTACAAAATGACAGCCTGATAAACATACTTGTTTGTTTGATTTTGATATTATGAGCTTTCAAGGAAAAGGCAGTATCCATTTGTACTGGGAGATGTTCCTGTTTAACGTCTTATTCCACAATATGCAGAAGGACTTTTAAAAATGGGCACTGTAGAAACACAGCTAAAAGAACAGTGCCACCAGGAAAGGACTGCTGTTGAATTTTTTTTATTCTAAGATTTTTCTTCACATGCAGATAAATTGCTGATTTTATTCAAGTTAAAATAAAAGATACTTTTAAAAGTCTTCAGTGATATTATATGGTATCTAACTGAATAGTAGAGGCCTGTCAAGGCAGACAGAAGTGCATTTATCTGTATTTTTTTCAAGCAGACTTTATTTGTGTTTCATTTTCCAAGTGGCACTGTAGTTTTTTTTGTTTTTATGAGTTCTGCGTTCCAGTATGGCACCATTGCTAGGTACTTCACACTGTAGATAGAACAGCTGTGTTAATTAAATAGATATGTCACAGCACTCAAGCCAATGCCTGCTGCCATTGTACCCAGATAGCCAAGACCTACAGTAAATAGAGACTCACAGAAGCATTAGCAGTGCAATACCAGTTGTAGTAAAAAACCTCCAAGCTGTGGTACAAAAAATAGTAGGACAAAAATGATTCTTTGTGTGCATTAATTACAAATAAGTATAAAAGAGGTGAAATGTGCATTCATTATATCATAAACCAGTTATTATTGACTATGATAAATTAATAAACTGCATTTCAGATAAATGTTAGCAGTGTCACTATGGAATTTATGGAAGATTTTCTTTCCCTGTAATCTTACAACATCTCCCTGCCCCGTTTTTTTCCCTTTTCTTTCCCCCTCCCTCCAAGACATGTGAAACAAAAGATCCTGTAACATTTTCAGGAGGAAGTTTGTTACCTATAGTGTGTGGACCAAATTTGGAGACATTGTCCTTTTGAGCTTCCTGTCTATTTACTGTCAGTTATGAAAGTTATATACCACAGTCCCCACTTTGTCTCTGAAATGCTAATGAATGATACCATGTGCTTAAGATCTGCTCTGCCTTTTTCAAAAGTGGCCGCATTTCAGTTACTGCCAAAGTACTCCTTTTATACCTGCTCCTAGTTGTCACAATGTTCAGGTTATGTTCTATGGGTCATTGCAGACGCAGTGGTGTAGATGGGCTGTAACTGAGGAGACAAGGTCATCTTGATGAATATGATGGAAATTGTTAATAGAGTGCAGATTTTTTCTCATAAATTGATCAAAGCTCTATCTACAGCTGCTGGGAGGGCTACTGGGGACAGCAACAAAAGCCAAAGCTCCAGAAAGGATGGATACAGAGTAAATCCCACACAAGCTCCTCTCTGTGGTTTGGAGGCTGGTTGGCAGGTTTCCAAGGAGCAGATGGTGCCAGCAACATTTTGTTGTTTGTTTGCGAACTACTTGCAGCATTGCATAGCACAGGCAGTGTAGGGCTGGTCAAAATGGCTATACTGCCGTGGCAGAAAATGGGTGGCTGCTGAATTTCACCTTGAAAGTAATTCTTGGCACTTCCTGTATGAACTGGTATTGACCTGTTGTTCTTAGAAGGTAATGAAAGAGCCACATAAACATCATTAATTCTGCAATAAATTGTTCAGAATTCTACAGTTATAAGGAATTATTATTTTAAAATCAGACCATCTTGTGCATGATATGAGGATTCCCAAAGCATGTGGAGCTGTCAAACACGAAATCTCCAAATATTTTCTGGAGAACCTCTGTGTAAACATGTGAAAAGCCAAAAAAGAAATCTTACTGCTGAGACATTTTAGCTGTATGGGCTGTCAAAAAGCATTTATTTTATGAGTCCTCAAATTATTGTTTTAAATGCACAATTTGAAAAACAAGCACTAAAATACAGACCCAGGTCTCAGTTCTGCAAGCTCCCAGATACGCGAGCAGCTGTCTGCACATAGTCACCACAAAGCAGGGAGGTGGAAGGCAGGTGGTGACTCAGACAACTCTCCTCCTCACTGGCGTCCATGTCCAGTTGTCCATCATGTTGGGGACAGCCCATCATCAGAGCTCTCTTCTCTGCCTTCGGAAACCTGGGGGACAGTGGTTAGGATGTCTGTGCTGGGTGGGTATCGTGGGAGGCAGAAATGTCCTCTGCTTGTGCTCTGCTTGGCTTGTGTTTGGAAATACGTGCATTCAAAGCCACTAAGGATATACAAGGATTTTGGGTAGTTAGGCATGAAAGGGTTCATCTAAACATGTTATGTTTCTGAACAGAAGATAAGGTTTAGGGAGTTTTGTTTTCTGAGTTTTTTTGTTTTGTTTTGTTTTGTTTGTTTGTTTGTTGGGGTTTTTTTTGTGGAATACTTAAGTCACGAGAGAATTTGGACCCAGAGACTAAGGGGACAGTACTAACAGTTTTAGTTTTGCCAGCCATATGTTACTAATTCAAAAATAATTGTTTAGAAAGTAACTAGATCTCCCAAGTACTGACTAGGATTTGAAGAGTATCTGGCGTAATGCAGCTGTGGGCCTTAGGTAGTCAGCTTGGCAAATATGTGCCCTAAGCTTACAAGCAAACGCCAAAGACAGTTAAAATACATGCCTAGAGTGCGTTTTTGGGAGTCTTTGAGAAGTGAGTGGAATACAGCAGTAAAGGGATGTGAGTAGGACAACAGACCGAGTGACTCACAGGCTTTGGGAACTGAGCAGGCTAAGCCCCAGGCTTGGTCTGTGGTGACTCCAGTCATCACCTCACCTGTAAAATGGTTGATGGCGAGGAACTAGTAGTTCAAAGTCATGACTTTTTTGAGGTGTTTTTTATACTATCTGTGCTGTGAAGCAGATGCTGATAGGTGGCCATTCTTTTGAGTGCATTGTATTGGTTTTGTGCAAAGTCACTATATTCATTGTGATTATAACAGCTCTCTGCCAACTCACTGCCTTGTTTTCATTTATGTACCACTCCTTTGGTGTTGTATATGGAATAAATTAAATTAGTTTGTTAAAAACAAAGAAAAAACCCCAACAAAAAACCAAAACAAAACTAACTTTAGTTAGCCATAAAATACAAACACTCATCTTCATCAGTCTTGAGTGTCCATGTAATCTTGTTACTGTGAGCTTTGCCTATGCCAGATGTTCTTTTGTCCCATTTCTTCTTCCTCTCATTTTTATTTTTGCCCATAATTGTTGTCATACTTTAATTGAAAGCTCTGTAAAGGTGACTGTTTTGCAAAATAACCTGTAGAAAATTATTTAAAATTGTAATCAGTAGCCATAAGTAACAAGGAGGAGTAAGAATAGCAAACAGAATCATTCATGTGGAGGGTTGAACATTTGAGCACCATGATGTGGGTTGTAGGTGCATAGGTCTTCCCTTTTCCTACCTCTTTTGCATTTGATGAAAAATTATGGCGATCTCAGAAACAACTGAGGCAGATTGTCCCTTCTCTTCTGCGGGAAGAGCCAAGTTAACCAAACCTGAGCTTCCAAGGAGTGGGGAAATCCTGAGATTCTCACTCTTGACCTTATGATAGCTTCTCATTTTTTATAGACAAAAAAATAATATGCTTTAATGCAGTGTAATGAATTTTTAACATTGACCTATTGTGACTCCTTTTTCCAAGAAGCTAAGAGGTTTTTGGCTTTCTTGTACCCTCACAACTGTTTTAATGAGAGATGCCTTTGAATTTCTTTGACATTAAACACGGTTTGTGATTATATGAAGCTAGATGGGGTGAGGAGAGGCAGATGTTTTATATCTTTTTGCAATTTCTATTTCTGGAATTGGACAGCATTTTGAATTAAAATATTCTAACACGGATTCTACTACTGTTGTAAGTACTGTAGGTTTCACTAGACTTCAAGCTTATATTTTTCCCCTCACTCTCAGTTCAGATCTGCAGCAAATTCAAGTGCACTGTCCTACACGTTATACTGAGTTGTGTCTTTGCACATGTGATACAGCCTGAAATTATTCAGTGTGACAACACTTAACCTAACATAATTCAGTTCAGTGCACTGAGAAGTAGAATGATAGAATATTTGTTTCCCTAGGATGGGTACCCATCCATTGTCACTCAAGTTACTGCAGATTATCTGTTAGGAAAATAAGAATATAGGACTTGCCATACCAGATCAAACCAGTGGTCCGTCTAAGAAACTGTCCTTTCTCTTGAGACAGGCTGGAGCTGGATCTTTCAGACAAAAGTGCATAAAACCTTGCAATAAACTTTCAAATGTCTTTCACATTACATTTTTTTAATCCTGTCAGTTAGACTTTGGTCTAAAGCAAAAAGTCCTAAATCCCTCGTGTTTCCTAAATCTCCTCTGATGTAACACTTCATTTTCATGTTATCTATCTAAACCTTATCTGAATTTTGCTGTGCTTTTGATGTCAGTGTGCTGTGGTAGCAGTGCTTTCCACGAATTAATTGTATGTTATAAATAGGAATGTCTAATGTATCTTGTCTTGTTTCTCAAACCTCAAACATGCCTTCTATTAGACATCACATCTTTAAGCTAAAAGGATTCCCATCAGTGTTTCCAGTCCCTACCCTGCAGGACTATTCCAGTGCCTGTAATCATTTTAACAATTCTTCATATCTGTGTGCTTGTGCTTATATCTATATCCTTGTGCTTGTCACAGGAACAGATCACAGTGTTTAATATAAAGAGTATGCAGTAATTTTATATAGTAGCTGCGCTATTCTTCTGTAACATTTTAATGTCAGTATGAAGAATTAAAGGGAAAAGAGAGGTTCTTACAATCAGAGTTATTTTTACTTTTTTTATTTCTGATACATGAAAATGATACCAGAATCATTACAGCACTGAGAGATTGGTTCTAAAATATATGTTGAGCACAGACAGTGATAGTAAGAGCCCCTTTCACTTTAAGGCCTTTTTTACATTTTAAGCTAATAATTCTATAGGTTAATTTGTGCACTACTTAAGACTTTATTTCTTCTTGTTCTTGATCAACCTACTTGAGTTCATTTGGAATTTAGAATTATATTAATGTAGATCACACTTAGTAGTTTGTATCCTCAACACAGCAATCATAATGCAAAAGGTGGATTTTTTTTAAAGAGATAAAAATATTTACTTTTATCTTTGGATGTTTCTTCTATCCAAGTATTTTTAAGGAATAATGCTCTCTTTTTTTTTTTTAATTCCTTTTTCCTTTCTCTTCCCCCTATTCTCATGTGCACCATGAACTTGCACTTTTTAAAAATTAATCAAGGACTGGTAGTTTTGAAAGCATCAGGCACAGTCTAACGTAGTTGGTGTTAATTTGCGTCTGTGCTGAGGTGTGTGAGCACAAGCATCTGAAGATTGCAGCAACGCCCTCTGCTCCAGCTGCAATCTGCAAATTGCTTGCAGTGCCCCTTCAAGGCAGATATACCTGTGTGGGAGCCCTTACACTCCTTACACACACTCAGCGTTGGCTGTAGTGTAAGGACTAAAGTAATTAGATTGAGGTGTAGTAAGAGTCTGTGGACTTTTAATAAAAATGTTCTGCTTATGGTGAACCGCAATGATTTCAGCTGTTCGAGGTAAATGGTTTCTTTTGTAATGTAGTGTTTGACCTATAAATCTCATGGCAACTTTGCAAGGTTCTTTTTCTACAAAACTGGCAGCTTCCACTGTCCACTTCTGTAGGCTCTAAAATAAATAATGAAAAGTACCGTAAACACAGGATTTGGTATTGATTTTCTGGAGTTTAAGATAATCTGAGGTCTTCAGAGATCAGTATCCTTTACTGTGTCATACACTTATGTATGCTGCTGCTATAAAAATAAATAACCGAAGCTCTTTAAGGTCTAGTTTGTGAAAAAGATGAAACATTTATTGGCCACTATATTTTGAACATTGTATTTCTGAAGCTCAATTTGATGCTTTGCGTCCCATAAAATAAAAATTATGAGATTGAAGGCAGTAATCAAAAGAAAAGGGCTCAATGTGTCACTCTTGCTAGAATACATGTGGCTGGTTGAACTGAGCTTTACTTCTAATATACTTTTATAAATTTTTAATGATGGCTAATGGATCAAAAGTTGAGAGGCTTTGGAGATGAGTTATTTATCAGATTTTTTTTTTCCCTTTTGGTGCTGTGTGCAGCATCTCCTGGATCCCTCGGGTTGCAGGCTGTTTCTAAGATGTGGCTTGCAGTTCAGTCTGTTCCCCGTCCAGCATTTTGCATCTCTTTAGCAAATACCAGGGTAGGGTTCAGCGATATTAATTTTGAACTTTTCACAGCAATAGATGTTAGAAAGACCTGCCAGAGCAAAACAGTGCTAATTTTGGTTTCGTTGTGGATGTCTGGGTGCTGCCGGGGCCGCAGGGCGGGCAGCGGCATTTTCCAGCCCTGACCTGTCCCACCAGGTGCCGCTGTGATGCAGTGATGCCTGGAGCTGGCCAGGAAACACAGGGATACACAGTCCCCAAACTCCTGATTAATACAAATAAAAAGGCAAAGGAAATTGTAGCCTGCACCCTGTGACCTCACCAAGACGTTTTAAGACATCAAGGAAGCTGTGATGAATCAGGAGCAGTCTTCTAAATATCAGAGAGCTGTATGGCTCCACAGATTATTGTACTGACCGAGATACAGATTTCTACAGTGTGACCGTATTACAGCATCAATTTGAAAGGAGAGGGAAAGGAAACTAAGGATTCAAGTCACAGAAGTAAAAATAATTCACAGGGAAGTGGCTCAGCAGCTTACAGTCAGCTTTGCCTCTCCAAGTGTAGGCATGTCTGCATGGCACAGAGGAGCCTTCAGTTCTCTGCCTGCCCCGAGCATGGTGGTCTCCATTACACAACATGCATTGCTGGTGGCACCTCAGCAGTGACATTTTGGCAAGGAAGAAATCATGATGTAAATTGAAAGTGAGATCTCTGTCAGCCACCCAAGTGGAATCAATTGCGCCATGGGTTAGGTAACCTGGATTACTCCTGCCTGTGGATCCCTCAAGTCTCCAAGCAGTATGGCAGAATTGTATGATGCTGCTTAGAATGGTATGCATATACTAAGTGTGAAAGGGAAAGACACAATGCTAGATTTAAATGGCCAAATATGGAGAAAAGATGAGGACAGTAGGTGTCTTTTAAAAATTGGCTGTTGAACTAATGAGTTGCTGGCTTGTAACGCTACCGTTTCAGGGAAATTGTCTCCAATATACTAGTAAGAAATATGGTAATAGCATTGCTCAGTTATAAGTGGATCACATCTAAGTAGCAGGGTTTGATTCTTCATACTTACTTACACTTGTATGTTTCAGTTTCTTTCTGCTTCTGGACAATTAGGTTCATGGTTTTGGGCAAGACCTATTGTTTGCCTACCGTTTGGCTCTGTAACCCACTCAGGCAGGTGTCAAGATATAGTATCCTCATTTTATCTTCTCTTGCATGAGTCTCATTTCCTGACCATGTGAAAAATAGTACATCCAGTACTTCACTTTGTCTTTTCATCAAAGTTCATAACGATTTGAGGCCCCTCCAGCTTACTGTACAGATAGCTAGTAGGAGAGCCACAACCTTGGAGGTGATTACGTGAGAATTTGGTGCGATTCACCACGTAAATGTAAGGTGTGCTGGGCTGTTGTTGGGGCATGCATTTATAATTATTTTTGTATTTTTATCATAGGATGCAGCTTCAGTTCTTGAAAGGAGTGTATGATGCAAGGTGAGTTGAACTCAAATTTCAGAAAAATCAATTAATGATGGCAAGGTTGAACTCATTCTTGATTGTACAGGCAGAAAGCACATGAAATGTTTCTTCTGTTGAGACGGAGGAATATGTCAGAAGAACAATTTGTAGCACCTGTTTTTCAGTTTGTTTTCTTCCCATAACTCTCCAGAAATAGTGGAGCCATGGTAAGGTCCCATAACTCTCCAAAAATAGTGGAGCCGTGGTAAGGATCTTGGAATCCTATTTCTGGGAATCTGTTGGAGTACGTACTTCTTGGGTGTATTTAGAAGACTTTGCAGGATGAGCTCATGTAACTAATCAGTGAAGGAAAGAAAAAGTAGATAATCATCTTCCAATACAGACAGATAGTGGTAGCATCTTCAGAAATCACTTCTATGCTAAGTAATGCAAGAGAATTTATTCCATATTAATTTATTTTATTTCAAGTTTTAGAGAATCCTGTGTATGAGGGGATATTACTTGGTCCCAAGTAATGGACTTGCATCACTTTTAATCAGAAGTGCACGTTTTAATCTGTAGCCTGCACCATTGTAGTTGTCAAGAAATTGCACTTGAGGCTGCAAGCCTACATGTTACATTTCTTTTGGCAGTTATATTTGAAAACACTGTATTTTGACAAAATTATTCACGATGTACAACCCTAACTGCCTGAGTGTGAACAATTTTACATTCATGGAGTTGGAAGGTCTAACGTAGTATGAGTAATTGGACTGTTGAACGGTTGAAATAGCCCTAACTGCGATATTTGGGCCAGACCTTCTTTTGACTGACATAATATAATATTCAGATCATTGTTTCTGAAGACTTGAATTTCAGTAGGCACACTGTACATGAAAAAGTGTGCAGTATACATTAATGACTTAACTCTTAATAGTAAGTAAACTTTATTGAACTTTATCCTGGAAACTTGACAGTGGAAGCTGGCTGAAGTTAAAAGTGAACTTCGAAGCCCAAAGCAAAATTACTTTGAACCTGAATGTATGGTATCAATCTCAACTGCTAATCAGAATATGTAGAACATATGCAGCCGTTAATTTTAATTAACATATTAATTAATTTTTTACTTAACAACAACTGCAACTTTAACCTCTACTACTCTTTTAGCTGTGTTAAAGTATCCATGACTGCACACAGACATCTCGATCTAGAGACTCAGCAGACTTTTGAAGTTGGTGGAGTTGTTCTGCTTTACACCTTTTGAGGATCTGTCCTGTGAGATCAGTGCCAGTCCAGACTTATGTATTCTGGGTCAAATTTATTGAACCTGGAAGAGTCAGAGGACTTCAGAGTGGGTATTGTTTCTTTTTAAAAGTTGATTGGACCTTCCTTTATCTACGTTGAGTGCTCCCCATAGTCTGATTAGTGGGGGGTGTGCATTACATATTTCTAGGATTAATTCAATTTCACTTTCAACTTTCAGTGTTTTCCTTCTGAGAAGTCAGATGGCTTCATGGTAATTCCCTGCTGCTTTCTAAATCCCTAAGTCTCTTTCCTGTTTCTCACTTCTTTAAGGTATTAAGTGTTACTCCATAAAGTAGAAGTTAGCGTGTCTGACTCTGTGTTTAATTTCACCATGTTAAGCATAAACAATTTTAAAGTCATGTTATTTCAAAGTGGATATATTTTGCACAACACAGTATCAAGCTCAGGGGTAAAGTTAGCTGGTATTTGTTGGCTTCCAGCTACGTTAAGTACTTCAAAATACCATAGCCCAAATGTAAAATTGCATCTTATTGCAATACTGAGGAAGCCTGGCCATGGAAAATCTCCAGGTTAATGAACTTTCTGGCTGAGAATATTTGCCTTTCCAGCTGCTGAATGTGAAAATTGGAAGTGTGAGCTCCTAGTATATAGGTCCCCAGCCCATACTAAACCACCCTATAACCCAGACTGACATGGGAGACCACAGTAATGTTGTCTGTAACATGCTGCTTGTACAGTATGTGCACTGTGCTTTGTGGGACTATGGGCTTGTTAGAGGCTCACATGAGGTTACCTTGCAGTGTGGGATCTCCTCATATCCACTTACCCTAGGACTGCTGCTGCTGTGCTGCTACCAAGTATGAGGCAAAAGATAAGGTTCATGTGTCTGGAATAGGGTCTTGCTTTATAAGAGAGGGTCTGTAGTAGACTAAATCAGGGAATTTCAACATCATGTATGTTAAACTTATTAGCCACTTAACTGGCTTGCTTTTGGGAAAAGTTAAGAGTCATCACTGGATTCACTGGTCTTGGGTGCACTGTCTGAGGTTACAGAAAGGATTATCCGCTCTGAATAGCATCTCTATTTTTGTATCCTTTTACTTTGGCTATGTGAAGAAGTAAGTGAAAGACCATAATCCAAACTTAGAAAAGCAAAAAAAACCCCAAAAAACCACACTGAACAGAGAAGAGCTGTGTTCCACACAGGCGTGCTTTCTTAAGAGCCTCATGGGAGTTTTTGTATTAGCAGGGCTCTTGAATATGCACACAAAAAAGTTTTTTTAATACTTGCAATATCTGAGTTTGTGAATCTGAACTGTCTGATATGTTATGGGATATGTCGTGCAGTTTGAACTAAGCAATCTAATAGAGTGGTTACTGGGAAATGTATATTAGTGGGAACATTAATGTGCTCTCTTTATATTGAAACCAGGTTTGACAATGTTTATGTAGCCCATGGGCTGAATGGTGATGTTAGTATGAAAGAGGCAGATTGTTTAGCTGAAAGGAGAGTTGAAACTTGTCATGTCTGCATTACTGACATTAATGTTTTATGCACTCGGTGCTTCTAAGACTGCTTCTCTGTGTGGGATTATGGTAATTCCTGATCAATTGTGTCTTTGTAAGAAAATACAACCATGTATAATATAGCTAAAATGCAAGGTAGCTCTTCATTGCATAAGGACCAATTAGAGAATAGTTTATTATGGAACTGAGGTATGAAAAGAAAAATGTTCCAGTAAAAAGGCTCTTGATCAACAAAATGTGAAAGGACTTAGCAATTTTAGTTCACTGGGATCTAGCTAATGTGATTGTCCCCATTTCAGAGCAAGGTGTAAATCCTTTGCATCAAGGAACAAACTTCAGCTTCTGTTGAATGAAGACATATGTCTTAAAAACACATTACACAGTTGTCTACGAGGAGTGGAGGGACAAAGGACTGCAAGTCTTGGTGGTTTTGGTCCTCTCTGAGGTGTTGGCAAGGGAGGAAGAGCACGATAGGAAGCCTGGAAGAAGATAATCAGAGTGCAGTTGCCTCACCCCTTGATCATAAAACCTTGCCTCCCATGATTACAAAACCTCCAAAATAGAATGTAAAAGAGAAGTGAGTGAAGGTTTGACCACCATAGTTAGCACTGATTTGACTAATTGCCATGAGCTTATTTTATTATCAGAATTTTGCAGTGTATTCTTTGTTTGTTTCTTTTCCCCCAAGGTACAAATGCATCTTCTACTGAATTTATTTTCAGTGTTTTGTTTTGAAATGGCAAAGCTCATCTCAATTATGATTTTTATCCTGACCACCAGTCATGTCAGAGCCCAGCCCAACTCTTTAAAATAAATTCAGCATTGCTTGGTTTATTGACTGCTGCAAGAGTTCCATCCATTCAAGCATGTTTATTTTGCATTATAAGTTTGATACCTACTTGGAAAAGTAGATCAGTTGCTATAAAGAATAATTTTCCTAACATTTTTTGTGTTGAAAAGATTCTGAATGAATCTTCCAAAATGAACAATATGCATGAGAGTAGTATAGAAATCAAAAAATCTATGAGCTCTTTTTATTCCCCACCCACTCCCCCAGAGCCAGAATGACACAAATCCATTTATGCACACACACATTTTACACACAAATAAATGGATGAATAGGTAGTGTAGATAGAATGAAAGAACCCTGCTATTTTAGATTGAAGTGCCTGTCACTGACATTAATTTAGATGTAGTATTAGGGAGCCTCTTAAAGGTCAGGTTTCCCCTGGAGCGTTAGTTTACCCTGGACATTTTTACAGATGATGTGCTAAAGATGTAATGCATCTAATAACTACATCTTGGCTTCATCTACTTGATTCATCAAATTCCTGCCTGCTCAATACTGAGTTTTTGGTGACATGTTATATGTGAAATATTCCAATACAGTATATTAATACCATGTTGATTGCAACTGATTTTTTTTGTTTGTTTGTTTGGAGGTATGTGAAAGTAAAGCTCATCTATTGCCTAATGCTAGTGACCTATGGCTTCCTGGAAATAGGACCCCTTCATTTTTCAGCTAAGGAAAGATAGTTATGAATGAACAGCTGCCCTTGCCTGGGAGAGATGGCATTCAATGCTAGTGCAGCATCATGACTCCCCATGCAGATGGGTTTATCACCATGCATGTAAAACATTATATATACAGACAAATAATATTTCCTGGGTTCGTGCAAAGTCACAGGTAGTTAAGTGCATTGATATCACAAAGATAGAGCCTAATTCTTGCCCTTATTCTGTGACCTCTTGATAATACAGTTGCTTAATCCTTTTTAAAGGGGTCTTTTAACTTGATTGTGAAGACTGTAGTTGACCAGTAACCAGATAGGGCAGCCCTGAGGTTAATAAGGTTGTTTGCTTTAGAACAGTCAGTTTGTCTTTCCTACTTGATATGAATGTTTTGTAGTGTAACACTTGCATTGAGCTGTATGCTCTGCCCTTGTCAAAAAGAACTTTGCACAAAGATCAGAGGGACAAAAGATAATTTTTAGAAACAAACTGGCATTGAAATTAGATGAATGAGAGTGGCATGTGCCAAAGAGCTGGCAGAGACACCATTGAGGAGTTCGCCTGGTTTTCCCTCTCCATCAGTGACTCTTTGTGGTAAGTTGCCCATCTGAAGAATGAGTTTTAAGTTTTAAAAACAAACAAATGTAAAACCCCCAAAGAACTCTTAAGATCATCATGTTGAAATAGAACACGTGTGAAATATTGCTATTTGACCAGGATAAAATATTTTTTCAGTGTTGCAAAGCTATAGCAGTAAATTTCTGCAGTGTTGGATGGGCTGTGAGGCTTCTGAGGCAGCAGGGCAGCCGCCGCTTTGCTGGATGGGGAGAGGGACCCAAGTACAGTGTGATCCGTGAATAGGCTCTGCATCCCTCTTCTGAATTGCAGATCTCTCACTCTGTAATCATTATCCTAAAGGAGAGTTGTTTCTTATCTACACTGATCCCACAGATTGTCTGGTTTTCTCTTGCACCCAGGTGAGCACAAAAGCGGCGCAGTAACGAGGATTGTGGTCTTCCACCCTGAAAAGCACCCACACCAAGTTCATTTACTTTAACTTGGGCTGAAGACTGTGTTCTTTGTCCAGACTTTGTTCTTAAACTCTGAAGCAGAGCACAGCCTCGCCTTTGTGGTTTTTTTCTTTTTCCTAGAACTGCCTTTTGTGTGTATTGGCAGGAAAATAGCGTTGCTCTTAAGGATCTCAAAGTCAGATCTGCTTCTGCAGCCTTAAAGGTGCTGTTACATTAAAGAGAGGGGAAAAAAAAGCTTTTAAATATTGAAACAGTTTCTAAAGTAAAGAGGTTTGAATTTATGATTGATTTCGAAGTGATCTGTGTTTAAACTTTGAATGGGAATAAAATAGTGTCTTGTTCAAATATTGAAATAGTTTTTAAGTTAAACGGCTTGAACATAGAACTCTCTCATGGGAAATTGTATTCTCGTTTCAGCCTCTGACTTCTCTTGCATATTGTACTCACACGCCAGTGTTTGCTTAGGCTGCACTGAAAAACTCTCTGATACAATTTTGTTAGTTGATTTAAAGAAACCTAATAACAAACCACAAAATAGACTGAAAAAATTGATAGTGGCAGATATTTTTTCATGGTAATGGAAATTCAGCAGAATGATGTAAGCAAAGACTTAGGATAGCTCTTTAAAGAAGAGTAGGGGAGATAAAATAATTAAAAAAACATTGACATGGAGATGTGGTCACTGAAGTATGGACGATGAGTGAGAACTGTGTAATTGGAGAAGATTAGTCTCTGGATCTTGGCCGATAAACAGTCAACAAACCATTACCTGTTATTGCTCACCAAGATGCCCTTAATTTTTTGGGGTGGTAGTTATTCTTTATTGACTGGCATGCTGCAAAAGTTGTTGTTTTGTGACTCACGTAAGAGGCCCACAGTTGTATTTTATAGCATGTGCTGTCAACTTATTAATGTGGCTGTCTTTGAATGGGTTTGATTCTCTGTCTTGGCTTTCACATTCAGGTGTATAATAATGGCTAGTGAAAATCTTACACCAGGAACAGAGAAAGCTGCATTGAAGAACTAGATAAAAGGCAGAAAGGTAATGTGTGTGCTGTTGTCTTACTGACCGTAACATTAGGATTCCCTGTGTATTTTATAGCCAAAATGGCTTTTCAGTTTCCTAACACTTGAGGGCATAATTACTTCAGCTGACTGTTTGAGTTGTTAGCCACTTCAGCATATTCTTAGTGCACCTCTTTCCTTGGTGTAGGGTCATGCAATGGATCAATGTGACATTGATGGTACCGTTGGCTTGACCCACTCTATTTGAAGTTTGCCAAAGCTGGAGGAGAAGGCAAAGCTGTAGATGAACTGATCTTGCTAGTGTTCCCATCCCCATTGCAGCAAGAAACTGATTCGAGATAGCTGGATATTTCAGTGGCAAATCCTGTGTGTTGTTAAGTATGTATCTTCATGGCTGCAAGCAAGGGGGTTGAGAGTAAACTGTATGTGCAGTGTTGGATAACAGTGTGAAAAACAATATCTGCCATGATCAAAGTTTAATGAACCCATAGTGGAATGTGAGTTTTTTTGTTTATTTAAATTTTTCATGAACTTGAACCACTGGAAGAGGAACTCCATTTAGGATTGAACTGGGGAGGTTAGTATTATGGCAAGTTTTCAAAATTTGAAAGTTTGAAACAGTTTTTTCAATAATGTCACTTTAGAGGACAACTAAGAAAAATCTCAAGAACTTAATGGACATTTTAAGAACAGTGTTTTTTAAAAAAATGACTGTGGTGCAAAACTAGTGGAGAATCAATGGAAGCTTTGCTGGAGCATTAATAGCTGAGAAATTACAATAAATGGAGAAATCTGTATAACTGTCATATTCCAGAAGAGAAATAAAAGAATAAATAACTGTCATATTCCAGAAGAGAAATAAATTATGGTCAGTCTAATCAGTAGACTGTCTAATCAAACACTACTATTAATCCTCAGGAGCCACTTATTCCACGATTTTAATAAAATTATAAACATGGAATGAAAGCTGGCAGTGGGATCTGTGTGCTACATAGTCAGTGCAGTTGTCTGTCCCAGGAAGCATCCTCATCCTCCTCTCCAGGGGTAAACAGCCTGCTAAACTGAGCTGGCTGGGGCTTTGGGGGCCCACTGGGAACAGAAAGCATTTTGCCCCATATAAACGCTGGTAATTATTACTATATGATAAGTAAAAATGTTATTCACACTCCATTTGCCAGATTAGAGCTTCATTCTCTCATGTTTTTGGTATTTAATGCCACTTATTTTTCTTAAGACAAAGCTTTTTAAATAATCCTTACAAGAAAAAAAAACAAAGAACAAAAACCCAAAGAACAACAGATGCTAGTTTGAAACTTCTTAAATGGTTGAAAACATAGCACAAACAATTATGAAGTTTTGATAAATTGAAAATTTTTGTGTATTTTCCTCTCTTTTGATAAGGCCTTTCCTTTTTATAAGAAGGTTTGATAAAGTCCATGGGAACAGGGAGATTAAAGCACATCTTCTTGCTTAGGGAATTATATACTCATGTAGCAAAAAAGAGGGATATTACAACTTATGGAAATTTTGGCTCTCTTTAATTTTTGAGCTTCGTTCTTTCCTATCACAGAGTGCATCTGCGTTAGCTTCAGTTGTCCAGAGGTTGCCCAGCCCTAATCTGGGATGAGACTCTTGCCTTTTATCTGACATCTATTAGCACAAATCGTGGTGCACTCTGTGTAGGGCAGCCAGTTTCTGAGCTTTTCCTAGTTAGAAAATGAGATGTATGGCTTCTTATCCTGAGGCTACATGATATGATTAGGCTTTGCTGATATTAAGTCTCTTGAATAAGTATCTCCACCCAGCTGCACATGAGATTCCCTTGGTTGTAGCAAAATATTGGTACTTTGCTCTTAAACTTGGGAGCATTGACCAAATCGAGATGAAGTAAAAGAGCTGGCCTGCAAAGAGCTTGGCATTGACACTACAATGTCATGGTTTATCCAGTATATTTGCATGACATTCCAAATTTGTTTTGCTGGGTTGCAGAGTGGTATTCACTGGAACAAAAAACCCACTCTTCTTGTTATTAGAGCATGTACCTTCTCTTTTTTAATTGTGAAGGACCTTGGAAATCTTCACATTTATTATGTTCTATGAACTTTGAAATAGTCAGTAGGCCATTCAGACAGGTCATCTGTCCTCAGATTTTCTCATTTGGTGGAGCTTCCATTGAATTCAGTGAAGCTACGCTGATCTTTATCCATTCAAGTTTTAATCCCAAACAGTGTGTATGTGTATGTTTGTGCATATGTGTGTGTATACATGTGTACATGCCTGTGAGTATGCATACACAGTGTGTGAACATTTTTCTATATGTGCTCCAGGTGCTGGACCATGTTCAGAGAAGGGCAACGAAGATGGTAAGGGCTCTAAAGCATAAGTCCTGTGAGGAGCAGCTGAAGGAGCTGTGGATATTTACCCTGGAGAAAAGGTTCAAGGGTGACCTTATTGATCTCTACAACTACCTGAAAGGAGGTTATAGCCAGGTGGAGGTCAGTCTCTTCTCCCAAGTAACAAGTAAGAGGACAAGAGGAAATAGCCTCAAGTTACACCAGGAGAGGTTTAGATTGGGTATTAGGAAAAACTTCTTTACAGAAAGGATTGTCGAGCACTGGAACAGGCTGCCCAGGGTAGTAGTTGAGGCACCATGCCTGGTGGTATTCAACAGACTTGTAGATGTGGCACTTAGAGACATGGTTTAGTGGTAAATATGGCAGTGCTGGGTCAATAGTTGGACTTGATGATCTTAGAAATCTTTTCAAACCTTAATGATTCCATGACTGTGAAATATATTGCAAAAGACTTAATGTCCGGAAGATTCATAAGAACATGAGGTGTAATGTGAAACTCCCAAAAAACTGTCATTAAGGTCATTCCAAAAAAAAGTCAGCACAGCAATTTTTGAAAGTGTTATTAGCTCTGCTGAGCATACTCCAAAGTCCTAGGAGTGTTCCTGCGCCATGCATGGCTATGTCACATATGTCATTGGGTGGTTTTGGATTTTTGGATCCCTTTCCTGGCCAAGATCCAAATTTGGAGAAACAAATCCATTTGAGATAAAAACGCCAGAAAGTTGTGCCAATGAAATCTCAAAAAGAAAAGCAGAGACTTAGACATATGATGACAAAAACTATCTACAGGTCATGCAACCTTAACTTCACCTTAATTAAGCTTTTCTTTTTTTTTCTTTTCTAATTTTTTTTTTTTTTTTTTTTTTGTGGGGACTGGATATGTAAAATAAAGTATTGTATGGATGAGTGTAATCCAGTGAATGGTTTATGGACACACTCCTCCAGGGAGTGTTATAAGTTCACCACTGAGTGCTATATTTTGCATTTGGATCTCTGATTTAACTGCAAGAGGTGTAAAAACTGATTCATCGAGCCAACTCCCTACTGGTTACACATCTGAGACTCAAGTGTTTCATTTGTTACTTTTAAAGCTATAGTAAATAATTTTAAACATGAGGTGAGGTTTGGTTTTTTTTTTTGAAGGCCTGTTGTTTCCAATAAAGGATGACAAATCTAAAGCAAATAAAACATTGGATGATATTGGTAGAAATTATTATATTGGCTCTAAACCTATTTGTTTGAAACAGTAGCTATAAGAGATTGTATATTTTGGTAACTTTACTGACTTTTGTTCTCCTTCTATCTCTTTTTGGGGGTCAGCCATCACAAATGCAGAAGCTATGCAGATCTGGAGATATGGTACTTTTTCTTGGATGGGAAGGATGGGTTGAATTAATAATCTAACGTTTAAGCTGCTGGCAGCACCATTGGTGCCTCAGAAGAAACAGCACAGCTGTAAAAGCACAACAGATTCACAGAGTTTAAAGCCAGTGATCGTGATAAGTGTCAGTTATAATTGTCACAGTTATTTTACTTTTACTATAGGGGCTGATGCCTCATGAGAAGACTCTAAGTCCTAGATTCAGAAAGTTTGGGATCTAAGTGGAAAGCTTGGTGCAGAGTTGAGGGGAAAACATTGTGCTTTGGTGGAAAGAATACAGTAAGGATTATGAACACGGAGTAAGTAAGTTACTTCCTTTGGGTGTACATTTGTCTTTAAATATTAAAAATGTGTGGGCAAGCTTTTCAAGAGAGTGTGGCAAATTTGGAGGCAGTGTGGTAGGTCTTTACAGTGAGGTAGGATGTGAGGAGAACTTTCTGTATAAATTTTGGTCGTCTGAGGATGTAAAATAACACGGATTGAGGTGCAGTAAAGTTTATGGAGGGAGAAGGTTTCTGAAGGTTAATGTCATTGCTTGAGTGGAAGAAAAGGAATAAATACACTAATAGAGAGATATCACTGAACAACAATTTGTTGCCCTCTATTTATGGCTTTAGCAGCCCCCCAAGCTTTTCCTGAAAGAGTTACATGTCTCTATCTGGAGAACTAATGCGACGAAAACACCTGACTGTCTAATAGGAGCTAGGAACAAGAGATGTGTCAAGGTAGGCTGATGCAGGAGTGCAAAGCAGCTTGTGCATCACCAATCTGCTGTTACAGGACACTGAAGTCATACAAATTTCTCAGCCTCCCGTGTGGAAGGGTTTTCCTCCATCTCATATCCCTGGGATATATCTCACCCTCCTCATGGTCAGAGGTGTGCTTGTGAATTCCATTCTTAGCGTATTCATGGCCAAGTCTTAATCATTTGTTCTTATGCCAAAATTGCCTTTTAACTTGAATAGCTTCTCTGCCTCTCGTTTGCTTATCTCTTCTCCAACCCCCTGCAATTACACAGAAATTACATTCCTTCAAAATAGGTTTTAAATCCTTGCTTAATGTTTGGGCGAGACTGATATCTCAGTAGTCGACTAGATAGATTCCTCCCCCATTCTTAAATACAGGTATTACGTTTGCTGCTTCTGTAGTCATTCATATAACCTCTCACTGAAGAGATTTATTAAAAACTGAAGTATTCCAGTAAGTTTAACTGAGAGCACAAATCTTTTTTGGAAAGTCTTTCATTTTTTTCTGTATATATATACAATTTGAATCTCGAAATACTGTGTCTTGTAAAATTTGCTTCCCTTCTCTGAAGGTTTTAACCCAAAATTTAAATGCACTTCATTGTGTGTTTTCTGCCTTTTTTTCCTCAACCTGTGTGGTTACAAATGAAAGTCTATGCTGTGGCTTGGCCTGAGAGGGAGGAATGTTCTTCAGCTCCATTGTAGGGATGGTCTTCTAGACTTGGAAAAAGGTAAGAAACTGAGGGAAGGCAGAGGAAATTTTTGTAGTAGAAGGCAAGCCTCAAGGGAAATAAAAAGGCAGGGAACTGAAGAGTAAAGTCATTGTACGTTGTGATTTTTCTGAGATGTTTTTAATTCCCCAAACTGCAAGCAATGATAAGAAAATTCCCTGTTGTTTCTCACTTACAAAAAAACAGAATTAAAACTCTGAACATTTATATATAAATTGAACTGCAGGTGCACTTTAGTGGGGGTGGGGGTAGGGGAAGATCTTAATTAAGTCTATAAAAATCAACAAGAAAATTCTGTGGAGACTACACAAAAATAATATATTTTCCTGAAACAGTATGAGATAACTCCATAGGTCATCTTTTCATCTAAATGCTGGTTATTCAGTTTCCCCAAATGAAGACTACTTTGATTCCAATGGCTGTGTGTCACATGCAAAACAACTGATGAGGATACGGTTTCCAAACTTTTTTCCTACAGCAAGAATTTATTCCCCCCCCCCCACCCCAGTACCCTGGAAGATTCTTGAATAGAAGTATTATTGCAGTCAGTGTGTCATTTTACTGTACTCAGTTCATTTAGTCCCAGGTGTACTACGTGTGTGTTCGTTCTAGGGGAGGGCATGGGAGCCTTGCCAAGCCCTTTAGTTATTCTTGGCTCAGAGCCTAAGCACTACATTTTTCTAACTTATGAAATGAATTTCAACTTGTAACCTGTGGCACTTTCAAGGTCATGATTGGAAGGTATCAGGTGTGCTTTAAGAATAGCTCAGCAAGAAGAGGACATATTTTAAAAGTTTCTTCTTTTTTCCCTTTTTTTCTTCTCTCTCTCTTTTTTTTTTTTTTTTTTTAATAATTGCTGGCTAACAAATAGCCCAGAAAGCAAACTAGCATGAACTCTTCAACACCTCTCCAGATTCAACAAGACTGACATTTATAGCTTTATTGTAGCAGAGACATGGCATTTGGATTCAGATTGTTTGGACTGCAGAGTGTCAGTATAAATAGCTATGATTGACTTTTGTATGGAGCACATCTGGAAGCAATTTATGGCATTCCAGCTAGATTAAAGCATGTTTTAAAGGCATTTCACCAGTCTTTTTTTTTCTTCTTTTTTTTCTGGCTGTGGTGAATAAAGTTTCAAAGACAGTTTAGCTGCTGTTTCTGTTAATGTGGACCATAGTGAAGTCAAATTAAGGGCAACTGGGGAAAATGGTGCATTTGTTTGTTTTTGTTTGTTTTGCTTTGTTTCCCAGAATAGAAAAACTCTGAAGTGAGTGCAACTGGAGCTATATTCTCCTTTGCAAGGTAAGACATAGCATTTGACGCCTGGAAGTTTACACTCTGAAAGCAAGTGAACTAAACAAACTCGAGGTGCTGAAAGTATGGACTCAAAGCACAAATTTGAGAGACCTCTTCTTGCTTTATAGATATTCCATGGGCACTAGCTCTTTAGACCTTATTTCTGTGTTCCCGGAGATGGAGCTGAAAAGTACACTGTCTGGTTCAGTCCCTCATGTCCTTGACCAGTGCTATGAAAGTATGAGCTTTGGTTTTGCCTTCAAAGAAGTATTTAAGAAGATAACATAAAATGGGGGAGAAAAAAAAAAAAAGAGGGTCTGAAACCATTAAGGTAGAAAAATGCAGTTTTAAATTAATATAGGGAAGAGTATGAGAGCACATGATTTCTTGGTAGGGGCTGTTTGGTGTGAGGATGAATAAAGAAAAAAAATAATTGTAAAAGTCATGAAGGGGGGATATTACTTTGGCAACTGGCTTGGTGGAAAAAGTGCTTTGTAGATAATTTTTTTTTAAATGCTGTGACTTAATTTTTTACTGCACTTCTGGCCTACCTCACGTCAAATATGAGGTTACATATATTATGACAAATTTTATTTCAATTTATTTTATTTCAGTCTTAATAAATCCCACTTTTAATTAGGCCATATGAATCTCAAACTGCCCTCTAGGAATTTTATGCAGACTACAGGGGAAAGGTTAAACAATATTCAGCCTTCAAGAAGTGGTAGTGACAATGAGCTCCCAGAGCTTAACCCATTTGGATGTTTTCCCAGCCAAGACAGAACACAGACAAAATTCATGAAAAAGACGTCAGTGCTGTACAAGGGTCTGGAGTCTGGCAGGTGCATGATGCTTGTATAATTACTCTTGCAGTGCTAAGTTTAAGAGTTCGTTGACATATTGCATACATGGAAAAAGTGGGTTTGCATGAATAAAATCTTCATTATATAGCAATAAAAGCAGTTGATAGAAAAGTTTTTATTTGGAAATACATCTTTTTAGAGTCCCACTCACTTGTCACAGTCACAGTGGGCTCACTTTCCTTGTTAAGCAAGGAGTTTCTGTACCGTTTTGTGTTACCTCGGCTCACTTTTATAGGATCAGAAGGCTGTATTTCTTCAGATATTGCATCTCAATAGTTTACTGTGAAATTCTGTGCCATGACAGTGTGCCTTGCGTTTCAGCATCTGAGCTTTATTTGTTAAAAAAATCTTTCTGTTTCTCTCCCTTGTGAAGATGAACATAATGCCTTAAACCAGAGGAAGTAAACCAGTGCATTGCTCTTCTCAAATTTTCACAACCTGGAGCAAGAGGCATCCAGTTTGAATGGTTCACTCTCTGTTAGCATGGGAGCTCTTGACTGGTACTTCGCGTGGTACTATTGCCCATTGCCCATGTTTGGAAGCAACATCATCAATATTAAAGATTTTTCTAGCAGTTGAAGGGAAGAGGGGAATTGTGTTACAGCTGGGTGCTACCTAAACAGTGTTGGGATACCACTGAGTACCCTCCCAATTCCCTCAGTTTAGCCATAGCCATTGGCATATATTGCCTTGGCTACTCCCAAACATGACATTTAGATACTCATAACAACAACACAAGTCTTGTAGTCACCTTCTATGTCACTTCCTGACAACTGGAAAGAGGCTGGGCTACACTTGCAAACCTATTGACATGCTTGAAATTTTCATATTGGGTATTTTGTGATACCTTTTAAAGTGACAGAATGACACTTTGTATATAGATTTGGATATACTTTAAAAAAAAAAAAAAAATTAAAAGATAGCACTGTTTTGGTGCTGGATCTCCTCTGGCATGAACAGTACTTCTGATGGATTCAGTGGAGCAGAGATATTTCTCCCTCTCCGTTCAGCAGTGTTCCTGCTCACCTCCAGCAGCCTTTCTGAGCAGTCGGCAGGAATAACCAGCACAGCCAGTACTGCATTCGTAGGGTCCTGAAAGAAAACACAGAAAACGAGTGTAATTGGTTTATGCTGCCTGATTAATTTATTACTTATTTCCTGACAAGTTCATTGAAATGTAATTTTCTGAGTGTTGATAATATCCACAGAGTAAAAGATGGAGGATGGACAAGTTGAGAATACTAAATCACAAGCAGTACTGTAGCCAGGTAGACTTTGTTCAGCTTTAATTAGAGGTTGCATTCTGTTATTATACGCCCTCATTAGTTATGCTGATCGAGGCAGGGGAAACTCTAATGACTGCTAAGTTAGGCATTGGAAGCATATTTTAATTTACTGATGTAGAGCACGGAAAATAATGGCTAGATCTGTATTAGCAGAATTGATAGGGGCACCTTAGACTCTTCATTACTTTCAGATATGGAGAGTTCAGATTCTGTTCTCATTATGGATGGTAGTTGACTTTCTCAGTGTTTTTGTTGTTACAGGTTTATAGCAGACACTTTTTATTGTTTCTGATAGCTTTATTCTTTTTAATGGTGAATTCACAGGCTACCTTGTAGGTGGTTATTAGCTCTCCTATAAAATTCATGAGCTGGCTTTGCATGATGCAATTATTTAGCAGTCTCATAAAAGGTATATCTGGTCATCTCTTATCAAGCTCATTTAAAAAAAGATATTTAAAATTGACATTCTTACACAAGTGTCTAATTTACAAATCGCAATAAATAGTCCAGGCAGTATGCCAGAGACACTACGGAGACTTGTAACATGATGCTGGTTGCAGCGGATCAGGACTGTGACAATTCCATGCTTTTTTAATAATTAAAACATTGAACTGCTCTTGTCCCTGATCCAAACCAGTGTTGGTAGGGTCGATCTTTAAATCAGATACTATATGGCTGCTGAGCCAACTAACTCCTATTGTAAACTTACCGGCACTTTTCAAGTAATTTGCTGTATGGATTTTCTTAGTATAATATTCTTTGGGATTGAGATTAGTCTGCCGAATATGTATTTTTTATATACATACATGAATCAGTGGAAAGTATTATTTAATGAGTTTTAATTAAATAGTAACATCTATAAACATAAGTTTTGTCTGTTCACCAAAAAAAAGTGTAATACAAATTAAAATCAACGTTTTATAAGGAAAGAGTTGACAAGAGGTCTGTGAGTTTGCTTAATAAGAGCTAGATTTTTTTTTTTAATATTTCAAAGAGGCTATTTATAATGTCAGCCAAAAAGCTTTATAAATAAATGAGGCATTAGACTTACAACAGAAAGCAGTATAAATTACAACAACAATGATGATTACCCATTTCACTGACAGGCATGTGTAATGTTTTATTTGTGTTTGAACTGAAGGAGTCTGATAGTATATTTTAGAAATAGGTAATGAAGAATTAATTGCTTTTTTATTAATATTAGTGATGTTTAATGGTAATATATCCTCTCACTCTTAGAATGGATGTGTGGGTGACATTGTTCAGAAGTGCTTTCCAATTATTTTAACAGAAACCATATGTACAGAGGGTAGGTGAAGTGCACGATATCAAGTCTAGGTAATTGATGCTATGCAGAGTTTATAGACTTTCTCATTTTGTTTTTAATTAAAGTTTCAGAGCAATAGAATCCTTTAAAGCAAATTAAATTAATCATCAGTAGGTAAAGCTGCTCTGCGAAGAACATAAAGCCGCCAAAACTGTTTTTCATACTGTGCATATATTGATCAATCAGTCAATATTAATTGATTTATATGTAAATGTACCATGTGAACTATTTGGGAAACCTAAAAAATGTTAGATGTGAATCCTATTAGGGCAACAGTTATTTTGTCACAGGTGTCAATCAATAAATACTTAAGTAGATTACAGATCCAATATTATTGTACTAGTTCAACTATGTGATTGCATTTCAAAAACTCTACATGATTATCTTTCAAAAGATATTTTTATGCTATTTCCTTTTTTGTTCATTTCAATATTCCTTTCTACAATGATGATCTTTGAGATCATCAGTATTAAATGATACATGAAAATTACTTTTAAAAATTGCCTTTTGTACCCATGTATGTATTTTGATGAAACTTCTTGTATGCAAGGTACTTCTTTCTTTTGTTAGGAATCTGTATTTTCCACTGAATGAGATTCCCTTTAAATGAAGTAGTGAATTAAGTTAACTTTTCAGTAATTCAGTTGTGTGAGATAAAATATTGTGAATTGCTATAAAGGAAAAGTCCCAGATTTTATTTAGATAAAAATTCTACTGACGTTAGAAGATGAAATCCTGACACTGTTGAAATCATTGTAAAATATCCTGTTGAGTTCAATGGCATTAACAGTTTCACCTTCAGAGTTTGTTGAAAGTAAGGGTAACATGTTAGGAATTAAGATAAGGTGATCTGGGCATTAAACTTCCTCAGAACCTTCTGCAAATCCAAACCATATTTCTTTGCACTTCAGTTGCCTGGATGGAAAATGGAGATAATGATTTCTTACGTCATAGAAATGTTGAGGAAAGAAACTAAAAGCTACCAGGTTTTGGTGAGTTTGGAATCATATGAGTATGTAGGTGGGTTCAACGAATACCCACAATGTCTGGATGTTGCATAAATAGCAACCTAGGAATTCTATGTGTCATCCAGATAACTAGATAATTCATGGAAAACACAGAAATAACTTTGTACCTAGGAAGTTGTCACAATGTTCACTGAGTGGCATAATTTGACTGTGTCATGAGATACAACAAATACTTAAAGGTGAGAGAACTTTTCCTATGTCTTTCACATTTGTTCTCTGTTGAGAAGGAGAAAGATGAGCAGATGATGAGCTAATTTAAGCACATGCTGAAATTCATGTGTATAACTAAGCCATGTGTTTAAATGCATACATACCCGGACTGAGGACCTGCAGCTCTTGCTCAGTGAGAAGGATCTAAAGAGATCCAAGAAGTGCTAAGACATAAGGACTTAGCAGGCAGCCCTTTTTCACCAAAGATGTAAAATTTAAGGTAAAATAAAATTTCATTCTGCAAGGCCCATGGTTTTTCTTTGTCATATTAATAAAGTTCTACTTGGCAATGGTAAAATACCTCTCTTTTGTTCATGCACCTGTGAGAGGTTTAATTCAGGTTAGAGAGCCTGAGCACCGTGGGGGTTTCGGGTTTGGCGGTAATGAAAAACAGATAATCCTCACGGTTTTGTGCAAACATGAAGGGCATGTAGAGGGCGTGTGAATGAGTGAGTTGGGTTGACAGTATTTTTAATGATACAAAAAGAATAAAATAATTCTTTACTTTCTACAGTCAACCATTTATTGGGCACTAAGAACAATTAAATATGGGAAATAAAATCGAATGGCCTTTTAAGCAATCAATGTAAACTTCTGTACTAAATTACTGAAGAATAAAAATATACTGTGTCATCAGTCTTTAAATACCTCACTCATTAAAAGGTTGTGCACTGACCTCTCAGCCCTAATCCTCTGGATTATTAGTATTAATTTCTTTTTCTTTTTTGTCTTTTTCATTTTTTTACAGGACAGTGGGAGTCAATTTCCACATCTATCTAATTAGAGCATGGCTTTAAGAAAACAAGGTATATGACTTTTAGTTTGAAAGGAGAAAGAATGTAGTTCTGTCTCTCTGTGTTGTTTGTTTGGTGTGCGTGTGTTACTAATTTTTTAAGGTTTTGTGGTTTTTTTCTTTGTTTTGTTTGGTTTGTTTTTTGTTGTTTTTTTTTTTTTTTTTAAGAAGAAGAAGAACTTGAGTTTTTCAGGGTGTCAGGTATCCATCCAAATGAGGTTATAAGCCCAGGTTTCAGCCTGTCCCTGCTCCCCAGGCTGCAGGAGCTTAGGGCGGGGGAGCTGGTGTGCTTCACTGGTCACAGAGGGGACTCTGGGAGCCTGAGCAGCTCTGGCAGCCGGAGGGTTTCTCTCCCATGTGCATCTGCCCATTGTATGACCCAGCTACTTGGTTCCTCGGTGAACTATGGGATGATGGGTCACAGCACCGCAAGGAACAAATCTTCAACCTTAGTGAGATCTTGGTGACTTGTGAGTACACTGCTGCTGCTGGCGGGTGGAAAGCTGGTTTGTTTTTCAAGCCAGTAGCTTGCAGTGTTGATTTTCATCTGTTTTTCCACAGCCCTTGTTAGCAGCCAAATACTTAGGTATTTTGTTTCTCTCTGTTTCTTGCCTGGTTGTCATATTACAGCAGTAGTTTCAGCAGATAGAGCTTATTGATGCATGCCTCACATGTTGTGGCACAGCATTGAACTGTTTGACGGTGGAGTTTAGGGGAATCATAAACCACCTAAAAAACCTTTTCTTTGCAGAGTTGAAGGTGGTCAGCAACTGAAGTGGCAAGTGGTGTCTTTGGGGGTAAAGAAAAACCCATTTTAGCCATACCAAAACAGCGAAGAGTAGAGCAGAGTACCCTTTTGGGATGAGAGGACCATAGATCACTCCCTTCATGGTTGAAGTAAGAAAGATGGTGGTGGTGGTTGATGTTCCTTTTAGTGATCCATATGTTCTCCAGGGGTCAATCCATCTGTCTTTGAGCTGTTCAGAGGCTCAAGCCATAAGCGCTGTAGTAAATTGTCGCCAAGTTCACTTTTTGGAGGAATGTCTTCTGTGACACAGTTGTGGCTGTACCTTGATTACCCTAATCATCTTTGTGACCACCACTGGTTTCCCTTTCCAAGTCTAAGTGATTGCTAAAGCATTCTTTTCTACAATCAGTATTAACATTGCCTGCTTGCAGCTGTAGCAGGTGTGGGTATCCTTCTAGTGTCTGCAGTGGATTTGCAGTGGGATGGTTTTGAAGGGCTTAGGAATAATTGCCTGGTATTCGTTGACTGGTCTTCTAGTTATTGTGATGACTTAAACAAAGCTGATCTCATTTCATATTCATTCCAGTGTTCATACACAACGTTTCAATATCCTTTAATGGGACTGTTGCTCTGAAACCATTTTGCTCAGAGGGAAATCTGAAATTGTCTCATCACTGTTTTACTCATAGCTAGTTTGTCAGTCAAGAAAATGTTACACAGAAATGCTAACATTGATGTGAGAAATAGATTTCATCACTAAAAATCAGAATAGAAAGGAAAAGAAGTGTGTTTCTTCATCTGAGAACAGAAGCACTAGGAGACAAACTATTGAAGAGTACTTACAAACAGGCTTATGAAATAGCTAAATATATCAGTATAATTCACTTTTAAAAGGCATATTACCTATTTCTAATTTCATTATCCAAATTCTGAATTTTAATTAAATACATTGCATTTACTTTCTTCTGATATTTTTCATAGGTCAGTGACTTGATGGTAAGTAATATTTCAGATATTTCACAGGATAAGAAGCTAAACTGTTGTAACAACTGCCAGTCACAACTGCCCTTGCTTACAATGCATAAAATATTTACATTTTATTTTCTGCATATTTTCTTAAACACATGTGACATACTCCTGGAATTTTGAAACTGAACCGTCTTCTGTTCTTCATACATTCATATGGAAATTGTTATTCATATGTTGAATTACCCAAGTATTTGTCCCAGAAGTCTTTTGGGCTGTATATTTGCATGTTTTAGTTTTTCAATTAACTTTAGTGAACATTTGATCTGTAGTCTAAACATAGCTTAGTGCTGCTGTGATCAGGAAGAAAACTTCAACTGACTTCAGCTGAACTGGAAGAGCAGCCCCTTTCCTTGTTCCTTCTGTGGCGGAGTCTTAAATGGGGCCTGACACAAAGTCTTTGCCAGTCTGTTTGGAAGCTGACATCGATGTGAGTGTACATTTCATCAGACCAATAAGGGACTGTTTGTTTTAGGCACTTACTCCCTTTTTGTGCTAGCATCTCTATAAATGGAGTTTCTCTATAAATAGTGCTATTACCTGCCTGATGCACTTTTCCTTTCAAGTTTGACAGCATTTCTTTTCATTGCCTGATAGTCCAGGACAACACAAAGCCTGGCAGTTTATTTCATGTGATGTCTATTTTTCTTCATTTTCCACTGTCTAAAGTGCTCCAGTGTTTTGTCACTTGAGCTTTAATTCTCTTTGAACTCATTATTATGGAAAAAGTCTGGTCCTAAAGGTGTGTTTCAAAAGGAGAGGTCCTTCAGGTTTGGAAATTGCCTTTCTAAAATTGTAAGTGAAAATCTTGCTTGAAATTATTTCTACATCTCTAGAGGAGGGCCAGCTTTCTGGGTGTCAGGTGCTGTGGGTGCTTAGGACAGTGGTCCTGCCAGCCAGGAAAGGGAAAGCAAGGGCAGCTCTCCAGCTTGTTCCTTCTGGGACAGAGCTGGGCTTAAACACCTGCTTATCTTCAGCACAATTTTATCATGTCCTTTATTTCTTGGTAACTTCAGCATGATATTTTCCTATAATGAGCATAAAAGACATTATTGAATTTTTCTCTTTGAAAGTGATGTAAAGGCTTCTGCATTAGAGTAATACTAATGATGCTTGGATTCCTCAGGGTCCATCCTATGAAGGTGGTTATACAGCAGCAAGTTTTGAGAATATCTTGAGGCACATGTTCATGTGAAGGGTCAAGAGCACAAGTGGCCTTGAAGAATGCTTCACCTGATGAAGGGCCTAAAGCACAAGTCCTGTGAAGAGCAGCTGAGGGAACTGGGGTTGTTTAGCCAGGAGAAAAGGAGGCTTAGGGGAGACCTTATCACTACTACTATCTGAAAAGAGGTTGTAGCCAGATGGAAATTGGTCTCTTCTCCTAAGTAACAAGCAACAGAACAAGAGGAAATGGCCTCAAGTCGTGCCAGGGCACGTTTAAATTGAATATTCGGAAAAATTTCTTCACCAAAAGGGTTGTCAAGCACTGGAACAGGCTACCGGGGGTAGTGGTTGAGTCATGATCCCTGGAGATATGTAAAAGATATGTAGACATGGACATGGTTTAGGGGTGGACTTGGCAATTCTGGGTTAACAGTTGGACTCGACGATCTTAGAAGTGTTTTCCAACCTAAATAATTCTATGATTCTATGTATCAAGGACCCTGAACATCCTTCAAATCATGAGCCTGGATCTGCAAAGTGGAGTAAGCAGCAAATTCTCAAAGCTTCTTGCTGAGGTTTGTCCTTGCAAACATAATCCAAAACACAGCACATCTACATCTAGCCTGAGGACAACTCTTGCTTGTCTTTGGGTAGTATTTTGTAAGCAGGCATAGGAGAGTAGTCGGGCTTCTTGGAACAGAAAACCCCACAATAGTCCCATCTTCCCACTTTTCCAGCAGCTGAGGCAGTAAGGCTGGCAGGTGCCGCTGGTGCTGATATTGGTGTTAGGTCTGGATCTGCAAAGGAATGGGTGCTGCTTGGAGAAGACATAGTTCTCAAAATGGTAGCAACCACAGCCTGTGCTTACAGGCACTGGAGCAGAAAGCCCAAAGTGTGAGGACTTCATCCTGGCTCTCTCCTTCTTCATTTTTCTCCCCCAGCATTTCAGCTCTTCATAGGGCAGGAGCAGCCCTCATCTTCAGGCTGCAGAGGTGCCAAGGTGTACATGTTACTGCTGTTACAGAGAAGGAGAAAGAACAGAAAAAAAGAGCATTTTCCCGTTAGTTCTCCCTTGGATGCACCGAAGAGATAAGGAGTTACTGAAAATCATATTATACCTTGCTAGCTAGGCTACTCCAAGACAGTGTGGTTGGCCTGTGCCACTTTCCTTCTCAGTCAGCTCTAACATAAAAAAAGTGGCAAACTTAGTTTTATCTTTGTTCTTGGCTTGTCTCACTTCTGCTTGTTGTCCCTTTGCTCAGGGCTGCAGGGCTGCTCTGCTGAGGGAGACTTTCTCATCTGTCAGTAGTCGGAGAAATTTCTGCAATCCATAACTGGTCTCCTATGTGGTGACCTTCAGGTCTAGACTCCTCCTGTCAGCATGTTGTACCCCTCCCAAATGAAACTTTTCCTTCTTTCTTGTTTTGCTTTGCCAGCTAGGAAAGATGGTAGAACTGCAGCTCTGTTTTAATTTGCAAGCTGTGCAATCTCCTGGACAAAGAGGATGCTTGCCTTGATAACGTGGTTGAAGATTTTGATGTGCAGTGTATCACCAGCTGCATAAATTATGTGCACTTGCCTTGATAAATTTCTTCTTCAGCTTTGAGGTAGATCATAGAGACACAGGTATGTTTTGGACATCCTTAACTCCCCGTTGGTGTAGTTAAGCTGTTGTGCCAATTGTGAAAGCATTACACACATCTTCTATTCTAAGGCAAGGTTCCTGATGCTGCTTACATGGAGCTGAGATGCCTGTGTGTGCACGCGTGTGTGTGAGAGAGAGTAGGGTCATGGCAGAACCTGTGCAGTTTATATGCAGAAGGAGGTACGAAATGGTGATGGGCAACTGCCTTTGGTGTATATTTTCATAAAATGCAGTTTGGTATTTTTTCTGTTGCAGATTCACCTGGGGTGTTTGTGGATTGCAGTGAAATGGTGTGAGAAACAGGAGAGCAGGATATTCCAGGGAATATTCCTGGAGTGCATGGAGGGGTGGAAGAAAATATGGCAATGATGAGTATACTGCATGCATAGCACGGGATCATCTATATTACATGTACCTGTGCCTTTATATTACAGAGAGGAATGTACAAAGGACACTTAGAGTGCACGTAACAGTGTACTGCCTGGTTTAGGTGAAGTGGGACACGATTCAGATAACATCCAAGTATGAGAGTATTTGGCAAAGTAATGGAAAATGCTGGTATTGCTATTGATGTCCATATAAACATCTCAGTTTCCCTTATTCGTGTCAAAATGTAGAGAAGGGCTGTTACTGAAAAATGTGTTTTTCTCCTAAGCAAGCTGTGTTATTCACTTCGAATGTACTTCTAAAATCCAGTCAAATATATATTGTGGTGCTCTAGTGCTGGTGGTGACTATTAATCATGTTAAAAGAAGATTATCCAAAAAAACATTTCAAGAGTAGTTTAAGTAATGTAAGAATCTGTGTTTGTAGTGAAGATCAATAGCCTTATGCTGATCAGAACACTGGATATACATTGAAGCAAGGCCTGAAATGTCCCAACTTGAACCTCAGAATGTCATGATCCCCTATGAAATATTATCCCATGCACATGGTGGGGATTGGGAAAGTGACTTTTCCTGAAAGCCTGGCAAAGATTTACAGCCACCAGTGGTGTTAGTAGAGTGACATGAAGTAAAAACTTCTCAAATTAAATATTTTAGGTGGTTTTAATTTGTCCTAATTCCTTAGAAAAACTGGATGAAACTGACAAGAGATGCAGGCGTGTTACGACCTCAGTCAAAGTCCAGTAAAAACCTGACACAAGCTGTAAACTGGCTCTTGCATGTTAAGTTGCAGGGGAGGGCTGTTCCCTGCATTAACAGCACTGAGCTCGACTCCCTTGGCTCCTGCAGGAGTAGTAAGTCATTGCTGTGATGATATGCCTCAGTGATTTTACTGTCTATGAAATAGAGACCATCTTCATATGAACCTCTAGGGGTTCTTTGTAATAATATTGTATTTTTAAAAAATGACTGTACCACTCTACATAATCTCCACTAATCGGTACATAAACCCTGTTTGGCAGTTTAAACTGTATGCACAAAATACGAGATTTGGCTCTGCCTATTCCAATAGTTAAAAGCTTTAGTCTGGTGTGAAGCGCTTCTTTAATTGTTTTTAAGTGCTGTACACAGGCTTTTGTCTTTCTGTATGCCAGATATTTTCTATTTTTTTTTTTCTGTTTCATTGTATCTCAGAGCAAACAAAAGCTTGGCTAAATTGAAGGATTACTTTCTGAAATAAAGCCTTGTTCTGTGGAGTTTGCATAAACTAATCTCCCCTGTTGTTCAGAGTTGATCAAATAAAAATTCTGTGTCTGTTATTCTGGCGTTTTGACCAAGTAATCTTGTGTCTGGAGCCAGTTTTCAGCTATTTTTAATATATCCTTGATGGATGGGTTTATTTTCTACCTACATATGGCAAAAATGTATCATTTCATGCAAGTTACCCTGCTCTCTCTTTCCCTATAAACAAAGGCACTTTCATTAATCTGCTTTCAGAAGCCTGAAATAAGAAGTTCCTCTTCCTGTGCCTGAGTAATTATAGGTGTGCCATGGGTTAAATAACCTACTGTAAAATCTTTCTTCATCCATAGCACGACTGAGAAGGACTTTGAGAATGAGTCCTGTGTGTTCAAGCCTCTGTACTATGGGAAAAGGCACAAAAGCCATTGGTAGGCTGGTTTTCACTGCTTGGCCATTTTTGCCCTCCATTTTGCAGCTGGCATTAGTAATGGAAGAGGGAGTCATATGATGCTACTGCTATATAATATGGTTTCCTTTAATTTGGGAATTTTAGGTCTCTGTTTTAAAAAAGTTGGAGTAAAATATAACATTAAAAACATCTGTTTCTTTGTCAAGTAGAATCATAGAATGGTTTAGGTTGGAGGGGACCTTAAAGACAATCTAGTTCCAACACCCCTTCCATGGGCAAGGACATCTTCCATAGCTAAGAGAGACAAATAGTCTTCAAAGGTTTCCACTGTTCCATATTCAAGAATCATGAAAAAACATACCTGAATTTTCTAGAAACAGATTTTACTTCCTTTTCATCATCTCCTTTCCACTTGACTTTTTAGGAGTGAGAGGTATATGGAAGGAAATGGGCTTTGTTTTCAATTTATTTTTTTTCTCCTACATCTACACACAGTTAAGGAAATGAAGCTCCATCATACTTTATTCAAAGTCAGCACTGCTTCCTCATTTTCTGATGGTGTTTCCCTCAGTATGTTTCCATCAAGCTGCTGCTGCTTGCAGATCCAGTCCTCTGGAGGCTTGCTCAATCTTACATGTGACACCCATGGTATCCAACCTGAAGTGATACAGGTGATACTCTTTATGATTGGAGAATGAAACTCTGGTGCATGTCCAGAGTGAGGCACCTTGTGTTTGGTTTTAGATTTGGATCGGGATGTGGTAAATACTGCTTTGATATTTCTGAGAAAGTGTCTGCTTTTCACTCTTTGGGCATCTCACACAGATAGCTTGTTTCCTGGCATAGCAAGTGTTTTGCTTTCGATTTATGGTTTGCTATTGGTGTCCACAACTGCAACTTTTGTAGCTGATGCTTTTCATATTAAATCTCATAATTTTCCAGAGTTGAGATTCTGTTTTTTATTAAAGAAATGCTGCTTTAACATGTGGTCTGGCTGGCACATAGCAAATCTTCAGAAAGAAGACCAAAATATTTTGGTGGTCTTCCCTGTCCCAACCCCACCACCCAAAGCCAAATGTCTTTGGATTGTTTCCATAAATATGCTGCATATCTGTGAGCTACCAGACTTGTACAGTTACCTGTCTGGTACTAGATCATGCCAATCCTTCAGACAAGAGTGTGTGTATAAAGCATAACTAATTGCTCTGTCGATTCTTTTTCTAAAATTTACTCTTTGTCCTACCTCCTCAGATGATTTACATAGAAGGTGATTCTCATTAAGGAAGTTGATCAAATAGCCCAGTTTATGTAAAGCTCAGTCACGGTAAGGATTATGTATTAAAAAAACCCGATGTTTGTTTTCATGTGTTTAAATTTCTAAAAGCCATTAAGGAGACCTAAGCTATGTTCTGGATGCCCTTTCTGTAATTAATACGTAGTATAGAGAGCAGTGGAATAGAAAGGACTGCTCATCTCACCATGACAAATATTCAGTGGCAATGTGATGAGCTCGAAACATTCCCTGGTCTTCAGGGTAGAAAGCAGTGCTTTGAATACCCACAAATGGAGAGTTTAGTAGCCAAAGCATCCAAGGAATCACAAAGCTGAGACTCTGGATGGGAGCATGCCCTGCCAGCAGCTCCATCCAGTTCACAGCAAGAGGTCTCCAGGTTGCAACTACTGATTAATTGCAGGGGAGGGGAGGGGTGGTAAGAAGGTGAGGGAGAAGAGAAGGGTTGGAGATAGAGATAAATAGTGCTGCAGATGTTCAGCACCATGCAACGTAGACCAATAGCGTGACATCATGTTTGGAAATTTGCTGGCAGCCAGCAGAGCTTGATCATCAATGCCGCTGGCATTTCACACGAGCCACCTACTCTCTAAGCAGCAACCATCTGCTCTTGGGACTGCTGTGTCTGTGCAGGTGTGTTGAAGCAATCTGGCACCTTGCTGGTGAGGAACAGCCACAGAGGAGTTTGCGTGGGAAAGATAGCATTGCAGAGATGGTCACATGGAAAAAATTGTCGGTGATGCTTTTTGGACACTCTGGAGAAGCAACATTCTGTTTGAATGCCATAGTAATGTACAAAATGTCTACAGAGTGGTGGTGCTTCTCCCCAGCCAACATTTGGCTCTATCTTGGTCCAAATCTGTCATCAACCAATCCTCAAGCATATGTAGTGCATGTCTGTTAGAAGCATTACTGTGATGTTTTTGCTAACAAGCTTGTTATAGTACATATATTTTATGAAGATGTGACAATGCAACTTCTGAAGCCTTTTTACACCAAGGGTTCAGCCATAGAAGAGAATTTTTTTACTATGTCTGAATGATAAGCCTGAGAGGATGGGGAAATATCTACCCTGTGAGCATCTATTTCTCCTTATGCTCTGCTAAGCAAAGAGAAACAGATTAGTGCTTGTTCCAGGTTGTTAAGTGAGAAAACAATGGACTATAGGTGACAATTAATTAAATGGAGATAAAATTATTTTAAATGCAAATATTTTTAATTCCTAGTTAAAGTTGAAGGGGTTCAATTTATAGCACTTGGCAACTAAGACAAATGAATACACTTGTTTTTCTTCTCTGAAGTATACACTGTTTTCCTTGCTTGAGAAGCATCCTGTTTTCTTTAGGTTGAAGTATATTTCAAACTTGTTTTCACGCTGAGGATTCACTTTGCCCTAATAAATTTTGTTCCTCACCAACTGCAGATGTTGAGGCTGGTGTCATAGTGGCCAGGATGTTTTCTTTCCTTCATCTGTCTGTCTCCCTTTGCCCTTCGAGATCTTATTTATTTTTTTTTTAAACATTCACTTTATTATATTTTCTGTGGGGGACAAATGACCACCACTCTTGCACAATTCTACTATCATATTGCTTTATGGATTTGTTTTATTTTATTTATTTTCTTATTATTTACTCTGTGTCTAATACAGGTCTTTTCTTATTTGTCCTGTAAGAGGACAAATTCCTGTCCCAGATGACCTCACTTCTTGTCAAACAGGAGGCTACCTTGCAGTGTCTTTTCATCTGGACAGAGGACATGAATACAAAACGAAAGCCTTCTGGAAAGCAAGTGGTTTTGTCTAGTAGTTGTCATTTGCCACAGGCTACTCTGCAGAACAATATGTGCAAGTTAAAATTAGGTTGCAGTTTTTAATAGCATGTGGGGAGGGATAGAAGTGGCAAGGATACTTTAAGGGTCTGCTCTGCACCTTGCTGGGTGGGGCAGCGTGGGTTGGTGCGGGGTCATGTTTGTATGCTTGTGTATGTAAATTTGGGCACCTGTATATTCACTCATCTGGAATAATTTGGGCTCACATTTTCATATGATCAGACAAATAAACCTGTGATTGGCAGTCATGTCTTCGATGTCTATTACCTAAGGCTGAAAACACAAGCTGGCTTTCCACTTCACCTCTCTTGGAATGATGTTAGGAATGGTACAAGATGCTTGTATTCAACTAGTCTGTCGATACACTAAATAATACTCCTTATATCCAGCAACTGTGTGACTGTAATACATCCTTAAATGCTCAGTTGTGACTGTTGTGCCTGCAAACAGTTACAACAACTCATTTTGTTGTTTAGAAAGAATATTAAAAAAAAAAAGAGGATGTAGGTTTCCCCTGGATGAGCTGCATTAGAAATAGTAGTGTCCTGACACTGGTTCTTTGGAGTAAAAAACTTATGCTGTTACTGGAGGACCTGTGTGTGTAGGCAATGTGCAAATACCCCATAGCAAATACTCCTTGAGCTCAGAGGGTTTGTGGTGTCAGTAGACAAGGCATGCACTGGGAGAAGGAGCTCAGACCAAATAAACATGGAGTGGCAGCAAGTACCTTGCCAGGACCAGGTTTATTTATTGCTATGTTTGGTTTTTTCAGGTCTTTTTGTCTGTTTTGTGATGACAGGGAGTCAGTTACATTACAAGAGGACAGAAGTGAGCTGAGGGAAGAGAAAGAAGAGCAAGTAAAACATGGAGAAGAAGATGCAAGGGCATGGCTTCTTGGCAGAAGGAGAAAGTCAAGGCTGGCATGCTGAGAAGTTTGGAGAGAACAAAGGGCGGGAGCAGAGGGAGAGGAAGGTGTTGAGGAAGGAAGTGGGCTTAGCTGGAGTCACAGTAGTGATCGTGCTGGGGTGAAGAGAGGGAAGGAGACCTAGGCTCAGGGTGAGATGAATGCTCTGAGATGGTCTTGAGGGACATTGGGGAGCAAAGGAAGAGAGAAAGAGGAGGCTGCCTTGAGTCTTGAGTAGAAGTGGAGCAGGGATGGACTGCTTGATCTCACACTGTGCTGGTGTCAGGTTCAGTGGGGTACTTTACTGAAGGCAAGGTGCAACTTTTTACATTTAAATAATGATTTACTGATCACTAAGGTTAGTGCTTAAACAAAACTCATCCTGGTAAGTGAAATCCATTATGAGAGTACATCTGCATTGATTGTCATGCTGGATCTTTATCCTCTCCCAAGTGTAGGATGGTACATTACCTCAGCTTTCTTGAGACAGATGGTTAATCCATAGTTTTTTGCTGTCTCAGCACACCAATTGGTGATGAACTTGAGATAGATGGAAAGTTGAAGTCAAGTTCTATAAGTAAAGAAACGTACATCAGTTAACTATGTGGAGGCTTTTCTCAGTGAAAAAAGCTTGCCATGTTTCAACTGAAACATTCCCAACATCTAGACGGCAAAAAGAAACCCAAGCAGAGGAAATCAAAACACAGTGGTCTGTGTTAAGCAGTAAGACAGGTAGTCTTATCACAACCATCCCACTGGACTTTCAAATGTAGGGATTATGTTTCATAATCCATCTTTTGCTGGAAACGGATCCAAAAAAAAATAAATGCTGACCACAAAGCCTGCACGCAGGATTCTGCTGAGCTCTGGGCAGATGACTTACATGTTTTTCTTCAGACAAAGCTTTCTGTAATTTGAGTCATCAGTAGCTGTTTAAAAGCATAGAGGTACATGTTCTCATTTTGGTACTTCCAAACACTACATATAGTGTTGTTCTGTATCATCTTGAGTGTATTGGGGAAAACATTGATGAGATATTCTTCCCATCTTAGATAGCAAGCCAAAAATTATTCTTCCTACATTTCAGTATTGTGAAATAGTCCAGTGAAGATCTGGGTGTTTTCTTCCATTTACATTCGGTAACGTTAGAGATGAAATAGAGAATACGCTGCCCCAGGAGGTGTGATGACAGTCGTGGTTGTTTGGCATTGTGCTCTTTGTTCCAGTTATTTTTTAGAAGTTAAGGTAAATAAAGAGATAAATTTTCCCTTGAGCCGGGAAGGTATTTCAAGAGACTTTTTCTGTAACTAAGAGGACAAGTTGCCTGAGTACACTCAGGGGATGAGTTTGTTGTCAATGTCATTACTGTCCTGTAGTGAACTGAACTGCAGCATATAGGTGGTCTACAGAACCTGCTGAATATTAAATACATGTAAATGTAGGAGGCATGCGTGTATATACCAGTAAATCTATTCCATAATGTATGTAGTTTTTTCCTAGATTTCATATAAAACTATGAATATAAGGACTCTAAACAGCAGTGTTTTCTTCCAAGCAGATAAAATTACATTCTGTTGTACTATTAAAGTACACTCTCAGGGATACTCTTGAGGTTGGTTTTCTTGTATCTTAACAGTGCTGTTGCTTTAAAATATTTAAAGTAATTATCACTGTGAAGACAGTTTTAAATATGAAGTTGGAAAAAACCGATTATACTTCACGTTTGATTTTTGCGTATTTTTCATCCTCAGAAAATGAGGTGATGCTTCATTAAAACTAAGGCACATTATCTAGACAATGCATGTAAATACTTGCAATATGTTTCAATAGCATTTTAACTCAGCAGAATATAAGATTTTAAAGAAAGACTGATTTACTTTGTTTCTGCCACAATGAGTTATCTGTAATATAATATTTAACATTCATGTTATACTTGCCTGTAATTCACCCTACTGTTTCTCAGATTCGTATGAAATTATGTTTATTTTCAGCACACAAATATATAGAGAGAATTTAGTTCTGAATATAGTAGAATAAAAGTATTTGAAAATATTTAGGACTTATATAAGGAATAGTTTGAGGCCTGATGTTGGTCTTGGATGTAGATCATAGAATCATAGAATAGGCGGACTAGATTTACCAGCATTAAAGATGTCACTGTAAACAAATACCACTGAAAATTATGCCCCACAAAATAATGGCAGCTGCTGTTTTCTCTGTGATTGAGGTTGAACCTCATTGTGATAGATAAGGAGTGGATTCTGATGGACTGTGCTGTTGGTCTTGTCATTTCCATATTTGTGGGTTTTATTGGTAAAATACAGATCAGCATTTTATGGTTAGAACAGCTACTCAGTGACAGCTTGACACGCACTCATATTTAGTGCTATCAAAATGACACTTCTGCTTATGTAAACTTACATGCTTATTACTTATGTCTCCCAAGATAATTGTTCGCTAAACAAGGCAAATGTAAACAGGAGGCTATTTTTTCAGAAAGTTGCTCCTTCAGCTTCCTGTCCATCCCAAAGGTCAAATCCTTTTTTTGTGAGACCAAAAACAGCTGCTGACGCAGTGGTGACAGTGAAGAATGACAATATTATGATCTATGGTACGGTTAAGAACTCAGAGTTAAAGGTTGTAACAGAGAAACATCCTTTCAGCAGGTTTCTGCAAACCTTAATAAGTGGCAAAAGAAAAATGCTTTTGAAATGGGCACTCGTTTAGAATGCTTATTTCTTCATATTTAAGTCTTTAACATGTTTTTTCCTGCAGAGGTATTTACATGATAGGGCTCGTTTATATTGCTTGCATTGTACAAAATACCTGAGGTATTGAATAAAGCTGTGCTAGTATGGAATCTGAATTCAACAGTGTTATCCCTGGCTCTAATCATAATGCCACTGTGTGGTAGAAAGCTTTATTAATGTTTTGTAGCACACTGAGGCTTGTAAAAGCTCATGTAAAGAGCTGATGATGGAGTAGGGGACTCAGCCCAAATCATAACCTCTGATAATCTGCCCCCACCTCCTCCTCTACCACTACTGCTCAAGTTGGTTCTGATCTGTGAAAGGATTTGGGATGGAGGCCCAGGTCTCTGGAAGTGCTGTAGCCAAGGTGCACCTCTATTAGATAAATTTTTTTGGTGTAGTGGTAGGAACAATCTTGGTGGCACTACTGTGAGGACAGTAGCAGAAGCAGAAATGAAACCACACATCAGGTGCTCTTCTGTGATGAGCTGTGTGGTTTAAAAAATTAACTCTGCCCCAGAAAATTAACTCTCTCCCAACCAAACCCAGCTGAGGTCTGGCCACAGACTTTTAAAGTGGGCTGTGGAGCAGATACTTGTGCTGCATGAGGCTGAGTTCCCATGCTAGATTCATCTCCAGCACTCAAAGCCATTTTGGGTTTGCACAGTCGAGCTCTATTGATTTTCCTTCCAAGTAATCCTCTACAAACCTAGTGGAAGAGATTGTGTTTGTTCATAGCTGCCTGTTTGTTTGTTTATTGTGGACCTGAGGGAAGTTTATTAAACTTATTAAACATCAAGTTTATTTTTGTTTTTAGCTTTTAATGCTGGATGTTTCACAGTTCAGGATGTTTCACTGGGCATTTTTTGTTGTGCTTTAAAAAAGCTTTACTTACTTTTCTCTTGCTTCCTTTCTGTATTTTTTTGCAGAATGTCACTGGTGTCTAGTTATGCTATTAATTTTTTTTTTAAATCAAAAGAGGCAAAAGGTTTCTTTAATGTGTTCATTTTTGTCTTAAGAGAAAAGACATTTCATAGAATCATAGAATGCTTTTGGTTGGAAGGGACCATAAAAATCTTCTAGTTCCAGCATCCCACCATGGGCAGGGATTTCACTAGATCACTAGATCAGGTTACCCAAGAACCCATCCAACCTGGCCTTGAATGCTTCCAGGGATGGGGCATCCACAACATTTCAAGGAAAACAGGTTTTCTGGGGTATGCTGGAAACCGATGTCATGTCATAGTAAACTACTGTGTTCTTACTTGCAGTTAGGAGTTGCAAAAGTTGAGTACTCTCAATAGATAGGTAAGAGGGATGGGACGTTTGCTGGAGGGGATCGTAACTGACCCTTTTGCGATGTTAATGGTCAAGGATAAGAGATAATCCTACTGTGGGACTGCTAGTTTTACATGCCAAACTTTGAGAAAATGCAGATAAAAGAAAATGGGAACTTTGAGGAGAATTTCTATGGTAACCTTGTTCTGGAATTCCAATACCTAAAGGGAACTACGAGAAAGCTGGAGAGGGACTTTTTACAAGGATATGTGGTGACAGAACAAGGGTGATGGCTCTAAACTGAAAGAGGTTAAGTGTAAATTAGATATTAGGAAGAATTCTTTACTGTGAGGGTGGTGAGGCACTGTAACAAGTTGCCTGGAAAAGTTGAGGTTGCCTGGAAGTTTACAAGGCCAGGTTAGATGGGGCTTTGAGAAACCTGGTCTAGTGTACCTGTCCATGGTAGTGATGTCGGAACTAAATGATCTTTAAGGTCCCTTCCAACCCAAACAATTCTATGATTCTATGAATTAACTGTGGTAGAAAAAAATTTATTTGCTTAGAGAAAGAAGTTAGAGAACTGCTTGCCTGTTGCAGGGAAAGAAATGGCAATTTCCCCTATTTTTCCAGCCCAGTTATTTGTACATATGTTCCTTGTTCCAAGCAGTTAGCTGAATTTCATAGTACTTAAACTGATACTTAAGAGTTAAATGGTGACAACAAACAAACCTTTTAAAGTAGCAACCAGGCCGGTGGTACAGCTGCCTCAATGAGATGCACTGCTAAGGCTGGAGAAGCTCAAAAAGAAAAGAAGTTGGCTAATTCTCAGTAGAGGGTAGCAATGGAAGGTAAAAACATTGTCAGTTAAAACATATTTTATCATGATTACCACAGAACTCATTATTATGATTAAAGATGTACTAGCCATGACATGCCAGCTACATGCTGGTAGCAGAAAATACCTGCTGTTTGTAGGTTATTATCAACGTCCTTTGAAGAAAATCAGTCTTTCTTTACATTTGCAATGCAATGAAACCCCAGGCATTTCTTTGTATCTTTAATTTAAGCGTGCTTTTCAAACGCAGATACACAGCTGCAGTGAGAAAAAAAAATGGGTTTGTCATGTTTTGTGGCACCCCACTAAAAGAAAAGGGAATTTTTGCAAATACCTGTGTTAACATTTTGGGTTTGATGCATTGTCTGTTGAAATTCCAATACATATAGATCAATGAAACCAAAGAAAATTTCTTAACAGTGCTTACCAGAGTACTGCACCTTATTTTGAACCATAATTTTAAATATAATTTCTCATGTTATATGGTACCATAAATAATATTTGGGAAATTGCTACCAGGAAAAAAATCACTAACTGTATCAAAGTCATTGATTTTAAACTGCAGTTTACCTATTATAGAGTCTGATGGAATAAAATGGCAAAAATGCAAGTAAAATGCAAGTTCAGATATAACTAAGCCCACTGAAGAAGTTTATTCTAGATGTTTGCAGCAGTTGTTTTTTGTGAAGATATATATATATACATATGTATATATATATATATATATGTGTCAAACATCAGCTTCAGTAATTAGCTCAAGTTATGTGGTCAGATAAAAACTGTGTAAATATTAAACTGACTGCTTTGTTGGTGAACTGGCAGATATGTCATACCTCCTATGTTTATTATTTTTTAAATAATTCAGCACATGTGCACTATTAGCACTGTAACGTGAACACTCTCATGCTGAGGATTTTATTTTGTCTGAGAAGAAAATGAGCTTTGTGTTTCAAAAGGTTGTTGATATCGTGCATTTTATGACCAGCTATTGTCTCCCGATGAACACATCTCAGTAACTAGGTAGTAGTAAGCCTAAATATTATAGGTAGAGAAAGCTATTCCATTTGCAGTTGTATATTTGTAAACTTACTGGATTTACTAACCACAGAAACTCCAAGACTGGCTAGTCATGTCTTAAGAGGTCAGTCTATGCCTATTGCTTAACATAACATTAAATGACAATTTCTATTTCTCTTTCCAGCGTGGCTTAATTTTATTTAATTTCTTTTAGAATTTGATGCTTTTTTGTGTCCACATTTTTTCTTTATTGACTGATGTAAATCAGCTTTTTATCTCCATTTTTTTTCCTATGCCTCGTGCTGTTGCAACTTACCTTGGATGGCAGGTTATTGGTTACTGCCTACGGGAGCCTTTTCCATGAGCTAATTTAGCTGTCAGTCTGAAATTGGTAAAAAGGATGAAAGATGGATCACAGGCCTGGGGCATGCCTAGACCAATATCTAGCATATCCCTATCTGGAAGTACGCTTATTAAAACAGATTTGAAAAATATTTTTTCCCAATCTTGCTCTGCCATCATTTCATCCAGCTAAGAAAAACATTTTCACAGTGACACTACTGATTCTTTGGCAGCTCTCTTTTTTTATGAAAGGAGAAAACAGTATTTAGATACAAGATCAATAGAAAAACAAATAGACTATTATATTCCCTGGAGAAACTCCTAGAGAGAAGACAGATGTGCAGAAATTTAATATTCTTGTAGGCAAAAATCACCAACATGGGGGTTCTGTTCAGCTGAAATGAACTGTGGTAAATGCGCATGAAACAAACATTTGAAAAACAACACTTTCAGGCTGGGCTAAAGTGCTGTATTTGAATTTGTGACCCCTTCCAAAAGTAATTTTGCATCTACAAATAATGGTTACCTTAATATTATATGGTTCAGGCATAACTTCATATGGTGAGTGAAAGGAAGGTTTTACTCCATCTGCTCTTTTCAGATGTACTCATCCATTCACAAAGTTCATACAGAGAACTGTGTCTTTAATATTACCTCTATTTTTATGATGATAAATATATTTTTCTGCATGACCTCGAGCCTGTTGTTATTAGAATTAGGTATGTGCTTTTGTTTCTTTTCAATAATAATTTGTCAGTAAAAATAATCAAATTATGACTATAATTTTCAATGGCAAGTTAAGTGTGTCTGTCTAATTTCTGTCCTTACAAGTAAAAACCTGTTGTTGTATCTGCTCAATCTATGGCTTAGGTTTTCTGTATCTACTGTGTCAGGCATCTTCCTGGAGCCTCCTGAACTAAACATCTAACCAGGAGGATGAAGAGTACCCTCCTGTTGGAGGAGCTGCAGGATGAGCCTTGAAGAAATGAGGTAATTGGCTGCTGTCACAATGCACCTAACCACAAGTCTACTAGGAGGATTACACATTCAGCTTTTTGAAAATTACACAAATTTTTCCTTCCACACAGTCCTTTTTTCTAATTATGTTTCTGTCAAGGTCATCCTTCTCTTCTTCCACTTGGACTGAATTTACCAAACGCTGAAAACTAGCTGTGGACCAATAGACATTGTGTTTAATTTTGAATACTCAAATACTACTGAGCTTTGAAAGCAGTTTTAGTTTCTATTCTTAATATTTAGCAGGTATCAGAAGCAGCTACAAGCTTCTGCCAGCTTGGACCTTGTTTGTATTGGACTGGATTTTCTACAAGCAAAATGCTATAGTGCCCTTGCCCTTAAGGAACATATTGTCCAAAGTACAGGATGTAATAGGAGTGTGTGTCAAATGATACAGGAAAGGGGGCAGAAGTTTGTGAGAAACAGTGCAATAAAGCAGTAGTACATATGGTTCTTAAGCTCCTTTTAAGTATGTTGAATCATACCTGTAACATCATCTTCAAAACAACAGTAATTTACTTCTACCGACAACTTTGTATAATTTAGATGTAAAATTGATTTAAAGGGAGTTAGACGGGCATCTTAGAAGTTGACATATTAGCATTTTTAGTTGTATTTTTCACTTTCTATCTCATGATTCCTTGAAAGCTTGAAACTGAAATCTACTTACTTACTGGATATTTTTAGCCTAAATGGAGTATGTACATGTGCACCGCCTAAATTGTTATTGTAGAGGTCTTTTTTGACTGGCTGTGACTCTTGATTATGGAAGTCCTTAATGGCAAAATGTTTCTGAAGAACAGCAAAACGTTGATTTTGCTAACTTTTAGGTATGTGAGTAGATTTATTGGTATGTATTGTCTGAATTTAGAGGGGCACTACTTGTTGAAGCACATTCCTGAAGAAAGTAAGCATGAATCTGAATACTACACGTTAGCTTAGGTCATAAAAGTTAGTCAGCACACCCACAAGGGAGCATTAAGAGACAATGGCAAGAGTAGAACCTGAATATTACCCTGCCAGCTGCTCCCAGGCCCATCCTCGGAGCCCTCAGCCCATCAGAGGCTTAGGGGGCACAACAGCAGGTAGGAACCCAAATGAAGGGCTTGGAGGATGAGACACCTTGTATGGGCACCACCTTGGGCTGTTCCAGGAGTGGTTCATCCCTGTGACCCGGGTGTGATATAACTCAATAAACATCAATGTTAGAACACCTGTGGGACTGCAGGAGCACCGACCTAAGGGTGTAGGGATGCTTTAAGGGGTTCACAGGAAGAGCATTTTGAGATTATACAGGACTAGTTATGGGATGCTTAGGGGAGGCTTTATGGAAATTACATGGAAAAAGTTAGTAATGTATTGTTGGTGAAACTTCAGACTCAGCAGTACCAGTATAATGCAGTTAAAACTGCTACCATGGTGGTGTTTTCACATGTCATGAAGTGAATGTTGAATCCAGTTGAGTTTCACAGCACTGGCTGTGGAGTTTCCTCTCAGTATGGGCTAGTGTGACAGGGCTCGCAGATCTTATTTGTGTCTGAGGGTCATGAATTAGTAATTCCATCATTTTGAGGATTATGTAAGACATCTGCCATTCCCGAAGAGTTGTACAATGTGAAAAAATGGAAAAAATGTCTGCTTACTGTACAGGCCGCAAGTGAGATGAAATTGTTTTTCTTAAACCCATGTTACTGTTTAAGAAAAGACAGAATTTAACATCAGAAATTTAAAAAGAAAAATACCACTTCCTTGTGTGCTTGTATGTATTTTGGCAAACGTCTCTTTTATTAATTTGAAAATACATAGGAAAAGAGGTCCACCAATGTGGATGTATGGATCATGAACCTGTGGATACCAAATTTTGTTATTCTTATCTGAAGACAGTCTTGCCAGGAAAAATCATGTAGGTTCCCAGAAGGATAATTTGTGCTAACACTAGAAGAGTATCTATAAAAAAACCTCTTGTATGAACATCTTTTTCTTCTTCTCCAGATTCAGAAATCTGGAAAAAACCTAGTGGTAAAAAGTGATTATTACTATTTTTTTCATACTCACAAATGTTAAGCTATGCGTGCCTTCAAGCCCCTGGGAATCTGATAGAAAAATTATCATCGGACAAGAAAACTGAGAAGGTTTATGAAGCATGAACACACCTAGGAGACAGAAAAGAAAATTCAAATATGTACTAGTTGGTCGTGTTTCTGTAGAAACTGATCTTCTGCAGTTTTGTTTGGTTGCTGAGGGATGTAGACTTAGGTATTTTGAATTAGGTTGTACAGAGCTAGCAGCAGAGCTGCGTTAGAGTTCCAAACATCATGTCGCTTCTATACTCTATTTGGCAGTCATTTATCCCCATAAAGAAAAAAGGGGGAAAAAAACGATGAAGGAAAAAAGCTTCATTAATCAATAACCAGTATTGTTGATATATATGTTACAAACCTGAAAGACACTAAGCACACTTAATTGTTCTGGATTTTTACTGGGGATTTCTCAGCAGTCCTTGAGGGGATGGTCCATGTTTCTCACCACACCTTTACTTAGGCAGGATGCTTATAGACCGCATTATACTTTCCTTTTTGTGCATCATGCCTTTGAGCTGCTTCTGTGAAAGACACCAGTGTTATGGATTCTATGTGACAGTGCTGCAAAGACAGGAGTAACTTGGATAGGAATAATTAAAAGACAAAAGAAAGCAATCACAGAAAGATTAGAAAACCATTCTGATGGTACAGATAATAAAGCTCTGGAGAAGACCTCTGTAGGAGATTATGAACTTCCCATCACTAGAAGTATTTAAAAACAAGTCTGTCAGGAGCAGTACTGATGTAGTTTATCCTGTGCTGGGATGAGATGGCCTCTTACAGTCCAATCTCACCCTCCTGCATGGCGTTGTGTTAAGGTCTTCAGTATATTGTGTGTTGCAGGAGTAACCTGGAACATCTGCCTTGCCGTAGTCATCAGCCCTTGCCATGCCCCAATGCACAGAATAGGGATCCCACCACATTCTGGATTTTTCAGGAATTCTTCCTTGGAAAGCTCTTTTCCTGTGAAGAAGGAGTGGTTTGGCAGACAGACTCGGGCACTGCTTGATGCCTGTCAGTCATGGGAATGGGTGTCTTGGAAGTCTTCGTTTCTGCATGGCCCATAGGAATCCTTCAGCCTATGGTGGGTGGTGCCTTTATACCATTCTGAATGCACTGGGCATTTTTCAAGAGAGCTTTGCAGAGAAAACAGGAGTTTGTGTGTGCATTAACATAGCTCTGGACATCTGTGCATTTGAGGGACTTGGGGACATGATTCAGTGGTGGGCTTGGCAGTGCTCGATTAACGGATGGACTCGATATTAAAGGTCTTTTCCAATCAAAATGATTCTGTTCTATGATTCTGTATTTCACGTGTGACCATACTTGGTCAGAGGTGCAGGAACTCCATCTAACTCCAAATTTGGGATGCTGATACCTCTTGCAAACTGGAGGACTGTAGCACAAGGAGGGATTGGGGAAAATATGGTGTAGGACAAGGTTTGTCTCACAGGAAAGTGCAGTCATCCTAAAGGCTTTTGCCTTTGGCTGTGCAGCTTTAGTCAGAGTTGTAAAAATCTAATTTTTCACTTGCTGAAAATTAACTGAGCACTCTTCTTAATCATCTCTTTTTTCAGAGGGAGACGAAGTCTATGTGAAATACATTCTGCAGTGAGGACTGGGTGCAATAGCAAATATCAGCTATTTCTTGGCTGGAGCTTGTTGGATTTTCAGGAACTTACTTACATTTTGACTGATTTTGACTATATTATTTGGCTTTCCAAAAATCGCTGTGTATCAAAAAATGGAATTTTAAATGTCTGAAAAAAAGGGGACCCAATTCCTTGTAGATAATTCACGTTGCCCAGAAGGGAAGATACATGTGAGGAGTGATGCTAACAGTCTTTTGTCTCCATGTCCCCTAGTGTATTTTTCTGCTGTCTTCTTTGAAAGCAGATTGTGTGTGAAGGGTATTTAAAAATATCCAAACCGATCAAAATCATCTATGGCATAGAGGCAGAAATAGCCAGGAAAACAAACAGACCGGAGATGAAATATGGATGAGATAGACATACCAGCATTTCGTAAAAGAGAGAACTTAAAACCAAAAGCCAAGAAACACAAATACAAGGAGTTAAAGTACAGATACTTTATGATTCATGTTGCTGTCTTCAATTAACTATGATATAGAATTGCATGATTTTTTCCTTTCAAAAGAGAAAACCGTCTCCTTGCTTATTTTTCCACTTGCTGCTTTCTGTTTAAGTTAATTCAGCAGTAATTGGATACACTGTGTCCAATTCTTAATAAATCAACGGAACTTTATAGTGATATTGACAGTGGCTTTGCTTGCCCCATTGTTTCTATCAAGAGTTTTATTCTGCTTCAAAACAATTTGCTGTGAACGCCCTTGTTTGTTTGCCACACTAGGCTTTGTTCTGGCTGAAAACTTTGATTTATAACTGTATATAATTGATGGCTGTGGGGTAGGTGGACTATAGCTATTGCTCCTCCTCTTTTAATCTAGCTTTGCGTAGAAATCCATGTAGTGGAGCATTCTCAAGGGAACCAGGCTGGGAAATTTTCTGTATACCCAATGGGAGGCCATTAATCATAGTGAAGAGCCTCTTACTGGCTGCAAGCATGTTTGTGAAAGTCAGGAAAACAAAAGTAGACCACCTCAAAATGACTGATCAAGAGAATAGATGTTAAAGCCAATGTATTCATTGTGATACATCAAAAAAAAAAAAAAAGGAATAGTTTATGCATTGCTAATTATGTTGGAGTATATTTAATCAGATAGATTTGGCACATTTAAAGATATTTTATGCACTAATAAATGAGTATAATTGTAGATGTTAGAGATCAAAATCCTAGAAGAATGAAATAAAAGTTTTGATGATTGCTACTGTGTATTTGAAAGAGAAACTTTGAAAACAACAGATAAGAAATTCCCAAAGTGTTTGCTGAGTGTGAATTGGAGCCGAGCTCATTAAAGAAATGTGATAAAAACTCTAAAATATTATGTGAAATTTTGATGAATATTTATCAAAAAAATGTCTCATTCAAAACTACAAAAAAAAAATCGAAAATTTTAAAAAAATTAAAATTTACATTTTTTTAGGGAAGTTAGAAAATAGTTTTTCCTGCAGTTTGTGCATTTTGGCTGTGGTCCAGTGCAGAGGAGGAAGCACCTGAGAGCACCTGCAATCTCTCAGAGGTGGCACTCACCTGCATACTGTAAATCCCAAACCCCCTTGTTTTCAGGACGAGGGTCTTGGTATCTCTGCAGGTCTCTTTCTTCTCATATCCTTCACAAAAATGTGGTGCTCAGATGTGAACATAATGGGTTCTGGTCGAGTCTGCTCAGAAGATATTTTTACAACAAAGTGTGATTGTGCTTGAATTTGAGTATAAGTTGGATATGAGATGGAGTTACGGGAGATATTTCTGTGATTAAAAATTTCTACCCAGCAGGGAGAAATAAAGGAAGTAAGGAAGCTCAAATGCAGTTTTTGAGCACTGATAGTCTGGACTTTTTCCCATATAAATAGCCATAAAGTATACAAAGAGAGATATTGTAATGTGACATAACAACATTAACTTTATTTGCTAAACAAACAGTTGGTTTTTGGTTTTTTGTTTTTTTTTTTTACTTTAGAGGCTAATTTTAATGCAGTCAAAGATAACACTACAATCTGTGTTCTCATGAAGCTGTGGTAGAGAAGCACACTGAAATTAGTTGATTTACCTCACAGAAAGCCTTCAAGTGAAGCTTCCTACCCAATTTCAGCCTGTGTACTTTAAAAGGGTTACTAAAATTCATAAATAATTTCCTTGAATAATGCTTAAATGTGAAAATGGAAATAGTGCTTTGATAAATTATATTATTTTGATCTGATAAAGATGGAAATATTTTCTCCAGAAATTGAAATAGTAGAAACTACAACTTATCCTGACAAAGGAGTTAAAAAGTTAAAATCGGCATTGCATGTAGTAACTTAAATCTTAATTCAAAATGTAGAAGCATCAATGTTCATTCTGAAATACTAAGTGTAATTTCTTTTCTTAATTTATACTAAATTTTTGGTAGTGGGGAACAGGAGTAAGGTACTAACTTACATTTTGTAATGTATTTAAGATCAAGGGAAAAAAAATTTCTTATGATTAAAAGAAAAGAAAATCTCAACTTAGTCTGTCTTTTTCACTGCTTATGGAAAGGGATTAATTTCAGCTGTATATTCTGCAATTTCCAGTATTTTTATCTCATTTTTATTCAATACTATTTTATATATTAACATGACTTCATTTTTTTTCTCATACTAAGTTGAAACAAAAATACAGTCTGTCTCCCAAAGTTGTATATTCATGCTTGACATAAAGCACATGTTAAGATATGGTTACTTCAAGTTAAGCATATCCTTAAGCTGCTCTCAGCAAAGATGACTTTTCTGAGCTGCCATTTACACCCTTATGACCTTTATTAAATTACAGCCTTGTCAAACTGAGTACTGTGTCCTATTTTAGTGATATTCCACATGTGGATGTCGCACTGCCACTAATCTTAAATCCCTTTTAATTACTGCCCCTTCACTTGTTTTCTTGTTTCCTGGCATAGTAGAAGTCCAACTGAAATGAAGTCCAGGCTTAAGTGCTCATCTTGACTATCCATCTTAGCTTTCCCTATTGTTATGTTTATAAAGAGTTTTATTAGACTCATGGGATCAAAATGTATTCCTTTAGTTTTACAAAAAAATGAATAGCTTTTTTACAACTGTAGCATTTAAAGTAAACAGAGTGAGTTTTTAAAGTGGGGATTTTTTTCCAACAACTGAAATACGGTCTTATATTCTAAACATAAATCATAATTTCATTATCAACACAGAGAAGTCCAACACAATATATATGTATAGCTGAATGATATAAGTGGCATTTCTGTGTAAAATGTATTCCCTTGCCCAAGCAAACACTTCATAACTACATGAGTGAAAAGGTGTATTTAAAAAATGAAGGCTTAAAGCATGTTGCTTTTAAGTTATGCGGAATGCAGTTTTCATAAAATATGAAGCTCACTGGATACGATCCAAACCAGCTGAACTATGTTAAAAGGTATAATAAACAGTCATAGCTTTGCATGCAGTTATTTAATTGGCAAATAGATTTTTCTATCACTGTCACTGGCAATAGCAGCCATTTGATACCAGGGCTTGGATTAAATGTTTCATCAGTAGTGCCTATTTAAGGATCTTTATGGAACAACAAGTTAGTCCCCTGGGCAAGCCCATGTCAACTGCAATAAAGAGATCCACACAAGTGAACGAGATGTATTTTTGCAGGATTTACAGGGAGACTAGGATTTGCTTTTCTGTCTGGATGCTTTGAAGGCTGCTTCCCATTTTGTTTAACAACAGTGTCTGCTGGGGACAAATATTGAATACCGAGCATTGCACATCCAAAGGATTTTTATAATTTTCTTCTGGAAATGGACTTATAAATGGTTGTCATCTTTCTGGAAATAGGTGAGTCTCTGATAAAAGCAGATATTGCAGGATTTCAGTAGGTTTAATTTTCTGGTAAATATTCTGCTTCTAGACTAAACCTACTGATTCTTCAAGCATCTGCTGTATTTTTTTCTCTCTCATTCAGAAAAAAAAAAAAAAAAGAAACCCCTGAACACCTCACTCCCTCTTTTAGTTCAGGGAAAATGCAGTGTCTGTGGATTTCAAGATTGCTTGACTTTATTTAGTTCACTGTCCTGCTCCCAAGGTGCTCATAAGGTCTGTGCATGTAGTTAATACTTGCTGCAATGTTTTATAATTGGTGCGTATAATATATATATTTGTCATTTTATAGCACATTAGTTGAATTTAGAAGCATTTTTAAAGTTAATTTTGAATATGTATCTGTTTGTCATGGAACCTGAGTCAGTTCTTCTTGGCATGTAGAATAATTTTTCCATGGTTGATTTTAATTTTGGGGTTTTTGTTCAATATTTGTCACTCTGAAACTCTTCAAGAACAAGCAAATATACATAACTTAGCTGAAACCGATTATATCTACTGTTCATTTTCATGTCCATGTAACCATGCTGGGCATAAATTTAAGTCTCAGCTGTTCATTGGCGTATATTTGATCTGAGTTGATGATACTGCATCTAACCTCCTTAGCTAGGTTACTGCTTTCTGAGGTTGAAAAGTGGAGAGTGAATGCCTCTGAGGTTGGATTAAATGAGCCATTTGCAATGAACTGATGAATAAGCATCTTTCAGGCTCACTTGAAACAGTTTAAACTTTTGTTCACTGACTGTTCTCCAGTGTGAAGCACAACTCACACTACCATTACTTCAAGAATTGATTCTGGGATTTCTGGTGAGAGTAAGAGTTGTCCCCTTATGCACGCTTGGTAATTTGTATTCTCAGGAGGTTTTATATATATATGTATACTTTTTATATCTGTATGTATAGCAATTATAACTGTATCCATATATATTATAAGTATTTGTGTTTATAAATTTATGTAAATTGTGTATTTCAGTATATATGTGACAATTAGTAGGTGTTGTTACTTAAACACGCTCTCTTAACAAGTCTCATCACTGTGTTTTTATCATACATAGGGAAATGAAAATCACAGCTAAATAAGTTCTAAAGCTAGAGATATAAAGTCAAATTCCTAACTGTACAAGGGTTCCTTTTCACCATCTGGTACTACAGAAATGCTTCTAAATAGTAGTATAGTATTTTACATCAACGATAATGTCTTTAGAGTCATGTCAATGTAAAAGGGCATAAGTTTAATGTGCACTTATAGAGTTGTAACTGTGCAAATTTTTCTATGTGAAATGGGAAGGGGAAGGAAGGGAGCAGGTGCATTGCTTAGCCAACCCTTCTTTCCTCTTACTTTCCTTAGTCCCCATTGTTTCCTAAAGCCTCTGAAAAGGTGCCAGCCAGTGTTAACACAGATCATGTTTGTTGGTTATATAGTCATGCATTTGGATGATTTGCATAGGACTGTTCTTGTTTCATAACTTGCCTCATATGTAGTTCTTTTCTGGGCTGGTGTAAGTGATGGGTGTTTTTATGACAGAAACAGTGTCTGAGAGATATGTCTTTCTGTCCTGCTTCGGTCTACCCTGTTCATAGTTACTTAAAGAGAGATTTTAGTTTTTGTCTAGGGACTGGAAGAGTAAAATCCTTTCATGCCTGCAATATTATCAGTATTAAATAAATAAAAAAAAGGTTTCTCTTTTGAGCCCAAGCTTCAAAATGCTCTGCTTTATTTACACCATTATTAAGGAATAGCATCCTATAAAACTATGAAAAAACTGCTGATCTGTCCTTGAAATCAAGACCTCAAGACTGCCCTTTCTAAAAGACTTGGAGGGAGTCATCTAACTAATCAGCTGTTTGACTGGACATCAGGTGGAGATTGCTTAGTTTATTGAAAAATCATCAAACAAGTAGAAGAAAAAAAGATGTTTGTGGCTAATCTGTGTGTCTCTGTGTACTTAAAACTTTGAATTGCCTTCTGCCCTTGTGGTTTTGTGTGCTTATTCAAGGTGGCAAGGATTTTTGTGGTAAAACAACCATATTTCTAGAGCCAAGCCATTTCAGGATGTAATCATCTCTGAATATTTACATGGTGTTGCAGAAAAAAATAATACCGTGTCATCATCACAGTGACTGAATAAATCTGTCCTGTTCCATTGCTCCTCACCAGGAGCGCACATCCCTGTGTTTCTGTGCTCTCTCCCCTGTAGGTTGCTTGTAACTTCCTCTGTGACTCGAGAAGGCGAGAGATGTGTATCAATTTGCATGATAGTTCAGCCTTGTAACCTGGAGTGCGGTGACTGCTAATGTGTTTGTTGGGTAGGTTTTTCTGCTTGTACAGATTAATGACCCGATTCGGAAGCTGTTCTACATGCTGGACTCCTGCTGATTTCTGTTTGTGCAAAACTGCTAGGGAAGCTAACTTTGAGCATATATCCTGGCATAATTTATTCAGGGTCCAGTCCTGGTGCCCAGCCAGAGTTGAAATAATAATAAACTGGCCTTCACACAAAATTCTTATTTCTCTCATCTTGAGGCAGAGATTTTTCGTGCCTGCCAAAGGAGGTGCACTGAGTACTCTGGGCGTGGGTAGAGGTCTCTGTGGACCTCTGTTACTGCTCCAGGCACTTCTTCAAGCTGCCACAGAGCACACACTTTGGAGACAAGAAGTGAGTATTTGCTTCTCTCTAATTGCCGTGTCATGAAAGAGAGACTGGCTGCAGTATTTTAAGGAAAAATTTAGCATTTCCTCCATACACTTACTGCACCTTTAATTTGTGCCTTCAAAACACTGTAGGTTTTCTTGAAGTTCAACAACTGAAGGGTGTGTTCCCCCTGTTGAGGCCTCAATTTTCCATGCAGCTGATGGTTGGTAAGGAGCCTTGCATGGACTCTAAGCTGTCAGTGACGGCAGTCGTGTGATGGGTCTGTCTGGCTTGAGGAAATGGTGATCTTGTCTGTGGGTGATTCAAGAACAGCTGTGCGTGTTGTCTTTTTGTCAGTGTCTGAAGGAGTTTACTTCCTGACCCCATCCTCGGCTGTGTATACGTATATGCATCTCCAAGTCACTTAGTGATCAAACTATGAGTTTTCCTTTTAGAAATCCTGTATTTCCATCTCCTAGAAATAGTAATAATCCTGAAACCCCATAGAAACTAGTTTTCTAAGAATTTCAAGATCCTATTTCTAACCCCTTTGAACTGCGGTACACTTGAACTTAAATATTTCCTGGCTTCTTGCCAATACACTTTTGAGAAAGGTGGTTGTTTGAAACACCTTGGAGATTTCTAATGCTAGAAGTAGCCAAGGTGAGGATGGATTAGTAGGTAGAGTGCAGGTGCATGTTAAATGCAATTTATCACATGGATACCTCCTCCAGGTATGTGGGTGGATGGGTTGAGAGATGCCTACCTAAAGCTTTAACTTGCTCAGTGAACACTTACTTCAGAGGATTTTCAGTTTTCACTGCTTCTAACAGCATTCTGCAGTCATAGCTTCACACAGATTAGCTATTCGTGAATAGGTTTTCCATTGTGTTAGGTGTAGGTATATTGCTCTGCAGAATCACTCAAGAGTGGATGCCTTTTTTTTCCATCTAGTTGTTTCAACAAACATACCTATTGTGACCACTGAGAGGTTATCACTGCCTGGTAGATAGTCTTGTGAGTTCTTGTGGAGGATGTCATCTCTAGGTTTCATGCACACATTTAGGGGGAAGACTTGTGAAAATCCTTGTATGTCTCTACTGTCTCTTTTTCCAGCAGCACCAGACAAGTAGATTCTGATTTTACACGTCTGTTAGTGTGACCCTTTTGAGGTATCAGTGTATTTAGTTGTGTTAAAATCCTTAAGATCAAGTTATCTGACTTTGTAACTTGCATTTGGCTTGTACTGCCTTCCAAGAACATCTATTTGCATTTTCCTCAGAGGTTTCAGAGGCAGTTTCTTTTCATATATGAAAAGTAGCAGCAATAAACTACGTTAGCAAATCCTCCTACAAGCTGCTTCTGTTTCCTCAAGTTTCATGCTTAATAATTGCTGTAAATATTCTCTCTTTTCATCAAAATAGCTTGAAAAGATCAGTGATTTTAAAGACTTCATGATAAAACTGCACAGATCTGCTTAGTTAGCTATGTTATAGCTGCTAATTGACTTCAATATGAAACTAAACAGGGGAGGTATAAATCTGAAAATGCTGCAAAAAGGGGAGAGAAAAGTGACTGAGATTTTGAAATGACACTGTGTCTTTTTTAGTCATGGGTGGGTGAGACCGGATTCATTTAATGCCAATAGCAAAGCGTCATTGTCTTCAACGGGTCTGAGATTTTACTGTAATGGGTGTGGTGAGAGACATTTGACATTTTCACTTTGATACCTGAAACCACCACAAAAAAAAGTAAAATACTGTGATTTCTTTTTCTGTTACCATGTAGCCTCTGCCTCAGTTTTTTTCCAAAGTTCCTTTCTTCCCTCACAGCTGAGCTGAAAAATCAAATACCAAATCTGATACACTTGCATTCCATGTGGAAAAGACAGCCTGGATTTGGAGTCAGTTCTACCTCTGAATAAATAGAGACTACTTTTAAAGCAAACCTATGCTGATTAATAATGCACTCCTGTACTGCGCCAAAGTAAATTTCGCATAAGGGTAATGAAAAAACACATGAAACCTGATAATCTGCAGTGAGTTTAAATTTTGGTTAATGTGAACTTAAATTTAGGGGCTCAGGGCTGTACTGAAACAGTAAATAAGCTTCATCTGCTGCTGTCTATAGGAACTGCTGCCTTTTTTTTTGTTGTTGCTATTCTTTCAAGATAAAAATAAGGTCCAAAGCTTTGATTCTTCTTTTTCTTCCTGAGCAAAATACCTTTTGAAAGTATTTTTTTCCATAAAAGAGAAAAAGCAAAGAAGCATAATAGTCCATAAGCTGTTAACACGTTGTTTATTACATATAGTTAAAGTGCGTTTCTCCTGATACTGGCACTTCTTAAGCCGGAGGCAAAGCCTGAGCAAGCAAGTGGATGCAAGTCAGGGCTTGAGCATTGTGGGGAGACTAACTTGTGGTACTCTCTGTTGGGAATTCATGCTTCTGCTGAATTCTTGAGTGCTGAGCATGGTGTTATCATTGGCTTTGTGCAGTCAGGATTTTGTTTCTTTGGATTGAAGTGTGCATCCACAGTGAGACTGCAGTGGAAAGAGCTGTGAGTTCAGAAGAGTAAGGTAATGCAGTGATAACATGGGGATAGTAGTAAGACAAATGTGTACTTTGAAGTGGATGTAAATAGTTTGAAATGAATACATTTGCAATTCATGATTTTTCATTGTAGACCTGAATGTAAGAACACTAAAGAAAATTTCTTTAAGCACTGGCAGCACCATCCTCAATGGAGGTGAGAAATCATTTTGCAACTCTTCGTGTATGAGTTTGTCAAGCTTGACTGTGTTTTGTATTTATTCAGAAATTACTACAGTGTCGGAAAAGGTGAAATTTTTGTTATGATGTGTAATCAGTTAATCTGTTTGCTGGTGTATCAAGCTATGCAGAGAAGGAGTTAAGACATCACTCTCCTCTTAGCTGTTTGCATTAGTTTTGCATCCAGCTGCTTTGGCTCAGCTAGTGCCCAGCTCTGTTGTGCTCGACTCAGTAAATCATGCCTAATAAACAGCAATTTGTTAGTGTGACGCCGTACAAAAATATAACAGTATATATAGGGCTATGGTTTTTACATGTTAATGAGCTTGTCATTCCTTATTGTATAATTCTTCCCTATTGCCTTTCTGTGATGGCAGTCCTCTGTTCACAGCTTCCGCCATGTGCAGTGTCCCCATGGAGACCGTGTGCCACGTGCACCTCTTTTTTTTTTTTTTTTAGCTAATAAGATCCTAGATGCTTATAGAAGCTTATCTGAAACATTGTAAGAGATACCACTAAAACGAATACTTTGCAAGTACAGAGGAAATAGTGATAGATGATTTCTACTTTGTGGAAGAAGAGGGGAGCTGAGGGGCCACTTATCGATACTGTGAGCTTTAACAGAATATATTCAAAGAACTATTTTTTCCAGGTGTGATGCCGCCTGTCCTATTTACATTCCTTTTCTTCCTCCCTAGAATTGTTTTCTTTTGTTAAAGAAGGCTGCTGTACCTGCATTATTGACTGGAGAGGTATCCAAGTGTTAAGTTTGCAGTTTTTGTGAAAGCTGTTTGGTTCTGATTATATCCAGTTCAATCTGTTTTGTAACTTGGTCTCCTTTTCTATTTACTGTTATATGCCTTTATTTATAAATATCTTTTTTGTGCTCTTTTTTTGTATGCCTGGCTCATAAAATCACAACCAGACATACAAGCTTTATGACTATAAAACAAGTCATGCCTACCTTGTAGACTGTGTCATCTACTGTGATGTTGTATTCTATGTATTATCAATTTTACTGTAAGAGGAAAATTAGAGCATGCATTTTCCACATGAAGAAATCAAATGTAATCTAAATGCAAACCACAGGTTTTATTGCACAGTAATATTTGATAGCACTGCTATTACTAATCCCAGCATGACAAGAAACATAGCATAGTTACGAAGTTCGCAGCGCTCATATTTTAGTGGTCTTTTTTTTTGTTAGGAAAGCCACAAAGCCAGGACAGATTGTTTGCCAGTTGTAGTCTCAGACTTGCAGAAATGTTAATGGAATACTGTACATTTTTACAAATAATTTCAGGTCTGGCAGGAATACATATCCTTTGTAATTTCCATGAAAACATTATTGAGTAGTAAAAACAAAATGAGATAACTAACCACACCCTGTAAATACTGTGTTATCAGTGCCTTTGCTTTTGTAGGGTACTTTATGGGGAGTTTTAATTTTACTTTTTTTTTTTTATTTAAGGTTTTAACATCCGTAATCAAAGAAATGAAAGGCAAATGATTGCCTTACAAGAGAGTGCATCCACCTACCAAGTGGGGAGCACACTACCACTTGTCTCGTAGGTTATACAGAACTATTCAGATGACAGTCAATGTGCTTCTTTCAGTTATTTTTAGTGAGCTTTGGTAAAAGTGCCATGACTTTATAATGCAATGATAACTTAGGAGAATTAGGCAGGTGTGCTGTTTGAGAGTGTTGAATATTAACTGACACAGGCCAGAAGAGAATATGTTCTGCTTTCTTGAGATATGTTAGTTTTTCCATGACAGCTACTTCACTATGGGTGCAGTTCATAAAGGCCAAGCTGGACTCAACTGTGACTAAATCAGTTACAGTTAAAAGTGCATTCAGTATGTTTTCCTACATACTAGTTTTTTAGTATGTTTTCCTTTTCACACCTGAAGAACACTTGGTATTTCTAGTTGTACTTGTGATGTATAGTCTCCTTATCATGTTTGTATATGCTCTGCGTAGTTACAGTTATCAAAGTAGACCACAGCTTGGGATGAAAAAACAGATGCATTAGGACATGGAGTTGCAACTGCGGGGGAAATTTGGAAACTGTTATGGCCAGAAATGATAAATAGTATTGAGTGTAAATACTCAACAGCTGTTGTGAACTCATCCTGAAATAAGAGCCATTGTCCTGTCTGATACTTACTTAAAATGAAGGATACTACCTACCATATCCTGGATATTGAATTGATACTGGATAAAATTTTCTTACAGATCTCTGTTTTTGGAGCAGAGGTCCAAATGAGGTGTATTTGACACATCAGACCAGAAGAAAGTCAGTGTTGCTACAGAGGCAGGCACTTCATGGGGCTTACTACCACAGCATGGGCATCAGATATACAGTTGTTCCCTAAGTATGCACACTGAAACTATAAATAGAGATGAAAAGGGAAGAGTTTAATAGGAGAAATGAGAAACTTGCCACCATTTGAAGTATTTTCTTTTATATATGTACAGAATTGCATTAGTCCTGATTCTGGGGGAAAAAACATGCCCCATGTATATGATAGGCCAGACTGTATGATAATGGTGGCCTCTTGCTAGGAGATTTGTTAGCTATCCTGAATTTATAGTGCCTTTCTAACTAGTTAGGGGTGTTTTTTTCCTTTTCATTTAATCTGTTCCTGTCTGGGCATCCAGTCCTGTTCCTGTTAAGGGATATTAGCAAGATACCTGGAAGGAACTGGCTTGCTTAAATGATATACACTGTGACTTAAGATAAAATAAATCAAATTCAGAAGTAATATCACCAGTACTTATATACATGCTCCTTTGATCATATCTGATTGGTTCAATGTTATTTACTTTTGGTGATAATGGTTTGTCTGCTTTATCTCCTCTGTTCTGTCAGTAGTTTTGCCTCTGTCCATATTCAGTTGTCTCAATTAATAATGCTTTTAGTTCATTGATTTTCCTTTCCAGCTGGCTGAATTTATCTGGCTAACTTTTCATTTGTGCGGTTTTCCTAAATCTACCTTGCAAATACTCGTCCCTTTATTCCTGAGAGGAAGCTAAGAAATGTGAGTTGCCTCCAATGACAATGTCCAGTTAAAGGACAGGGAGATTTTTCAGAGAGTTAATTTCTATTTGTCCCACTAAAACCCTTTCTAAGGAGATCTTTGTTTTCAAGAAGGCCATGGTTGTGTCTTGGTCTTCTGGATGCAGGTATAGCCAGCCTTTTGGTTGTACTGATCAAGATAAAGTGATGGACCACACTGGTTTTGTTAGTTTGTACTATTAGCTTTCCGTATTAAAGCTATTCTGAAAACTAAAACACTGTGTGTATGCATGTGCATGCATGCATCTTTTGTGCTGAGTGTAAGTTAAACCAAGGATTTTGGATCTTTCCAACTTCCTGGAAACATGGAAATCTCTGAAATGCTGTGTATGAGACTGCTGAAGATGTCACTGTGGATGTTGTCAGTAGTACACCCCTATCCAGTGACCCTCTCTGAAGCTATCAGTCCCCTAAATGTGGATTCAGTTTGAAAAGTCCAGTTGACTTTACAACACACACCTGGGGATTTTTTGACACCTTCTAAAATATATTCCCGTCATGTAGTTCTTCTGATGGCTGTGGGAGCAAGTCCCTAGTTCCCAAAAAAGTAGTGCACTATATACAGATGCACCAGTTGAACTATTTTAAAATGTTCTTTATTTTATCTAGAGTTACAGTGAATGTTGTACAAGTTCCTTAAAACATACTTTCAGAGCCTATGTCTCTTTTACAGATACCAGAGGGGGTTTTCATGGGTTTTCACTTTTTTTCAACTGTCTTCTTGTCTTTATCAGAGCCAGTTTTTGGCTTTGTTTGGTTTTTTGTTGGTTGATTGATTGGTTTGGCTTGGTTTTTTTTTTTTTTTTCTTTGTTTTTTTTTTTCCTTCTTTACTTGTTTTTTTTTTATTTTTTTTACTTTCCTGAGTTTTTTCTTTTCTGTTTTATAGGTCTTCATATTCTGGGTCTCCTGGGTTAAGAAGAGTGAATGAATGGGGCAGTACATAATGTAATAATATCAATTTTTATTTCAATTCATGATTAACATTTTGAAGATAAGTTCAGCAGGCAGTGATTATAATCAGCTGAAGATGTCCAGAATACAAGAGAAAGCAGAACTTGATTATAGCAGTTTACAGTTTTACAGTTAAAAGATATGAAAAAACACAAATAGTCCCTTTGGGAAATGAAATATAATGGAAGCATGGTTATTAAAAACCAGTTATTATGTACACTAGTTATTACCTATTACAGTAAATCACCGTGAGATGCAGGAAACATATCAGATAGATAAAACAGCCTTCTTAGAATACCTTACCTTATTTTCTAGTGGATACTTTTGTCTTCTTAGGCATTGAATTGATTTGGGGCGTGGAATTCATTTAGGAGCATGTACATTGCTCTTTTCAGAATGGTTATTGAAATTAAGTTGTTATCTGTACTGAATTGTAAGTCATGTTTCCCCATGCCCCTAGGAAAACTGCTTAAAGGGGCAATCATGTACACCAGGTACTAATAGATATTAGTTACTTATGCTTAATGATGTTGCCAGCCTTGAGTATTTCTCTTATCTGAAAATGGAAGTGCATGTTGATTTCCACTTCACAAATGGAAAAATTGAGTCAGATGGAGTTCAAATGACTTTCCTGAAGTTACTAGCAAATCACTGTCAGATGTGAAGATACAATCCAGCAACCCTCTCCCCTGTGCCCAACGTGGCTATGTACAACTCTGAAGTGCCTAAATAAATAGTTTTGGTTTATTAATGCCTTCATGCTTATTCAACAAACATATGAACAACTTTATAGCTCTCAGGGTCATTACTCTGGCATCTGCCAGTATCCTGTCCATCACATACCACCAACACAACTTAATTGTGTTACTACTACCTGGATCAACCAGGGATCTTGAAGTTCTATCTTTTCTGTTGTCATGGGTAGAAATGAAGGAAGGTACATATAAATGTAGGTGGTTATATCACATTTGTACCATCATTGTCTTCCCTTTTCCTAAGGATTGCCTGAAATTATTCTTATAAATTAAAACATTAAATTTATTCAGTGGATTAAACCGAGAGGTTGGCCTGAGGAAGGCATCCAGCTTCAGCCAGTAATCTTACATAAATCTGTTGTGATTCCAAGCATGCAGTGATACTAACCAAGTCAGGTGTTATGTCAAGACATTTCTTTGATCTGCTAATTTAATATGGGTTAATTAGATTAATTAAACAGAACATAACTAGAGATGAAGAAGGAGGTTGAGAAGAAAATCATTGGCAATTGTAGCCTTGATTTGGGTTAGCCCTGACTAACAGCCGGTTGGTCACCCAGCTGCTCACTCCTGCACTCTGCCATGAGACAGGGAGAAAATAGAAGGAAGGTGAGATGATTTGTTGATCGAGATAATGGCATTTTAATTGTGACAGCAAGATCTGTACACACAAGCAAAGCAAAAAGAGTAATTAATTTGCTACTTCAAATCAGCAGGCAGATATCCAGCTCCCTCCTGGAAAACACACATGACTGTTGTTTGGGAAGACAAACACCATAACGATGAACATTCTCCCTTCCTCCTCTATTCCATGAGCGTTCATTGCCAAGCACAACATCGTGCCATCTGGAATATCCCTTTGGTCAGTGCTGTTTAGCTGTTCCCCTTCCAATTTCATGCCTGCTTCAACCTATTCACTGGAGTGGGATGGTGCAGGGCACAGTGGGCACAAGAGAAGGTCTTGCTGCTGTGCAGTCCTGCTCAGCAATAACAAGAACATCAATGGGTTATCAACTCAGTTTCAGCCACAGATTGGAAGCATGGCACTGTTGTACCAGTAAGACCCAGTACAGCAAACAAACATGGGTCTACAACACCACAGGGCTGAAGAAGTATTTTACTTCGATAGAGTACTGAAAGTCTCAAAAAAAGTCACCAAAACTGACCAACCAAAAAACTAATGCCCCCAAAACCTTTTTTTTTAAGGAGTGAAGAGCAGCAGGCTAACAATAGCCATTCATAACACTCAATAGTTGCAGAGAGCATTGGGTAAATTGGACATGAACAAATTGCCCACAATGAATGGAATTCAGTCTGTGTGTCTCTGGGAGTGGGGCAAGGAAATGGCAACATCAGAGCCTCTTTGAAACACCATATGCTGTAATGGCAAAAGAACCGTGGATAGCTGGAGAGAGATTGGGATTACAGAACATGAGACCATGGGGGTTTGTGTCAAATGAGGATGTATTCATTTCTAAGAAGAGACACAAAGGTGAAATTGGTAGAGACATTTTAATAAGCTTATGTGCCAGTAGGGTTTTTGTTTGTATTTAATTAATCTCTTGATCCGTGACATGGTTATAGAAAGGCCTGTGTTTGGGCAGCTAGCAAGAGAAGGCAGTGGAAAAAACCTATAACTTATTTCCAGGCACTTACTTAATTAAAATACAAAACAGGCAATGTGGTCTCTGGATTTATTTTTCCCATGTAGACTGTAAGCAATAAGCTGAGATTGCAGAACAAAAGAAGTACACTTATGCCTTCTTACCTTGACCTTTGAGCTGCTTCTTCTCTGAGATGGATTTAATTCAGTCCTAGCTTTAAGATGAGAGCTTTGTGTCTGCCTAACAGACATTTCCACCTAACAGACATTTCCACCTAACAGATAGGAATACCTTCCTCAGGTAGCCCTTAAATCCTGCTGGGAATAATAAGCATTGAAGTTTGTTAGCTTTCCAGTGTTTCTTTTCAAGTCCCATTGAGGTGAGATGCAGCTTTGGGGTTCCCCTTATAAGGTATAGTCATCTCCCTCCTCACTAACACCTGAAAAAGAAAATATTAGAGTTGTTTCCTGGTCTTTCTGAAGTGTTCTTCTGTGGAGAAGTCATGATTTGTAAAACTGCCACTTCTGTCTCTGTGAATTACAGTTTTTCCATCTGACTGACCCCATAAGCTCTGGTGGTCTCACTGTGCCCAGGTCTGTCATTCTGGATGGTACCTTGGTACTAGTGAGGCTTCCTTCCAGCCCTATGTGAACCTCTGTTAGTTGGCATTTTTTGGCTACAAGAGTAAGAGAGGAGCTGTATGAAGAATTGAATGGTCCGTAGATGCGACTTCTGTCCCTTGAATCTTGGAGGCTGTTAGATGTCCTCTGATGAGAGCCGATCTGGAGGTTTGGGAGTTGTATATACAATTTTTTTATTTCAGTTTTTCTTAGGATTCCTTTCTTGAGCTTTTAGAAACTGCAGTTGCAGGGATTACTTCAGTTGGTGTTTATGCTCTTGGTTCATACCCACTTCATACCAACTGCTTGGAACCAGAATGGTTTTGCAGCAGCAGGAGCTTATGCTCACCCTATGGATCAGCACTGTCCATCCTCTCTTGTCTGGGACTCTAGACTGCAGCATTCCCAAAAGACTCACTTTTTAAAAGTAATAAAACCAGTGATAGAGGACATATGATGGTTTTAAATGTTAATTGTGTAATTAATAGACTCAAATAAAGTTGGGGGTTTTTTGCTAGCAGGTTTAAAATAAAGCTTAAATCAACAATTAAATTTTAAAATAAATACTTTTTTTACCAATAACCCTGTTTGTCATAACGAAAAAGTATTTACATCCTGTAAACAAAGCAGAAAACATTTAGGCTTCCCTCAATTTATTGTAATATACATTTATAATAGAAGAAAGCTGAGCTTCTTTTAAAGTCTGACTAAAGGTTGTTTCACTGTGCAACTGGAAACTGCAAAAGTGAATTTGTATAAAATCCAGTTCTTATGTGTACAATTAATTAAAACATAATGCAACTACAACCAGCCTGTAAAGAAACACATGGGACACTTGTGAAGAAATAGCTATGCTGCAAGCTGAGGCTAAAATGATGGATTCTTTGTGTCTGAGAACATAAACTCTCTCAGAAACCAGCATGGCTCAATATATACATATATATATATATGTGCATTCAGATATATCTTGGAAGTTTGGGGTCTGTTTCTTCGCCATAGGTAGTGTCGCCAGGTGGAATGGGTTCACAGGGCTGTTCACAAAAGTGAGCCTGCTGATGATCTGGAGGACTCACTTGATGGGTGGGACCAGGAACACCCTCGGTAGGCGAGCTGTGAGCCCAGCATGGGGAGAATCCTGAACCTCTAGTCCACTGAAAGTGTTTCCATGTTATCTGAAGGGACTTGACCTAGGTACCTGTGAGAAAGTTTGGAGTTACATAGCTGCAGAGCCTTAGGTAAGACAGATTTTTGGGCTGACCTGTCATGGGACCTGCAGCTTTGAGTGGGTGTTCAGAGATCTGCTCCTCATCTGCATCACCGCGTGTCATATATACACCAGCAGCAAAGGACTCTCTGGTTCCTACCAAGCATCAGGGAGGAGGCCATATCAGATCTACTTCTCAGCAGAGTTCTGTCTGGCTTTATCCCTAAAAGAATGTGCAGTCTATTGTAGGGATTCTCCCATTTGTAGGGAGCCTGCTGCTTGAAGGCTGCAGCTGGACTGGGAGAGGGTTGACATCGTTCCCAGGAGCAGCCCTGGGGTGGGTGTGAAACCTCGCCGCCTTGCACTGGTTTAGGTGGTCAGGAGGCCAGACATGAAGTGGGTGCCCTGCACCAACATTAGGTGCTGTTTTAAGTAGGGGTCATGCTTACACTCCTGGGTCAACCACATCCCATGCTTCCAGCATAGCTACTAGGCTCTCCTAACCTGCACGGTGAACGTTGCCAAGAAAAATCTCAAAGCTGCCCAAGTTGCAAGCGAAAGTGTGTGCTAAAGTAGTGTCTTTTATTCAGTCACTGATGTTGGCTGCTGCGGTGCTTCTGTGATTCTGCCTGTTCATTTTAATAACCATATGATAACAGTTGCAAAAAAAATCTCTATAAATAGAGGAGATCATGTTAGGCAGTCACAGAAGGGTGAATATCCTGAAAAACTGTGAAGCTGGAAGTCAATGCACCACTTTTCAGAAATTACTCCTCCTGAACTGTTATTATTAACAGAGGAACACACATCAGTGTCTCTCTGTAACATTTATACTGTACTTTTTCTTTCTAAAATGTGTTTTGTTTTTCATTAATGGGTTTTTGTATTTTCTCTGCTAATTAAATGTGTAGACTCCTATATCCTTTTGATCCTAAAATAAAGCTTGTAGTGGGGAATATGCTACTTTTACTGTTCATTTCAGAAAAGATCAAAATACTGTTCAGAATACTTGCAGAGTTAATGAGTCAGGTTTTTTGGGTTGGTTTTTTTTTTTTTTTTTGGCATCATAGTCTCTGTGCTATATTTTACTTCATTAGGAAATTTATGGGAAAAGTTGTTTTATTGTTTGTTAGAAGTATAAAGACCTTACGTATGTTCATTTTGTAACCTTTGACTTTTGCCAGTCACTGGAAGGATGAGGTGGTTATATGTTTAGTGAAGAGGTCCTTTATTCAAAATGTTAATTAGCCTTTGAAACCAAATAGGCTTAAAGTCTTGTTAAATGTTTCAGATGAGTTTACCACTCCCCCAAACCCTCTCCTTCCTCCTACTGGACTTTCTCTGTTGTCTTTCAACATCTACTCCTGCTCCAGTCCTTGCAAACCTCCAGCATGTGTAGCACCCCAGTGTTCAGCAGAAATCACAGGCAAACCCCCCATTCCCTTTCTTTCCCAGATAAATACAGAGAGCCTGAGGTGTGCACTGAAATGGAGGCACATTTTGCCACATACTGGTGTGTTGGTTTTTTTCTTCCCTCTCCTGTTTTTTTTGCATGAAGAAAGGAGGTCTATAAGAAGACCTAACAATGCCCTTACTGTTCTGTCAGAAACTGCCTGCCTGCGTCTTGTTTTATTTGGCCCTGGCTGAATGGCAGTTTCATTTATATTTTGGGTGTTTGGCAGATATTTCATCTTTGTCAAACTTCACTTTTAACATTTGTTTAGATTACTTGTCACAACACTTTCCTTCCCCCCCCCCCAAACTCTTAAGATTTCAGCCAGCTTGACGGTGCTCAGAAGTGGTTTCTAGCATTTCTGAACTCACTTTTTACATGTTGTCCTTTTAGAGACATCCCAGTGAAGCTGATGGATCTATAGTTTCTTTTTCACGTTTTGCTGATAGTGCAACACTGTTATTTTGGGCCTCTGACTCTGTTGATCGTGGAGTGTCTCCTAAATCATGTGAATAATAAAGAAAAATATTATAGTGAGGTTTGTAAAATCCTGAATGCATCCATTTTACTCGACCTCACCTAGTACATAAGAAGACACTTTGAGAAGCTCTGTTGAGATCAGGAGCATCATTCCCTCCTATTCTGTCTGAAAGGTGATGGTATTTGCTTTTTGCACTCATGGTGAGATCCTGCAGGTGTCCCACAGTGCTGATCTGAGTTGTCAGCCCCGAGAGCACCAGGAGCCCTAGGATGACAGTTCCCTGTACTGGGTTCTTTTGTATTTATTTAATATTTGTGAGGGGTAGATCACATGTGAGTATGAGCTGGTCCTTCGATATAGACCTGTTTCCATTTCTTGTCTGCCCACATGAGGTAGTCTTTCCATTGAATTTGTTTGGAAGGTCCTGCATTGAGAGATAAGAGGAATAAAAGTGAGTCTCCCCAGTTCTCCATCAGCATCTGTTTCTCTGCATTTAATTCCTCTTTTAGCCTGAATCTCAAGCAGTGGCAAGACTTAGAGTTTCTGCTGTTTTGACTGTAGTTAGGGAGAACTGAATGGAAGAATGTAATTTTAAATGAGACCAGGGAACCTAGAAGTATGATTGATATTCACACTGTGTGTGAATATGTGTTTATTAATGTTTGTTTATTTTTCTTTAAATGAATGTTTAAAAATTTGTTCAAAAATGAAAATTAAAAAAAAAATCCTCTTTAGCCTTTCCTTGCTCAGATGTTCTGTAAGAGCTGATTTCAGAGGGCTGATTTGCTTATGCTAGTGTTGTTTGCAGCAATAATGTTTGGAGGATTGCCATCTTCCAGACCTTTGTGAAGTCATACACTTTGAAAAGTTTTTATATTTGGAAGTTGCATTTCTGAGATGCAGATGCTTTGGTTTGGCAAAAATCAGTCTACCAAAAGTAATGTGATTGCTGAAATAATTTAGTTTAATACTTGCTCATGCTCTAGTCGTTTCCACGCTTGAGCTGACTCGCAAATGAAGACATATGGACATGGACAGCGTGAATGTATTAAGCAAAATTGCAAATGTTCAACCTTCTCCAAAAATCCTAGAGCCAGCCCGCAGACTTCAGCCAGCATGGATGAATCCCAAGTGACCATAAAGCCAACCAGAGGTCAATGGATGGGACAAGCTGCAAAGAGAGTCAGTGTCCCTTCTTGTCTGCAGCTTCCCCATTAGCTGCTTGCTGTGGCTCAGTTGAGAGGATGGTAATGGCTTGGTGTTTACAGAGTTTAAGTGTTTACTTGCAGATGCAAATACAGGTTTTGGACAGCTTGAGCCCATATTATTCCCCTTCTGCCTTCATTTGGACTCTGACATTTTGTTTATCTGGGGAGAGAATGGAGCCCCCTTGATAGTGTTTATCTGTCAGCCGCTATTATTAATTGATGTAATTGTTTTTTTACTAATATTTACCTAGGGTTTTAACAAGGAAGTGACTATGCAGATAATTTCAGTGAAATCTCACTAGAAAGTCAATGCCTTAATTAGAGAAGTGACTTGTTATTCTTGACTTGTTATTTAAGAATTGATTCTTTTTCCTACCCTAAAAAGTGTTTGCCCTGAAATTCAAGGAAGTTGTTAACTAGAAGGGTGACATTTGAAGAAGTGTATACTAGCAATTAAGATGAACAAGTAAATTTGACAAAGAAACTAATATTTGTCCTAAAGGAAACATGAAACATTTGGAGTAGGGGAAGGAATTTTAGAGCCATTTCTGCCTTCTCCAAGCTGCTTTCTGAGGAGTCACTGCAGTAAATTGTGTTGAGAAAAGCAGAACAGAAGGGACTCTTGAAGAAGGTGAGTAATATCCACTCAACTTTTCTTCTACTGTGCTACACTAGGTCCTATAACTACACAGGATAATCCAGGGAAAACGGGAGAGTTTTTTAAAAGCAGAGCAGAATATTATTTTAAGCAGCCAACTGGTGATTTTGAAACTCAGTGCTTCTCAATTCTGCTAGGAACAACAGTTTTTAGGATTAAAAACATATGGGCTATAGATGTAGAAGATATCCACAGTGCTCGGAGTATTATTTAGTGTTATTTGTATTATTCAGGCTAGCAAAATCAAACAAAAAGACAAGAGAAAAATCTCCTGTTACAGGGCATAAGCCATCCAGTAGATGATGTGAGTTGGAAAGAAATTTTATGGGAAAATTTTTTCTGTAATTGCTCTCCTGGAAATTTCTTCATCCTTTCCCTGAAGCATCTGATGCTGGCTGCTGTCAAATAAGAGGTTACTGAACTAAATGTACTATTAATCTGACCCAGTATGGCAATTCCTCTGTTCCTATGTTTACAAACAGTCTTTGCTGCTGAGGGTTGTCCCTCTGGAATAAACCCTCCATTGGAGGCATGGAAAAAGAAATTGTCCAGGAGCTTTTACACAGTTGCTATGTCATTTTGTATGTTGCTTTGAAAAAGTGTGTCTTGTTTTTTCCTTTCCCCTTTTATGTGTATGCATGTTTTAAATTATAAGGTTTAGCTTTCCATCTGATCCATTTGCTATTCAGTAATATTCAGGAACATTGAGTAACATAATTGTTTAGAATTATGTGCATTTAAAAATTGAGGGACAAAATAGTTTTGATTGGCTGGTATATGGTTAAATTGTGGGTTCTGTTCAGAAGGATGCAAACCGGGTGCCTTTATTACCACTTGCCAGACCAGCTACCTTTTCTGTTTCTTCTTTAAAAGTGGAGAATTTCTTAGAAGAGAGTATATTATTATTGTGGCTCTTATCAGTCAGGTTTGGTGATGTTCTAGGGAACCCAACTTGCTACCTTCACTCATTTTATTAAAAGTCCTTCTATTTTGCTTGAGCTGAAGAGGTTCAGTGAGCAACCAACCTACCTCTGCAGTGAGATACGTGAAGCAGAGTTGTAATGTCAAGGAACTGTATGCCTTGAGTTTTATGTGTAAATCTTAAATTTGATTTTCTTACTTTTCAAAGGCTTAAGAGTGGATGTGACAGTCAAACTATTTAACTCAAATCTTTTTAGCACGTCAGATGATACTGCTTCATGTAGATGACTTTCAGTTCTCCTTAGTGTTTTAAAAGGTGCCTTAGAGGCACGAGCTACAAGTGTGCTTTGTTTCACCCAGAAAAATGTGAACTTCATATAGGGAGAATGTGTTTCATTTCCTTAACATGTGTCAACAACTGGATTTTAAACCTGTGTTTATCAAATGCAGAACTGGTTTTGGAGGATTATCACTAAATCAAATGCTAGAGTGGAATTTAACTACTCACTATAGCATTTCTCAAATTTTCATATTATTCTACTTCTAGGCATTTGGTCTTTGATGCTCAGATCTAACATGCATTTTTACATTCCTCTTTGTACAAGAGAATAGATATTTCTGTTTCAAAACCCTTATACCCTCATAATAAAGACAATACACCTGATTCTTTATTGTTATTATTATTATTATTAAGGCCCATCATTAATGTGCAAACAGATGCAGCAAAAAATTGTCATAGCTCACACATGGTAAAACTGTAGTCTAGGTGTGTTACTGTGGTTACAAAATGTGTTAAAAGGGAGGAGATCCTATGGTTCTCTTTAACACCTGGACTCCCATTATTACTGTAAGAGTATATATCTCCTAATATCTGATGTATATTATTAAAAAAGAAACTCACAGGTTTTTGTCTGGGAAAAACAGGGGCGTAAGTGGTTGCATGAATATGAAACCTAGTCCATGCTGTAAATGCAGCTATTTATACAAAGGAATGTTCCAGAGGGTGCTTTTTCTTGATCATCTTCAATATCTCTTCCATCTTTTGCTGTATTAGAACTCTGCATTATTGTCCTTGGAATATTCTTTCACGTGTCATTCAGTCAGGTATGTTGCTTGTAGTACGTCCTTGAATATCTAAGTATTCCACACAGTTTAGTAACTTTTCATTTTACATAACTATTTATATAGGCTGGGGTGGGTTTTTTTTCAGACTGTTGTTGCTGTGAATCTCAGATAGCGCACATAAGATTTGCATTCATGAAAGGCGAATCTTCGCATCTGTTATCAAATCAAGCAATAGTGACTGTACACAACATGGTCGTTTTTCTTCCAACTTCTTCCCCTTCCCCTCTCCCTCATAAATTTGGATATGCAGTGTGGAGCAACATGATTCTCTTCATCTCACAGTCCCTGTAGTGATGGACTCCACATTGGGAGTTGGAGAGCCATATGGGTGGAATATCTTCAAGAACCGTGGCTTGTATAAAGGAAGTGACAGGCTTTACAGAAGTTACTTATTTTGAGAGATTATTTCCATTAGCTGGCACCTTTATTGCATTCTCTTGCTTATGCATCGTTTTGAGGACACAAATTATACTTTTCTGCTTACTTTGGATTTGCTTTAGCATATGGTACTCTGTGAGACCCCATTTAATGGACAACTGTCTGAGCCCCAGTTGGCACAGACAGCATTAGCTGGAAAGAGGATGCAATTGGAATAATACTGAGGGATGTGCGTGAATCAACATGTACTTTTCAGCCACTTCTGACTGGACTATTCTGCTTAGTGATTTTTTGGCCTGATTATAATCACAAAAGACATGAGTGGATTTTGAATGGCTCTCTATTAGTAACTAAGATCCTGGTTGTTTGGTTTTTTTTTTTCTTTTTTTTTTTTTTTAATCGAGAATGAATTCAGCTGCTCACCTAACATGTTCATTTGTTGAAGAAACTTCAGGTGCTGTTAGAACAGCTCTCTATGTTGTGACATGTCTGGTTTGGCATTCCCAATTCCAAGATATGCTCTACTTGGCTGCTGGTATTTGCATGGTTAAATCAGATTGTCTTATCAGCCTTGGGCACCCAGCTGGGCTTCCAGGCTTCTCTCTCCTCTGTGTCCTTTGTAGCGTGTTGGGCTGTTGGATCCTGACTTGTAAAGTGCTGCTGTCCTGAAAATTATGCAGGAAGAGCCTTGGTAAGGTCATTCTGCTGCAGTGGGGAAGGATGTTTACCAGACATATAGCAAGTGGTGTGGAATGCATACCTACCCAGCTGTCTAGCTCTGGATATATTATTATTATAGAATGCATACATATAATATTATTGTACAAATTCAGAGTACCTGGCAAAGTGACTCAGATTGCACAGCCTGGTAAGCACAAAGGAAGGATGGGCTACTACAGTAGAGGTGGTGCTGTTGGTACCAGGAGATGGGTCTGTGCAGGCTTATACTCAGCAGCATACTGGGCTTGACTGCTGGCACACATGGGGAAGGTGCTGCTGGGAGCTTTGAGCCAGTGCTCTCAAAGATTACATTTATTGATATATGTGTTGGTTGGAGGTTGCAGAAAGGGGCATCTTGTTGCCAAGGCTGAATATCTTTGCTGTTGTTCTGCTTGTGATGGTTTAGAATTGGTTGGAGTCTTGTTGGAGGAAGTACTGCCTGAACCACACCATCTTTCCACAGCAGTCATCATCTTTGGCACTGTTAGTCAGGTTTAAACACTCCTATGCGATTCCAGATGTTGATAGCTTTACTCTTAACCCATATCTCATGAGGTAATTATGAAAATGTTCATTGTTACTTCTATGAATGTTTTAAAAATTCATAATTTTAATACATTACTTTACTAGTCAAGCTGAAAGATTAGTGATCCCACTGTATTCAGAAGCTAAATGCAGCCTTGATAAGTGTTTGATCTGGGTTATGGCTAAAATGCTTAAATATGACTGTAAGATTGGGCAGGTCTAAGTGCTGCATGGTGGCATATGACCTGCCCCCATCCCTAAGAGTCTGAATGCAACTTCTTTCTGTACAGTGAACATGAATAATTTAGGCTGGTTTCTCTGCCCACAGAAGTGGGAAAGTTGTCTTGCATTTACCAGTGGAAAGATACTTTCAGAAAAGAGCTGGTTGGAAATGATTGCTCTGCAGTTAATTCACATGCTTGCTTACACTGCAAAAATACCTTTCTGTTGTATCAGGAGTCCTACCTTGCAGACTGGCGGGCATGACACAAGTCTCCTCAAATTTTGTCAGTGCTTAGGCTTCTCTTAGGTTGCTTTTGGAAGTGAAGTGTAAGGTCATTGGTCTTTCTGACAATGTAATCCATCTGTCCAGTGTCTCTAGCAGAAAATTCTGGAATATAGATCTTCTGAGTGTTTGAATGTGGAAAAGATGTTCTAGTTTTGTGGCTACCATGATTGATTATTACACCTCTGTCCTTATGACCTGATTTACAAGGTTTTTGCAACATTTTCAGATGATTCAGAGGATGGCTTTGAAGGTGCTTACATGTGCAGTGTTATCTCAGCTTATTATTAGCATTTTGCAATTGCTTTATTGGCTCCCTGTTAAGCAAAATATTGACAATAAAAATGCTATTTTTGTTCTGCCATCCACTCCATGGCTTTGTCCCCTCCTACTTAATGGTTGTGCTTGTTCCTAATTTTGCTACCCTATTGTTCTTGTGACAGGGAGCTACAGAGTACAGAGGTTTTAAAATAGATGTTCATAATCTTCACCAGCCCTCTGGCATTTTCTGTCGACCCTCAGGGAGTCTTACTGGGAATATATTGAAACTTGTGATATGTAATAAGTGACGGTTCAGAAGCCTGACGTAGACAGTGGAAATGTCGTCTTCTGGGTAAAGTAGGACAGAAGACTCTAATAACTCAGAGGAATTACAGAACCTTTCAGCAGATATACTACTAGACTTGATGTATATAACAAAAGGTGATAGATTATATGTGTTAAGTTATTTTGTGTTAGCACAGCGTCCACACCTCTATGATATTAAGATGATAGATGAACCTATAGTCTAACAGACTAGTCTTCAGAAACAAAGTTCACAACCAGTGCTTGAACCCTCTTTTTCCTCCTGTTCCACTTGGATCACTGTCCTCACTTGATAAATGGGTGCAGCAAGGATGAAAACTTCTCTACCTCAGAGGAAGTAGAACTTCCAGCCTTGAAATGCAAAAAGCTGGACTGCTAATAGATTGAACCTACCTCCTTGCCTCCCAGCTCTGTCTGGGGGATTGGGAAGCCTACATCATTTCACAATTCAGGCACTTCTCTTACAAAGTCCTTATTCAGGTTTCTCAGACACTCTCCTGAATAAACATTATTCATTTTGTGAGTGAATCCACATGCTTATCCTAACAATGAGTTTAGATTACTCCAGATAGCAGAATTTTTCTTTGCAGTTAAGTGGACTCTTGCAGGATCCTTCTCTGTGTGACTTTTAAAGTGAAGTGTGCTAAGCTGAGGTGTGGTCTCCCTCTGTGGTGCATGTTTTCCAAGTTAAACCAAATTTTGTTTTCCTCTTTGTTTATCTCAGTGACTGTTGAAGTCCTTCTGTTTCTTCTCACAGTGTGTGAAGATCACATACTGCACTGACCCTTTAGTGCATTTCCAGGTAGCACATCATTGCCGTAGTGGGGTACTAAAAGATCTGTATTTACTGGTTGTGCAGATATTGAACAAAGTGGAAATTGAAGATGTAGAATATTTTCTTCCTTTATTTGGCGAAGAAAGCAAGTCTAATGCCACCATTTGCAGCTGTGGCTAGACATCCAGGCTGGATGAATTTGACTACGAGGTTTCATCCTTAGTGCCACTAAAGATACCCTATACGGGTCCATGTAGAGGAAGACTACCCAAATGACCTCAGGCAGGGGAAGGGTGTGCTGCTTTTCTTCATTGTGATGGTTCTGCTAAGGCCAAGTCTTCTCGGGAAGTTACCTGTAAGGCTGAACAGATGGATGAGGCTTGCTTCTGTGCTTGGATGGTCATCTCTAGCAATGTCATATTCAAAAGACTGACAGCAAAGGCTGCAGATCTAAATTGCCCTGTGCCTTCCCAACATAAGCCTGTTCTGACTTTATATCACTTACATTGATGTACAAATAAAGCTTAGCCATCAAAACTGATGTTTTCAGCATCTGCCACTTGTAGAGCATTTGATGAGCCATTGTCTTTGACTCCTGGCTTCTCTGGTTGGGATTTTGAGACCAAAACCCACGTATTTTCATCAATAAAATTGTCACTGGTCTTGCATATCTTCATGCTCTCCTTTAAGAAAATATCTTGTCATCCTGTTTCTGTAGTGCATGTTGTGGCCATAGAGTGTTGGCCTCCCAGTGAAATGTACTTTTCTGTCAAGAAACAGCCCTCCAAAGCTGCTTCCCTCTTCAGCTTCTGAGCAAATGAAGTACTCCATTCTTGTAAGGACTCCCAGGCCACGATCATTTACTAGGGATCTTCCATCTGTCACCAAAACAATAACATTACTTGACCCCCTCTTACTGATCTCGGAGGCCTCTTAAAAGTTATAAACAGTCAGTATAAGACCGTTTTTGTAGTTGCAGTGATGGTAAGTGGTGTATTTGCCATTGGTCACCATGACATGTTTCTCATCAGCTAGAAGGTTAAGGATGAGCACTCTGAGAGCATGCTGGGGAGGCTTCAGACAGGTTCCTTACATCCTTCTAGCTGTAACACCACCTGGGAAGTGATTGTCATACTGGTAAATGTCTGCATGACCCAAAATATTGGATGACATTACTGGACATTATATTGGACATAGGCAGCAGGATGTAGTTTTCCTTGATAACTCAGTCTCCCTTCCCCTGGCTTGCCATCTCTTTCCAAGAGCTCTTCTCACAAAAACTTGCTTTGGCTGGGAATCCGTGTGATGCTATCTTGGGGTACCTTGTAGCCAGGGTTAAAGACCAATTAATTACCAGTTAAGGGGAAGATCTTCATTGGAAGATCTTTTTACTGGACAGGAAGCATATCCCATTCTGAACTTGATTAGAGATGCTACCTTTCCTTTACAGATAGTTGAGTATACCATCAGTCTAAGGTGCTCCTTGCTGACCTGTTTAAATCTTCCTAAATCTTAGAAATGTATTGGCACTGGTTGCTGCTTGCCTTTGTTATCTATTGTTCTTTTTCCCTGCCTTGATTTGATGATGATGAGAAAACCCAAAGTATAGGTTCCTTAGTCCTGTAAATGATAATTTTTTATCTTTATGGTTGCCATCTTGTATAAAAGCAGCTAGGAACAAAACAATCTGGTTGGATACATAGGACTGTAAAGGATAATTTGGGTTGCTAAGTCCAGTCTAGTTTTTCTGGAAACTGTTTTTCTGGGGAGAAACTGTGCAGGAATACAATACACTTGCTGAAAAAATGTCGTTCGAGAATTAAAGCAATAGGCACAGCACCTTGGGTGGGAAAATCTTCATACTGGAGTTTCTGGTTTTATGTGACTTGAAGGACCAACCTGCTTTCTAAGAGCTGGTTTTTGCTAACTACACTGTGCTGCTTAAATTGTTGGTCATCTGAATTGTGTTTGAGAGAAGTGATGCGTTTGTCCCTTTGAGTTTTGTGGATGGGCAGGAACAGGGAAACAGTGTTTCAGTCTGCAGAAAACCCCCACAGGTTTGGTCTGGCAAATCTCTGATCTCCTAAACCTCTGTAGCACATGGGATAATCTCTCATTTAGGATATTCTCATTATATAGTTACTGTTTCACATCCTTTTAAACACTAATAAGGAACAACAGAGATGACAATGCAATAACAGAAGTGTTGATGCCGCTGGAAGAACAATTTTAAGCATTAAGAAATAGCATTTAAATTTCAGGGAGGAAAATCAGTGGAAAAGTTCACTTAAACTCAGGGAGCAAGAAGCTCAGTTACCCTTCCTTTGGTTTCCATAGATGAAAGAGAACTCTTTTCTTGACTGTCCTTTGGGATTTTTTCAAATGTGACAAAGTAAGGAATGCATTTAGTTACAAAGCAGAGTGTCCTATATACTAGCACAAAATGTATTCAAAGTCCTTTGAATTCTCTGCAGAAAACTGCAAAAGAGTCCCTTACAGAGGTGATTGAAAGCCACTGCACAGGAAATCAGCTTCTCATCCTGTACATAAACATGAGCCAATTCTACTATATCTGGCTCTCGGGGCAGTACACACAGTAAATTGTTAACCCCATCACCTGACCTAACCATTTATCTTTACTCTCAGTATAGTTTTGGCAACTGCTGAGTAATGAAAGAAACATGGAATGCAGATATCTGTAGGAAAATAAAAAAAGCAACAACCAACCTCCCTGCCCCCTTCCGCCCTGCACTCCCCCCCCAAAAAAAACCCTGAAAACCAAAAAACCCAAAAACCCCAACCACACCACACTTCAGTTCCAAACAGGCCTTTAAAACAGGAGAAGATGAGAAATTGCCGGATGCAGTGGCAGAATCTTAAACACGGTTATTATAGAACAGAATTAACATATCTGTAGAATAACAGACGTGAAGCATGGATTTTCAATCCTTCACACCTCTTGGCTGTGCTAGCACAAATGAATTAATAACTCCTCTGAACCTTTGTGGAACAAATAACCATAGTGCCTTTCAGATTTTGAAATGTAAGCTCTGTGTGTTTTTAATGTTAGATGTTATACATGAAGGTTGGCTGAAATAGGTTATTCTGCTTATGGAGTATTGTTCCCATATGAGGATTCAGGCTGTGTACTCACAGCTGCTACTCTCCAACATGGACTCTCAGTTCCACTAAAATCAATAGTTGGCACAGCAGGGTACTGTTGTATGGTGTGTAAATAAATGGGTGTCATTGTGTCTCACTTTTTTTTTTTTCCTTTTCCCCTTTCAGATTTAGATTTGCTCTTTTTCAGGCATATGCAGTATGTGTTTGCAATTCGGGCAATTCGAAGCATAGCTGTGCAGGGAAGAAGGGAAAAAGAAGCTTTTTTCCCCCCTCCTTTTTGTACTTCCCAATAGTATTTTCAAATAAACAACAATTGTATTAATTATATTCATTATCTCTTAACAATGTCGGGGGAAAAAACCCAAATAAAACAGAAACCCATTTTGCAAGTGTCAGCTTTATGACAAAAAGGAATTCACAGTCCCCCAGCAGACAGCTATCTTGCATACCAAGATGTTGGAAAAGTGTCATAGTAAGAGTGTCTTAATTTTGTAACAACAATTTATCTTCCCTCTTCCCATAAGTCTTGCACCTATAGTTAAAAATATATGACAATTGTGGTTATGGGGTGTAAGAGCTACAGATCTGCTTTTCAATAAACTGACTTTGAAGTTCTGTTTCATGCATTTTCTTTTTTATTCATGCATCTGGTCATATAGAGTGGTTTACTTTTTTTGGCTGCAGACTTGGCAGATACAAAATGCAGATGTTGTTCTTCTGACTTAAGCTGCTATTTTAAGCTTTTTGGCCAGCGGTTGAAAATTTTAGGTTCAGTTGTTTATTTGCTTATCATCAAAGTGGGTTTTGTCATATAATTCATATGCGAGTATTAGCTTTCTGTGTTTACTTTCAGAGTTTGAGATTAAAAGTATGGTCTTTTTTTTCTCCTTTACTTTTTTTAAACCATCATGCTCTTTTGATTAATAATACAGTAGAATATATTATGCTTCAGAGAGCTTTTATTTGCAAAAAAAAACCCCAACAGCCCAACTCTCACATTGTGCTGCAGTGCTTTCTCTTTAAGAAAACCATATCTCTCTCCAGATGCCTGCATCTCTTTGATACAGAAGGGTACACTAAGTTCCATCTATAAACAGAATCCACTAATTAAGAGTAATTGCTTCGGAGATTGGTACAGACTATTCAGCATCAGATGCATGTTCCTCTCAGATATCCATTAGCCTCTAATAAGATAATGCAGATGTGCCAGTCTGTTTCCTGTTTCCTTCTATTGTACCTTTATTGCCGTATATGGACCAATGGGATGGGCTGAACAATAAGTGGATGTCCTTTTGCTCCCAGAGCCCTTCTCAAAGGAATGTTTGTTATTAGATTGCTTTTTCTGTTTAGTTTCACATCACTATGCTAATAAAGGAAACATAACACTCTAAAGGATTTTTTTTTTTTTACTCTTACCACGGTAACTAGTTTATTGTTTAATTAAATCTCATTGGATAGCCAAGAAAACAAAAATGCAACATCTCATAGTCAGTGAGAACTGGTGCAGAACAGAGTACGCCTCTTTATGAAATAAAAGTTTCCATTCATTTTTAAGAGTTTAAAGGCAGTGTGGTTATTATGTTACTGTATCTGACTGATTTACACTTGAGTTGTGCTAAATCTGCTGAATTATTCAGTACTGCTCAGTGCAACACCATCAGCCAGCATAATAGAAAGCATATGCATAATCAGGAATTTCAATACAAACTATACATTAAATACAGTAAGGGTTCTCGAAACTTGCCTTGTTTTGAAAACAACATTAGAATATGTCTTGAAGCCACATAATAAATAAGGACTCCACCAACTCTGTCCCTTGGGAAAAACATGTAATATATTATTGAAAGGTTTTGCATGCAAAATTTCTCTGCAACTGTTTTTGTCGCTCTGAGAGGAGCAACTTGCCTCTCCTGCCTTACTGCCCAGGCTGTCCTCCCAGTCCAGAGGTTCCTGTTTTAGCCTAAGACTTAAGAGGGGGCGATTTTTTTTGTTGGCAGGAAAATGGGAAATGAACTTAGAAGAGACTTCCTCCATGACCCTGGAAACTTCGGGGACAGCTACGCTGCAGACTGCTGGGCTTGGAGAAGCAAATTCCCCAGCACCCAGCTCTGTGCAGAGCATGTCCTCATGTCGGCGTGCCTCTCCTGCATTCCTGGTTTCATCCCCCAATTGTAAAGGAAGAGCAATAGCAGTTTGCTGCTGCAGAAGGGATGGTGGATTAAGCTTAAAAGTTTTCTGGGTGCCAAAGCCGTGGATATCTTAAAATGGGTGCTGAATTTCAAACATTGCCATAGGTAGGGCAGAACTCCCCACTGACCTTTTCAGAAGTTAGAGAAGAAAGAAAGGCAAAAATTCTGCTTTACTTGAAATGCTGACAACTTAATTCCCTGCTATGGATAGTGAGAGGGGAGGAAGAGGAATGTGGAATTGGGGTGGTTTTGGCAGAAGGGAGGACAGAGCGTAACCTTTCTACTGACATAGAACTATTGGCCAAGCCTCCTGCCTTGGCTTCTTGCCTGTCCAGCTGTTGATGTGTGTCAAAGTCACCTGTAACAGCAAAGGGATTTTAGGAATTCAAATAAATCTTATCCAAGTGAAAAATTCAGAAGGATGAGCTATGTTACAGTAATACCAAATATTGTTACCAAATGTAAGCTAAATAGCAATATAATGAATGAGGCTCAATACATTTAGTACATTCCAGGAGAACTGACAGATGTCTGAAGAGCAAAACTGTTTTCTGTAGTAAAGCCTGTGCATAATGCGTGGGAAATTGAGACAATAAGAAACATTCGGTCACTGTTTATCCAGTAAAATTTTGAGCTTATATGTGAAAATATTTAGTTTTTAACTTCTGCTCAGTTGCACAAACACTGAGAAGAAATTTGGAAGAGACAGGTACACCTGCTGCATTAATTGCAGTTGACAAATATTCTGCTCTGCACTAGAGCTACTGTAGCCTCCTTCCCTTGTGGCCATCTGCTTTATCACTGAAGTCAAGTCAATAAAAGGCCTGTAAAAACCAAAAAGGAGGAGGCATATGTTCTGTCAAAGAAGTCATTGGCTGCTGTTCAATGCAAAGTAGTGCACAGTGTGATCATCTCTTGGTGAACCTTCAAAGGAACTTTTCTGTATGATCCTTTTCCATACTGCTTGTACTAAGGGCCTTGTACTCATGAACAGTCTCTAAGGAACAGTCTAATGGAAGAGGATTTGCATCATATGCAGAGTAGATCCTCTGAAGTGCCTTGATGACAGCCATTTTCTGAAGATTTTACCTTCTGCCTAAAGGGCAGAAATCCATGCTGTTGCCTCACGTGAATGGGTGATCATCCACCATCAAGGTCACTCTGCACTCAGTTTGGCTTGTTCCTTCTGAGTTACTCCTCAGCTGTGGTAGCTGGCTCTTCCTGTCCCATTTAGAGTAAGCTTGTTAGCTCCCTCCTCGAGAAAATCCAGGTGTTGGCCAGAGGAGGATATGTTCAAAGTCCACATGGCATGGAAAGGATGGGACTTGCTCCTGGGCAACTGTCATGGTCCAGGGAGGACATGCTCCTTTCGGGGAGGGGGGTTTATTTACCATAATAAGTGACAACAAGGAAAATCTCCTTCTCAAAGCTGACGCCCATACAGTGTTTTGCTCCGTGGTACAGGTTTAGTTAAGCAAAAGGGATGTTTTCACCTTGGAATCACATACAGCCTAGACATCCGTGGCTGACATCCAGTCTTCACCAGTGAATTCAGGGACATGAATGTGTCAGTCTGGTAACACTTGAGGCAGTGTGCCTTGGGAGTTGTGCCATGGAACTGGTGTGAATGGGAACAACTGATCATTGGGTTTCCTATGCTGCAGCATCTACTTTGTGATGTCCTCTGCTGTGCAGTGATGGAGGTGATGGGTCTTTAGTCTCTTCAAGGGAAGTCTCTTGGTAATCACAGAAGACAAGTGTCATTTGCTTCTTTACAAGAGACTAGAGTGCTGATACACAGGTGTCTGCCTGCAATTTCCTCCTTGACTGTTGTATAGATGTTCAGCTGTGTGAACATTTGTAAGAGCCTGATGCTCCCAAGTGACAATACCTGGAGTCAAATAGTACACTATTAGAGTATCACACCTTTTACACTGTCTTCCCTCTCTGCCTATATTTGGAGAGAAAAGTTCTGAAGAACTTTGGAGAGGAACAAGGCCTGAAGACTCCTCTCCAGCACAGCTATCTGCAGGAAATTTCCAGCCAGGAGTCGTGAAAGAAGGTCGATTTTTGAGTAAGGCAAGAGGAACTCACTTTCAGTGAGTTTCAGTGTATAAATATTGCATGCAGAACTATAGGATTAGAACCTAGTTTTGATACTGTTAAATATATGTATTTGCACACTGAGGAACTGTAACACTGCTGCATTTTGTCATCACCAGGTCTATCACGAACCATGATCCTCCAGTAATGAAGTGATCAAAGAGTTTCCCCAAGTGCCCTTTTTCCCCTCTGTCCTGAAGGAGTCGCTTCTTTTCTGCATACTTTTCACTTAAATATGCAAATATATCTGATGTGGTTCTGAGAACATTTATAAATTATGATGACCTCTGCATTTTTCTGTCCAATAGAAATATAACTGACGGTATTATATAGTTTTATAAGATGAATTTTAGTTCCAAAGCCCTACGTCACTTAAAAATAGATTACCTTGTTCTGTGTTTAATTTAATGCACACATTTTTAGGGCTGGTATTCATCAGCATCCCTCCCCTCTTAGTTTTTGCAAACACTTAGAAGTATAGTATTTTTGCCAGCTCTTGTGGAATTGCTTTAGAAAACATTAGTTTTTTGTGTGTTCCTTTGATACTTGACTTTCCTTGTCTCTTAAGCTTCATAAAGCCTTAGCTAGGTAAAACAGGCACCAGCCAGAGATGGTTTATCTCATTTCGTGTTTTTAATAAGTCAATATATTTTAACTGTTGAGGCTCCCTCAAAAGATATTCCTGATTTCACTGGTCTCCAGGCACATGGTCCTCGAGCTTGGCATGGTCAGCATCTGTGCCTTAGCTTGCTATACCTACCCTTACAGCCTCACCTCTGAATACATCTGCCTCCATTAGCATTAAAGGTATTTTGTGCATGATTTACACAGTTATCAAATACTTACAAGCTATATTTCTGTTATCCCCAAGCAGACTGCACTCAGCAGAAACTGCTGCCTGAAAACATGCACAGCTGGTAACCTTTGCTGGTATTCCACACAGAGCAGAAACACTCCACTGCTCTCTGACAGGCAAACACATGCATCCGGGCTTGTTTTTTTTCTTTTTTCTCCTTGCTCATTTGAATTCTTACCAACAACTAGTACACTGAGTAGCAGTACTGATAGTCAACGTTGCATTGTCACGTTTTCCTCCTCTGGCATCAATTTTACTTTGTGACCTTGACACATCATTTCACCTCTCCCTTTATTTTCCCACCCAAAAATCTTCTTGCATTTTGGTTTCAGGCTATAATTTCAAAGAGTTACAGATAAAAGTGCTATACAGCTCTGGATGTGGTTACTGATTGCTGACTGTAGCAGATGCAAGAGTGTAGTATGTTGTCTCAGGAAATAAAGCCTTTAGGCAGCTATGGACTGCCTTGCTTTTGGATGGTTGAGTTTGCTGTTGGCTCCTACTACCTTCCCTCAACAGCATGTGTTGGAGGAGATGAGTAACTCCTCGTGCAGGGTGCTCAGGAGTTGACTGCATTACTCCCCAGCTTTTACCTGGAATACTGCGTGGGTAACTGCATGAGCAGTGTTTACAGTATGGAGTGGTTGCAGCCTTCCCAGTAGAGTATCTCTTAAGACAACAGTAGCCCTTACTGGTGTAGCACAAGCAGTTTGATTCAAAGACCCCTGACCATTTACTGTATATAAACAGCTATGCCGGGAGCAAATTTCACAGTTGAGAATATCATAAGTGCCCTGTTCTCAGCCTCAGGCTTTTGGTGCAGAGACTGAAAAGAGGAGGACCCCTTGAAAGGCAACAGTCATTTGGGTGAAACACTGAGGAAGGTGTGTATAGCTCTGGATGACTTTGAAGATGGTGGTCATGAGAACAAGCAAGTTCCCTAGCAAAGCACAGGAGTACTGTATGGCCATCACGTCAGTCACTCAAACAGCTTATAAAATAACAGGTGCTTGTTTCTTAGGGCAGTTCTCCCTTCCTCTCAAAAAATGAAAAAAAAAAAAAGGGAGAACAATCAGTGAGGTGTCTCCTAAGTGATAATAAGATAAACTAACTATTCTTTGTGAAAACAGTCATTGGTAAACCAGTTAGTGTTTTAACAGGCCAATCTAAAATCGCCCTCAGACACGGTACCTCAGTGCTCTGCCTGAGCCACGGTGCTGAAGTGAGTAGAGAGCCTCCTCAGTACCATTCGTTCTGTAGCTTCTGGGGGAAACTGAAAGCTTTCACATACAGGAAAATTTTTCAGAAGCTGATTTTTTTTCTCCCTCAGTGTCAGTATTTCAGGTAATTATCGATGCATTGTTTTTAAATCTGGCAGTTTTCAAAACCAGGTTGCATCAGACAGACCAGAAACAGCTTTTGTTGTAGCACATCGGGCAGGGAGATCAAGTTAATGGGGGTTCTGTTAGTTTCAGTAGGGTGAGAGTTTTACCCCTAGGTAACCATCAAGGTGATCTCATGGGATACTTATAAATAAGTTATGACTTTACAAAAATAAGTCTACAATAATCAATATATTGTTTTCTTCCCTCAGTGTCAGCATGCATCTGTAGAGAGCAACTGTACTCCCAGAGAAACATTTGCATAAGCAACTGAATTGCACCCTGATATCAGAGTAAAAAGACTTTTTATCCACAGTCTGCAGAGCAAGAATGTCCTAGAAAAGAAAACAGTAGAAAGCAGCAATGAAATGTAGGATGGACCTGATCTAGTGAATTACGTCTTCTTCATCACACAATCCAGCTCAAGAAGTACCTTCAGACTTGACAGCGCTGTTCATTCACAACTTGAGGTATATATTTGCTGACCTGGAGTGATGCAACATAATATTTGTCCACTGTGAGGTGTTATCATGACAACCAGTAGCCGTACATGTCCAGTACCAGCTGTGAATGGACATATGACTCACTATCCAGCAGCACCATATCCATTACTTTTTCCTCCAGTCATTGGAGGACTGTCACTACCTTCTCTTCATGGACTCCAGAGTCACCAACCAACTAGTGGATGCAGCACCCCATCACCTGCAAGTAAGTGTTTGGCATTAATAGCTTTTATTGACTAGTTCTCCTCTAAAAAGACTGATTGTGTTCATCCTGAAATTATTTTAAGAGTAACTGCACTTGTTCATCTATGATGTATTTTTCTTGGGCAAAGAGCATGCATTTGTTTTGAAATGCCATTTTCACTTAATCTTGTTTTTATAAAAATAAACACACTGTATGACATAGAGAAGCTGTGGAAACCAAGAGTGACAAAACCTGCTATAGATTTTGGTATATCCTGCATTATTGTATTAGCTCCAGAATCCAGTGTAATTTTTAAAGAAAAATTGGTCTTTCTGTATTCATGAACAGCTATGACTCCTCAGTACAGAATTCTCTTAAGTTGTACAGTAATTAATACTGCTTTAGTTTTCTTCCACAAGTAACTGCTTTCTTCCTGGGCAGCTTGTGAAGAGCAACCTAGTGGACAGCTGGTAGCTGTGAGCTACCAGTGGCTGCAAAATGAGCCCTCGAATCTGTGATGGAGTTTCTGTTGTGGTTTAACTCCAGACAGCAACCAAGTATCACTTGCTCACACTCCCTCACCCCTTCAGCAGGATGAGGAAGAGTATCTGAGAAAAAAAAAGGTAAACCCCAAGGTTTGAGATAAGAACAAGTTAATAATTGAAATAAAATATAAGAATCATTGTAATGAAAAAGGAGACATATAAAAGGGAGAGATAAATAAAATGCAAGGGAGACAAGCAATCCACACTACAGTTGCTCACCATGCACTGACCGATGCCCAGCCATTCTGTGAGCAATAGGCAGCTGCCAACCAGTTCTCCCCAGTTTATATACTGGGGATGGTATTCTATGGTATGGAACATCCCTTTGGCCATTTGGGGTCAGCTATCTTTGTACACCTCTTTGGTGGCAGACCATGGAAAACTGAAAAGCCCTTGACTTAGGGTAAACACTACTTAACACAGTGATGCTTTAGTTGTTGCTATCAATATTATTCTCATACTAAATCTAAAAAACACAGCACTCTACCAGCTACTAGGAAGAAAATTAACTCTATCGCAGCCAAAACCATGGCAGTTCTACGTGCAGCACTGCTGGGTGTATTAGCTGGGCATGGTTTTTCCATTGCCTTACAACAAACACAAGCTTTCTACTTGGTCTTAAGTTTTATATTTAAGTGGCTCCAAACAAAGCTGTCCCAGGTATAAACTCTCTAAGTAGCATCGCATAGACAAGACACATCTCTGGAGGTCTTTGCAGTGGATGACTGATGTATTTGTCACCCAGGAAACCCAGATGTATGCAGGTTTTCAGATCAGTTTGTTGTTGAAGGTGCTTGTCTAAATACACTATTGTGACTGTTGGATGTGAGGTCTTGACTAAACAGCACATCTGCGGAACAACTGCACTTTCTGCTAGAGGAAAAGGAGACTTGTTATAGCAGTGTCCTTAATATATCTTTCAACAGAAATCACACAAAGTTTCAGCTCCAAACTTGAATGGGAAATCACAGTGAAGACAAAACTTCTGAAGAGTAAGTTATAAGATTTGTGCTGCCTGATGCTAATTCTGGCTTCATGTCTTACATACATATGTTGGAAGACTGAACAGTCTTCAAGTAAATTGTTTTCTTCTTGTGTGGACATATTTCATCTAGTCACACATGGAAAGAAGTATAATTGGGTCAGGCTTTTATTTGCCCTGTTTTATTGCTGGGTGTTTATCTTTATTGGAGGTGAAAAACAAAACACTTTCAGCCAGAAGGACTACAAGTAACTCCAATTTTCCAATCCTGTCAGAAATTATCCTGGTTGATATAAGATTACCATCCTGAATGTATCCCCCAATACATCACGAACACTCACCTGTTGAAGAAATGATTTTATTAGTTAATGGGAACGTTTTCTAAGGCATACATTGGTAAATACCAAATGTATACAATCAACAATACAGAGGTTTTATTTTCCATAAGTTATTGTTGTGAAATTAAGACTGTGTTGCAGATGCATTATTAATTATTAATAAACCAGTCAGTGTTCAGCCTCTCAGAAAAGTGGTACCAAGTATGAATTTCTGTCAATATGTAAAATAAGTGGCTATTTGTGAATCTTGGGGTTTGTGTTTTTATGCCACCTGGGTCCCAGCATTTTTAGGACAGTATTTTTGTTCAGGTGCTTTGCAACACTGGCTCACTGTGACTGAGCATGAAAGCCTGTCAGTTGTTGCGCACAGCTCAAGGCAATAGTGTTTGAAAATACCAGCTAAAATTAGCGAGGTAGGATGGATGATGACTTGGGTGAGAATTTCTTTTCAGGCACAGTCCACTGCAGGATAACTCTTCTGGTTTGTACTACTCTGTTTTTATATCTGTAGTGGCAAGACTGTCTTGTTTGGAAACCTGTAGACTTCTGATTCATGAGCTTGAGGTTTATATCACTGGAGTTATAGAGTCAAGTTCCTGGAAGCATGCAGGTTGAGCCTTGGGTTATAGTTCAGGGTTCTGTTCTTTATTGTGGATTTTGTTTGTTTGATTGTTTGTTTTTCCCAATGAAGTCACCCAAGGGATGAGGTCAGTATGACTTATGGCCTCTATTAAAGTTAGAACTTATACTGAGTGGTGGAAGAATATAGAATTCTCTTGCAAAGTCCTGAAGAAATTAAAGTTTGGCCAAACCACTGCTCTTTACGTGCTTGAAGCTAGTGTACTATTTATCTTCCAGATTCATTCCATTCATGTAAAATTCAATAGAAATGATTTTACATAACAGAAATGCTATAAAGATCTTTTAAATATTTTTAAAACAATGCAGTTCAACAGCTTTTGTTCAAAGTTACTGCCATTTAAGCATTAATATTGTCTTATTTTGTTCTGTCTTGTTTTTAAACTTTTAATGATGGCAGATAACCTTATATCAAGTTGCATTAAGTTATCCTAATCTACAGTTGGGGTAGGTATTCTCATTCCCATTAAACAGGCAACAGTATATATTAGAGGTATGAATTGTGTGAGCACAAGGGGCTTACTATAAACGTTTAGGTTGGAGTGATTTAGTTTCATTGATATTAATAGTGCTGTTGCCTCTGTGACCTGTGACTTGGCTTCTGTTTTTATACCGAGATACATAGTGCAAAATACTTAATAATTAGTGGTCTGGTCACAGTTCTAAGGAGGTCAGAAGATGAAAAAATGTCACTTTTATGCGTACGTGAACTGTGCATTAGCACCAAACGAGAGCATGGTCAAGAAGATCGTTACTTTTGTGAAGTCCGATTGATTTGCCTACTGCTGTATTACCCTGTACAGCACAGAGTGGACATCTCCACCCCTGAGATCAAGTGGTATGCAGGCTTCCCTGGTCACATTAATAATGAGGAATTTCTTCTACACAGCAGAGCTTGCTTCAGGAAGTAACTGCTTAGCTCATTTAGAAATGGTAAGGGAATGTGAAACTGAAGGCATTTCTGTGCTTTTTACATCATGTGCCAGCCTGTCCTAGACCAAGAGGGTTCAGCTTTTTGCCAGAATGGTAGCAGCTATGGGAAATGGGTAAAAATCCTGCAGAGCCCAACACGTTACAGAACACTTGGGAAATATTTGGGGGAGGAATAAATAAATATGGGCATAAGGGCAAATATTGTTATATGACATTTTATTAGAGTAAAATGATCTTGGGTTCAGGAGAGTAGCAACCACACAGGCAATTCTGGTATCTGAGTGATATCACTTTTCATTGGCCCTGGAAGAAGGGCCAGAACTCATAAGACTGTTGGCAGAGACTAGTAGGAACTGTCACAATGTGAGAATACCAAATTTAGAAGAAGTTGCCTTCTTTATAAAACACCTGTTGTGGATGTAATTGCAAATTTTAATTTCTAGAAAAAGACTAATTATAAAAATTAGTCTTAAAACACACCCAAACTAAAACCAAAACAAAACAAAACTAAAAAAAAACCCCAAAAAAACTAACTAAGTGAAGCACCAGCTGAAATTTGAAAAGGAAGGTATGTAAAAACCACACAGATAATTGTGGTATATCCAGAGAGTGGAAAACTGGTGAGGAAAGAACTGCAAGGCACACAGTGATGTTGTAGTTTCACAGACCAATCTCAGGAGGGGGAAGATGTAGCCCTCCTGGTTGGTGGTAGAGTATCTTTGCAAGACTGGTTTCTCTAATGTTACTTCACCAGAATGAGTTTTACAGAATTAGTTTAATGTGGGTAAAGACCACTACATAACAAAGCCAGTTGGTGAGAGCTGGAGACTGGGGAGGAAAATGCTTAATCTGAGCTAATACTGTGATGAAAGGAATCCCTGAGTGTATTCTAGATCAAATTAAAAAAGGATCTGGACAATAATCACAGTGGGAGCCACTAAATAATAAAACACTTTGTTTGGCAATTGTTCTTTTTCTGCTTAGATTGAGCATCCTGCTTCAGGCATCCTGCTTGAATGGGCATTCGGAGGGAGCAATCCGGTATTTTACTTCTAGCCCCTCCACCACATTTCGGTCCTTAGACTGCCGACATGAACCTTTGGATCCTTGATATTCTGCCTTCATTTGTTGCAAGAGAGTAATAGGAGTACCTTTATAAGACAACAGGGAAAAGCAGCCATCCTGATACAGGAATGTCCTGGAATTTATATAAACTTAGTAAGGTTGATTCATCCAGACCATTTGGAAAAAAATAATCTAAATGTCTTATTTAGAGGACTGTTGGAATGTCATGGAGAAAAATTCATACTAAGGTCACTCATTGTATTTCAGCCAAGCTTTTCCATGCTTTTCTGTCTGGGGTGTTTTAAAAGTGTATTGTAGAGAACAAAGGACTTTATGTTTTGTTTTATATAAATCTTCTAAGTAGGAGAACATATATGGAAGGTAAGATCATCTGAGGAACTCAAAGAGGTAGACAAGGAACTAACTATAACATTACCTCGGGGTAGTGCTATGTTAATACTAATTGTTATATGTAGTAGTCAGTATTGCATCTCAGATTTTCAGACTTGCTCAGGACAGCAGTTTGTTGTTTGGGGCATTGTTTTCTGCTGGAATTGTTTTTCCTTCCATTAATGCAGGTTATTTACCACTTGAACTCCATCTTAAAGACTGTTTGCTGCCTTTTTTTTTTCCCCGTGGGAAATGGATTTTCCATTTGTATTATTAAAAGAGCACAGTTAAATCCAGTGTTACTGGTGTAGTACTGCAAGATATTTTTGCCAGCCCCACCCGTTGCAGGAATTCATTTACTTTTCCAGTCCTGTTGTTAATCATTATATTGACACAGAAAGTCCTCCCAAAAGCACTCTTTGGCAGATTGCATTAAATATGAATAGCAGATATTCATTACAATGTGTTGCCCCCAAGAGAACTCTAAACTATCTGCACTACTCATGAACAGGCAAATACACTAATTCTCCAGCTATTCAAATTATTTTCAAATACTTTAGTGTGTCTCTAATAAAAACAAGAATGTCTCTGTTTCCCTTAATTACTTAGAAGGTCAAGGACTCCCACATCTCACTTTACTTCACAAAATGGGGAATGTTTCTGTTGGAGATTGGAGTATGGTTAGTACATGATGGATTTTCTTCCATCAGCATAGTTACTGAGGGAAGCGCTGTCTGTAATGGACTAACAAAAAAGAAACCTTCATCACTCTTTGGCACTCTGGAATTGTCTAAAATAATATTACGGTAATTATATTGAATTAGGAAAAAAATATATGAATCAGCCTTACTTGATTATGTTGTTGAGTTTTCTTATACCTTCTAATCTTCCTGTAGCTGTCTTCCATTTTTTCCAGCCCTGTCTCCCTGGGAAAGCTTACTGTGTGGTCATTTACACATATCTGCAATTAACAGATGACTTTCAATGTACCTATTCAGTGCCTGTGTTGTCCATATTTATTGAAAAGACAGAACATGTGTTTGCATTCAGAGAGGGGGGATAAACAGAACATGAATATCAGATTTCTTAGCTACAGCCAGTGTAGCCTCATGCTGGCCAGTCTGAGGAGCAATGTCCAGATGATACCCTGTAGGTATCATTCAAGACCTTGGAAGTCACCATTTCTTTCCAGTTCCTCCTTTTGTTCATGTTGTGGGTTTTTTCTTGGTGGGGCTGTTTTTGCGGCTTGAAAGCATCCATCCTTTGGTTATTTAAACTATGTTACAGTGTCGTTTTCTAATTCTAGGTGATCTGAAACTATCAAAAATGTATACTTACTTTTTCATGTTAGAGCTTCTTTTTTCAGTGTCATCACTTTCTAAAAAAACAGGAGTGCCTCTCTAGTTGGCACAACTGGTGACTCCTGCTGTAGCTCTACCCTGCCGGGGTGGGTCCTCGGCACCCTGTGGATGCAGCTTGCTTTGGATTTTAGCGGACAGAGTGCTCATCTGTGAGAAATCTGTTCTGGGTGTGTAGGGACAGGAATTTGCTTCCTGGGAGGAAGCCAAATTTAGAAATTGTCTGCTCTGGCAGGGGAAGCACATGGTGTAATACTGGCACGTGCTTCATAATGGCTCTGTGTATCCCTTGTAAACTTGCTGTAGTCTGAAGGAGCCTGGTGTTTGGAAGTCAAATAGGAGCTGTCAGAGAATTGCTCCTTCCCTCCTCATGGGCCCCAAAGCAAGGAAATTCCCCAGCAAAATGCCTTCTTACCTAAGCTTAGAAACAAGTTTCTGCAGAGTATTGCAAATAACCTTTTTCTCTGTTCTGACTACACAAAAATAACACCCAGTAGCTCCCAATACTGGGGATGTCAGGAATGAAGAGTGAAGGGCTTATTCTAGTCTCCTATTGCCAGGTCATACTGGGTGACCACTCTGTTGCCCCTCCACCCAGTTGGTGATGATGTGTTTGGTGTTGATTCACCTATGGCATATGAAGCACACAGTATGTTCTTCGAAAGGAATGTAATACCAGGCTTTGGGTTTGGCAAGGTAATGGCACCCAAAGTTATTTCAGTGACTGATACGTTTTCAATCCAAATCGATTGGGGCAATCTTCTGAAATAGTTAATTGTGTGATAGTTCATGATATTAAAAATAAACATAAGCTTTCATTTTGCCAGCTTTCTGTCTGAAGGTATATGTTTAGCAGCTAATCATGTTCTTAAAGTGGAGAGTTTCCATTCAGTCATGTTGCTGTGTTTAAAAGGTGTGTCACCATGGAGTTTGGGGGATTTTATAAATTTATATTTATTTTGTTTTAGCTAAAATGTGCTTTTTATTTTGCCCCAGTATGACCCTTGGTACATCTTTCCTCCTTTAGTCTACTGAGTTATTAGTTTGTGTTTACTACACTTTTGGCAATATGCAGTGTTTAATCGGGAAGCCTTATTTAAGATTTGGACAGGGCCAGATTTTCGAGAAATTGATTCATGGTTTTACTCAACTAGAATATCTTCCCCTTTTACCTATTTAAGGAATATGGGGAACAAGCTGTGTTATGTGGACTTTTCAGCTATATCAATGACAGCATATTTCCCATTTAAAATAGTAAATACCCACCCTATCTGATGAGCCCCGAAAGGGCAGGGAATCCTTTTTCCCTTCCTTTGTCCTTCAGCGCTCCGCTTCCTTTCTTACTACCCAGAATAGGCCTACATCACTAATATTCATAAATGATTTACAAAAGTAATTCCTGTGTAATAACTTGGGACGTCAAGATTTTATGATGCTGCCAGATGTGCTATCAAACAAAATTATCTGGTTCAAAAAACTTGTGATAAATCTAGTCAGGGAAAATTCCCTGGGGCAAACTCACCCTCTACAAAAGTAACTATGTCTCATAAAATTGTTAGATTTGCCTTTACCACATGTTTGAAATCAGACTTAAAGTAACAGTTTTATTCATGTGAAAAGTTAGATTTGGGATAAACTAACAAACAGGAAGGACTGGCCTTAAGCAACAGAAAACTCTTTTCCTTTCAAAACACTACGCGCACTCAGAGGAAATGTCAGAGTAAATATCAGAAATATTCGGAAAACCAGAACCTGCATCCCTAAGATACTCAACTGTTTTGTCTAGATAATGCATTTTTAGAAAGTAGTCATACCCTATATATAGTGGGTCTCATCAGGGTTGGGCTGCTGAGCTCCTGCTGAGCTCAGATCAGCAGGAGTACTCTGAGTACAGAGTACTGTATCTGAGTACTCTGAGTGCAGTGAGCAACATGCCCAGCATCTGACCCATGTGTGTGTCTGTTTTTTCATGGTCCCAGCTGAGGGAACTGTTTTGGTAGCAGGGTGCATGTTTTGCCCAGTATTTCAGGTTTTGAAGGAGGGGAAGTGCTGCAGATGCACTGGAATTCCCTGTGTGGCCAGACCTCCATGCTGAAGAAGGCTGGATGAAGGCAATGTGCCCTTGGCTTAGCCCTGCAGTTTTATGGTGATCCTTGCTCCTCAGGAAAGCTCCCAAGGATGTTTAGGTGCCTACATAAATAAGCTTTATGGGTATAAGTACTTCAGTTATACCAGAGGAGCAAGGTTGAGCATGATTTTCATCCCATAGTTCAAGGTGTTTGGGAGAGAAGCTGAAGTCATGGCTGGGAGCTTTTGAGGGAGAAATGCTGAGTTCAGGCAATGGAAGAGTTTGGTTCAGCATTTCTTGGGAGCCCAGAGCACAGCAGGAGAGGGTGATCTGGAGGGCTTGTGGTGTGCCATGTCTCTGGGGAATGTGCTTCTGCTTTCAGAGTACTCAGAGATGTTTGTGGGCTTGGTGTGCTTCCTGCCATTACACAACACACTTGCTTATAGCTTCAGTTAAGATGGAAGTCAGATAACTCGTGCAAGCAATAGGTGTGGACCTCCAGGTGGAGCTTGATCTTTTCTATTTTTCAGTGCTAAAGGCCAGTCAAATTTGATTTAACCTCAGCATTAGCTTTCCTGAGTGTCATATGTTTAGATCTGAGACTTGCACTGTCTCTTACTCAACTTTTTAAAAGAAATATGAATTGCAAGAAATAAAGATGGACAGGAAAAAAAAAAAAGGAAGTACTGTGGAAAACTCAGGAAAGTACTCACATCCTTTTAGGATGGATTTCCTCATCCTTTCTCGGGATGGATTCAGACCTCAACATGGGCACCTAGCTCCTGCGAGGACTGTGGACACTCTGCCTGTGGTCACAACTGGAGATCATTTTTTCCTGTATACGTGCAAAAATTGTGTGTCACTTCTTAGAAATTAAAGCCTTGAGTCCTCAGTTAGATCAGTAAGAGCAGATAGCATTAATTCTGTAAATTTAAGACCTAAGACACTTTCTAAAAGTTGGCTTTTTCTAAAGATGTATTTTTATATTTGCAGTAATGTGGGGAATATAATTTCTGAGATAATATGGTGGGGGGCAATGTATGCTTTTGCAGTTCTCATTTCTCAAAGCTAAAAGTTTTCAGGTGTGTTTCAGGGCTTCATAACATAAATACCTAACTAGAACCCTTTCCAACCTGTGATGTTTTTTCCAGTCAATTTCAAATACCTAAAAATTAGTTTCTATGAAGGAAATGTGAAAAGTCCCTTGAATACAGCTGTCACAGCATCAGTTTTTCCTCCCTGCATTTAAAAATAAGAAGAAAGACACTTTTTACCAGTACTGAATACTCCAGGGAAGAAAGGTGGTGTCCTGTGGCTGCTTTGTGTAGCCCGCAGCTGTTACCAGAGGTTCTGCCCAAAAATCTCTGGGCTCTAACAACCTCTGCAACTGTATTTGAGGGAGAAAATAACTTTGCTTCCTTTTAAGACTGAAAGCATCCAAGCCAAAAACCAGAGTACTGTCCTGTCACAATCAGGTCACCATCAGTGGAAAATGCAGCGCAATTTTCGGGCACTGTGATTTCAGTTGGGTACCGTGCAAGTAGTAATGTTAATCCACCGTGAATACAGCATCTGACAGGGGTGTGATACCTAGCATCTACAGCAGAGCCAGTGGAAATCCCCATTCTTTCTATCCTTATTCCCTTCTCATTCTCATTCCTTCCAGCCATTTAGTGATACTTGTTTGAGAGTAACGATCCTGTAGACAGATGAACAGACATTGGTCTAGAGCCCTAAAACTAGGCCACACTGTAAATCTGCAGTGTTTGGAAGAATTCACATGCATACCAGCACTACCTAAAAGCTATCAGCGAAGGCGTGTGGTGGGAAATAGAACTGTATGATGTAACGAAATCTCTTTATTATATATGCCTTTCACATAGCAATTCTAGGATCAAGAGTTCTGTTATTTGAGAAATTAAATCCTGCAAGAATCATTAGAAGTATAGAAATAGTGATGTCATTACAAAATTAACTAGCTATAAACCCACAGGGCGACATGTTGATTCATAAAGGGAGTAGCAAAACATAGTGCAGGGCACATCTGCTGCTCGGATTCCTGCAGAACCATCAGCCTATTGGTATCTGCAGACCACTTGAAATTTAACATCTGTTCAAAGCACTCAAAAAAGCAGCAGGAGAACCCGTACACCTTGCAAAAAACACTTTGCTGTCAGTACCATCATAGTTTCAATAGTGTATTCTTGCAAAGATTGTTACAAGTCCCCTTCAAGTCCTAGATCTTCCTGGCATTGTTTCTCAAATAGCAACAACATGAGTAATAGTAAAAATAACATGGATTTTTCTAAAGGCTTTCCTAACATTCTTATTGCTTTTTATTTATGGTACCACAGCAACATATGAACTGCTATAGAGTTTTCAAACAAAGACAGATATGATCTCTTTTCCATGTAGCTTGGAATCAAAAAAAGGAAGATGTATGAAGAGTAAGAGAAAAGGATGTGCCTTCTGGGCCAAGTGATGAAGATGAAGAAAGACTTGGATCCTAGAAAGGGAAAGCTGACTTTGGGGCTTCTAAAAAAAATGCCTGGATGCCTAGAAACAAGAGAGCCTGTGGAGACTGATCTGCCTCTTTTGAAGACCAACAATAGGATACTGCAGCGTTATTTCGCAAAACCTGTGTGCATGGTCGACAATTGATTGTCGTCATTGAATTGTGTCATCTTACCTCTTAACCAGTCAAAATGACAGCATGTTTTCTCTAGCTGCATCATCCAGCAGAGTCCAAATAATTTGCAAGTTTCTTCTGTTTAACAAAACCAGAAATATATTGAAGCCAAAGAGAGAGGGATTTCACTATTGATCAGCGGTTGTTGGTTTTGCAAAATGACCTGACAGACATTTGGAAGGCATCAGCTGCCTCATGGCGTAGCAGCCAAACATCTTGGAGCATGGTTTGCTCTCCGTCACTTTTATTACTTGCAGAAGAAGTGAACTCTGCCAGGGTGTTATTGGAAGGGATATTTGCCTTTTAATATGTAATTACCCACACAAACTCGATGAAAACATGTTGCAACAGCTTTGATTTTTAAATAGGTAATTGTACTTACTTGTAGTGAAAAATGTGAATCGTTGTTTGTAAATTATTTGGGAAAATGAATGAAAACACATAACATAGATTATGCCCAGTTTTATTCCACAAGTACCAAGGTATTGTATTGGACATATTCCCCATTTCACTTTTTTTAATAACCAAAGAATTTTTTACCTTGTTGTCCAAGATGAAGCTGGAGCCTTCCATAGCCAAGGTGAAGCCTAATTGAGGCAGTCTGACACTAGTGCAAGTGCATGGAGAGTCACTGATGCAGGCAGTTTAAACGGGGTTTTTGCCAAACCTTTGTTATCCTTCTGAAGTGCTCTGTGTATGTGCCAGGGGTTTCTAATAGTGCTGAGAATTTTATGCAATGGACAACCCAGAACTTAAAAACCTAGTGAAGCGTACATAGGAAGAGCATTAACGCAAAAACCAGAGCGAGATATGTGCATTTTTTTTTCTCCAGAGATTTTGCTTGGTAATCCAATTTTTAATCAGCTCTGGGCCCATGAAACTTCTTTGGCTATCCAGAAGACTCCACAGTTATAGTTCCAGGAAGAAAGCAATGAAGTGATAAGGAATATGTGGCCCTGTTTGGTAAACTTTGTCTTTTCTGAGGGGCTAATAAAAAAGTGTTTCAGAACATGTTAATAAATTTGTAAAAGCTGCTTTCTGAGGTTCCTACAGCTGCAAGGGCTGTTGGAGAGCCGGTGCCTCTCCTTTATCATCAGATGCACCGAGCATATTTTGGGGTCTGGCAGGTTTTTTCTCTTTGGAGGAAAAGTGTGCTTTTGGGGTCAGATCTGTTGTTCAAGGCTGGTAAAGTGGAGATATATCACAGAAGGAACCCAGTGCCCGAAGTCCCTTTCCTTACCTGAGCTTTCAGTCACAGTCCATCTGCCCATTACCCAGGAGCTCTCCCTTCAATCATTTTCTTTACTTTCTTGTCCCTGCAGTTTGTCTGGTTGTGTCTGGTTTTATTTAATTGATTTATGTAGTGTTTGTATGCTTTTTTTGCTCTTAATCCCACAGATTTAATTACAGAAAATGTTTCTGCTCCCTCTTTCCTTGATGAAGGAATTGCTTTGTATTTATCCTCAAAGTGGAGTAGTAGCATCTTCAGAGAGATATTGTGTTTGCAGTGAAAGAGATGAAAAAGTGGTTTTTCAGGAAGGTTAGGCTGGTTATTTACAACCAAGAAAAGGGGGAGCACAGTCTGGAATGGGGCTCATGCCTGGATAAAGACACGGGAACTGGCTCCTGAAATACAGCATTAAACAACTTATAAAAATGTGGGAGACAGTGAACAAATTCAGTTTCTGAGATTCTCAGACATGACTCCAGCCAAGGTGTGCTCTTCACCTATGTCTGCCCAGTGCTGGTCATCCCGCAAGAGTAATGAAGAAGGCGTTAGAGCCATGCTGCTGAGTCACATCACCTTTGAGTTTCCAATAACAAGGTTGATGGTAAGTGTTTGTGATGATTTGCAAAAAATGCTGATTGTTTTCAATTGGCTATCGGTCCGGAAAGTTGGGAACCATTGACCTAACCTATGTCTCTAAGGTCAGGGAGACCTGTTTCTGGGGATTTGTGCCCAATCAGACATCAGCTTGCTGGGAGAAGCATGAAGAATGAAGTCACTATGAAGTATCACTTTTCTTATGATGGACTACTTTTCCCTTAATTTTTCTCCAGAATACTTATCTTGCCTGGCCTGATTTCAGAATACCTTGTACTGTACCAGGCCCAGTGATACCTTGTACAGTCCAATATTTTAGATCAAAATTGTATATAAGGATAGATGTCACAGGGCAAAAGTGACTCCAACGAGTTTCAGATCCAACAAGGGGCAAATTTCTTTGTGATCCTGTTAATCACTTTAAACAAAATTGCTCCCCAAATCATTGGGAAACACGTGTTCATCTCTCCAGCCATGCAGGAAGTGAATAAAATCGTGATGTCGTGCTTGGTGGCTCTCTACATGGGCATCATTGACTGCAGAACAGCCAGATTGGTCTGTCCATCTTGATGTTCACTGTAGGTCCTTGCAGATGACCTCGGATTGGATGCCTGTGCCAATGTTTTTGTGTTCAGGAGGTGCATTATTAAATTATTTTAGAAAATGTTAGTCTCAGTCAGCCCATGCAGTTTCTTTCCTAGTAAGAGTTTATTATTTTCTGTGCAGTGTTTGAGTTGAAGCAGAAGGTCTGGGACGACTGGGGGAAAAGGGTGAAGGAGGGCAACTGGGGCTGCTAGAAGGATTGCTGGTGTTTCTGAGGGACAGAGGAAACAGGCTTACCTGTGGCAGACATTTGTTATAGATTCCCTTTAAGATCAGGAAATGAGTACAGTCGTCGTTTTGTAATTAACTGTGAGGGGAAATCTCGGGAGATGGCTAAAACAGATTTGTCCACTTAGAGAAGAAACACTGGGACTTAACAGGTGTATGGTGTCTGTACTGCACTACTTAGGAGTTCTTCAGGCTCGGCTGAAAACAAAATATTATCCGACAATAATAACATTGTGAACCCAAAGACCTTAACTGGTTTCATTATCAAGTGAGTGCCTGAGGGGAAATACACAGATGGAAAGACATTCCTTTCCCTTGGTATAATGCTCTAGTGCCAGAGAATTTATGGCCAGGACATGGTTGGCCCTTGCATTGGCGGCTGATGGGGGAAATACATAAAGTCATTCTGGTCTTTTTTTGTTTGTTTGTTATCTTGCAGGCTGTTTAAGGGCTGAGTTTTCATTGCCATTCCCAGTCTTGGGGACAGCATAGCTGTATGCTGAAAGCTATAAGATGGAGTTTGTGCTTGCCCCTTCTCTTCTATGTGGACCTTATTCACTCCCTGGGCAACAGGGAGGGAACAGCCCTGCTTGGATAACACCCGGTACCCTGACAGGTGACAGGTGGATTCAGGCTACTAGGTCAGAGGGATACTCAACTGGCATCATCTTCTTAGAATGTAATTTATTGCAGGATGTACAGGAGGGCTGATTAGAAGTGGTCCCCTAAAAGCAAGAGGGGGGAGGAGCATGTGTATTGCTTTGTTTGCTTTCTGTTTTGTTTTGTGTGTTTTGTTTTCATTTTTACTTTTTCTGGTGCAGAGACAGATCTTGGAAAGAGCAACTCTTTCCTCTGTATTCCCAACCTGTTTGCTCTACTGACTGGAGACAACATCTACAAGGCAGAGCCCTATAGCTCAGGCAATCTGAAAAGCTACATGTGAGGGGAAAAAAAATAAAGAAAGGAAGAGATATTAGCTCATCATTTAGCTAGTTAAGGTGTCTATACTCTTTTCCAGTTCCTGAGTTACCCTGTGGTTTCTCAATTATAGTTGTCAGGAGAAAGGTAGGAAAGCCTTGTATTTAAAATCTGTGACCAGAGATGCTAGTGTTCCCTGGAGAGAAGTCTGATCTGTCCATCGTGGATGACTGTTTCTTTGGAGAACCTGAAGTCCAAGATACAGAGCACGTTAGTTAGTTGTCTAAAATACTGTTTATGTTTTTCAGAATTGAACAAATATACAAAGATGGAAATTGCACACAGGATCCATGTTTTATTTGTGAGTGTGTATGAGTGCGTGCACATTTAGATTTAGTCAAGAACCCCAAAGGTATTGAAGCAAAAACTAAATAAATAATGAAGTTGTAGTTCAATTGTAAATGTTTCTGTGAGAGACTGGAGAAGTTCTTTTATTATTCAAACTGGCTTGTTCCTTCCTTGTTTATGTATGAGTTTTCCCTCTTTTGAACATTGTATATGGTTTCATGATGAAGAGTTTACAAATCTTAAAATGTTGCTTTCTTGTCAGTGAAACCGATCATACTGCAAAGGTCTTTTTAGAATTTCATGCAGATCAAATAGCTCTGTTTGTTAAAAAAGGTCAGAAGAAAGGTCACCAGAATCTTTCATTATTGGCAAAACTACCTAATTTTTTTCTTAGACTGGGTCATAGAAACAGATGAACGTAACTGCTTTCACTGAATTTATTGACTAAAAACAAGCAATCACCCCCTTTTCCCACCCTTCCTACTTCTAACAGAAATCTGGCATGGAAAATATAATCTAAGTATTTTTATCAAGGCTATAAGCACGTGGAGTCTCTTATGATGGCTACTGCAGGCAAGCATAAGAGTAAGGAGCTTCAGCAGCTCTGCTTACAGCCACTTCTTAGTTTGAAGAGGATGTTTTGCACAGGTGTTAAAATGAGATGCTAAAGTGTGTCTTGATATTAGCATACTGTCCATCGAAACCTGTAATTAACTGCACCCACCTGTATGCTGGCATTTTTCTGTCTCTTGCCATCCTTAAAGCTGTGTGTATCTGAAGATGTAATCCATCTAAACCCTTGGACACCCTGAACTACAAATGAAGTCAGAGAGCTGCAGGCGCACAGCTCCTGGCAGGATTATGCACCCAGTGAGCTATTGCTCTCATTATGTTGCACTGCAATATATCATCAGTGTGAAACATCATCCTAATGATGCATTAGTGTAATACATCATCAAGGGAGTCCCACCAGTAATGTATTACTCCAAGTATGGTGCTACTCAGTAAGAAAATCATCTCACAGTCCTTGTGTTGTTTCAGAATAGCATCAGCGAAGGCAAAATATGTTGCTTAAGATTGATGCAGATTCCCAATTTCATAACTATGTTAATGATGGGGGTATCTTCTGTGTGCTCTGACTTTGTGACTGTGTTTTTAAAGAGGTGTGTTTGGGTTCTCTTTGGTTGCGTTTCTGTTTGGAAGGAGCAAGAATTGATTCTTTAGATGGATGGCTGGAGGACTTGAATAGGAAGCTGTAAATCTGCTGCCCGAGTGCCTAGTTCTTGGAGATGGGAAAAGGGTTTATGAAAACTTGGTGCCAAAATTTGCAATTTTAAGGATTTTTCTACTGTCACCCTGATACATCTTCCTGTTTCAGTCACACGGATTAAGATAAATACATTTAAAAAGCTCTGTCTCGCGAAAAGTAAACCCCTTCGTTTCACGTATCAACCCATTGATTTTCTTCGGTCTGCAAGATCCTATAGCAAAACAATCCTTCCCTTGGGAGTTGTCTCAAAGGCAAGATTTACTTCAGGGGGCAAGGCAGTCAGGTGGCTTTGCTTATGCTTTTGAATTACAGTGGCTCACCATAAGGTTGCAGCAGTCCCAGGGACTGCCAAACAGAGGAGTGTAGTTGTCAGTGGTCCACCTAATGTAAACAAGGACTGCACTACTCCACATAATTAATCTAGTAGGATCAAAGAGATTGTTGTCTACAAAATAGGCAGTTCTGAAATGTGCTTTTATACATGGCCAGTGTTTTCTAGGGTGATTTTTGGATGCACCAAGTTTACAGGTGCAAGACAAGGAAACCTGAAGGGATTCCAAACTTCAGTGTGCTTTTGAGACTGTATTGCATATTTTCAATGCTGAAATGCTGCACACAAGTTGTTTCTTTAAAAAAATCTTCCCTGTCACAGAAATTCAGCAAAACCAAGGGACGGTTCTCGAGTAAGTAGAGCAAAATTTGGTCTCCCTTTGCTTTGCTTTTTGTTCTCTTGTGTTAACGGATAACTGGACTGAGCCAACGTGATTGTGACCCTCTTGTGATTTGTCAGTCACCCCTTTTTTTCCCCCTGTAAGACTCCCGTAAGGTCTTTACCAACAGTTTCTGCCTGCTTGTACCTATGTCAGTAAGATAAACTATGACAACGTGACTGTTTTTACAGGAGCACATACTGAGCCTTCTGTTACTGCAGGAACATAGAGACTTTTTTACTGCCACACCTTGTTTCATTCATTCACGTTAGTTTTTCGTCCGGACCCAAAGTACGACCACATTGGTAGAACACAAGGAGCACTTTGCTGGTGTCATTCCTCTTTTAGTGGTTAAGTGTTCTATGGGCTTATTTAGGCAGCAAAAGCAGTACTCCAAGCCAAAAGAACTTCAGTTGTAACTTTCTTGAAGCCTTATTTGGGCAAAGTATGAATGGCCTTAAAAGACAGTAACTAATTTATTCCTTGAAGTGGTGCTGGGTTAAGATCATCATCACAAATCACGCCGTCTTCAACATTAGTCTCCCTCACTGCTGTAAGGAATGCAAACCTGCTCTTTTCAAGTTCCTCCTCAAGATTGGTTTCAGGTCTCAGAGGTCCCAGTTCTCTTTCCAGGAGGATAGCAAGGCTGGCAGTGTAGCATGGCTGCTTCGTGCTAATGCAGTAGCAGCCGAAGGAATAAGCGTTTGTCTCTGTGACAGGCATGGGCAGAAGAGTGAAGCCTAGTAACTCTTCTTCTCAAGTGACAGCACCATGTCTGTCTGATTGTTGGCTTTGGTTTTAAATAAAAATGAAGATCAGCCTTGTTGTCTGCATTAAATAAAGAAGATTCAATAAAACTACAAACTACCCATTGAAAAGCAGGGGTTTAAAGGCAGAGGCTATTTAATGAGTTGATCTTTAAGGTTTTTAAAGTTTTAAGATTAAAATCACTACTTGGTTTCCCTGCTGTTGTTTGACACTACTTTGTTTTCTTTCCCAGCCTGCCTGAATTCAGCCCCAATAGTTAATAGTTTTCATCCACAAAAATAAAAATTATTATGAACTTATTTTTCTGATTTGGCTGCTGCTTAGGGTTTGTTTTTTTACCTTAGGACTACTCAGCTCATGCCTGGGAACCTACTTGTTAAAGTAACACTGCCCTTTTCTGTGTGTACAAAGAATGTAATGAATCAAGAATTGCTGTAAATATTGTTTGCAAAGTGAAGTGTTTCTGGCAAATTCCCTCAGCTTATTGCATAGTCATATATAGCAGGTTGTTGTGTTAATAGATTATTAGACTCTGCATATGCACTTTAACCTTCTCTGAACTTTGTTCTTGTCTTTTAGAAGGAATTAACTAAATCCAAATTAGTGGTGGGCAGTCACTCAACAGTCATATGGAGGTTTTGACCTTACCAGTATGTCCTGTTGCATTGCATTGTTCTTTGTTCTTCCATCAGGCTGCACCATGACTCAGACATAAACATGACACGTCAGAAATATAACGTGATGTGACACGGCCAACAAAAATATCAGCGAAGAGTTATGTGGATAGTTTCAATTCATTCAATTCATGGGTTATTTGTTGTCCATGTGTCAATAAAGGGTTCAGTAGTTTTAAACTTGCTGGCCGTTAAATGAAAGGGAAAACAAACAAACAAAAAAATCACCAAAGCAATGAAAGGATAGTAAAACTCTTCGTCCTTCAGATGGTTTCCCTTGCATTCAGCACACAGGCTGTGCACTGCAGTTCCAGCTGGTGATATTTGGAACCTATAAGTTAATTAGAAGAAGAAATTTCTGCAGCTAGCAATGTAGATATTCTGGGGAAAAAAAAACATTGCCCTGGGGGAGGAATGATATTTGAGCAGATTTATAGGGCTCTGAGTGTGCATATGAATGAGATGATAGCCGTCAACATGGCTTTCTGCTATGGGGAACTGTCAGCTTTGCTCGGGTAGAAGGAGATCCATGGAGGAGAGCAATGAGAATTATGGGAAGATAATGATAAAAATTGCATCTGTTTTAAAATGGGATTAAAAAATTCTTCTGAAAGTAGACTCTCTTTTTCTTCTGGAGGGGAAGGAAATAACATAAGTACTCCACCTAGACAAGCATCACAGATTGTCTGCTAAATATGGCAGGGGGGAGTGAGATCGCTGGGCATAGAGGCCTCTCTGAATGATGAAGCCCCATCTCTCTCTTACATTTTGATGAAAATCACCCTGACCAGAGTGTGAAACGTGGTTTATTCTGCTCTAGCAAAACATGTTGCTGGTTTTGGTGCACATGGAAAGGTCACTGTGCTAAAGAGCAGTGAGAGGGACGGATTTGCTGAGAACCACACAGAGGCCAAGACAAGGGATGTGTCCCACCCTGGACCATGTTTTAGTAATAAGTCACACCCTCTCTGCTGAAGCATGATTCCTCGCCGTGAGGGTGCTGTCTGTGATTGGCACCCGTGTTGGGCTGCAGCGCATCGCCCACCTCGCTGTGCGGGCTGGAGCATGCTGGTGGCTGGCATTCTGAGAGGGGCGATGGATGGGTAGGACAGATTCATTAATTACCTTTCTTTGAGAGAAGAATTGCATTTTCTGTGTAGACGCTGAGAGAATGTTAAGTGGCTTGGCCAGCAGTTTTAAGAATTGCTTTTGAATCACTCCTTTCACTTTTATCTTTCTCAGCTTGAATAAATCTCTAGAGGTTGCTAATTACAGCATGTTTTCTGTAGCACTGGAGTGGTGCACAGCACATTTTTAACCTCGCCTTCCATAGTGCATGCAGCTTCCCTTGGTGTGCATGTGGAGGAACAGTTGTGTGTTGCTAAACTCTGTCATTTAGAGGCCCTTCTGTTTTTAAATATTTGTCAGTGCAGCCTGCTGTCATTTACAGTGAGCCTTTATTGAGATCATTAAACAGAAAGTTTAAGATTAATTCCCTTTCAGGGCAAGAGGAGGAGGATAAATAACTAGTCCTGCTCAGTGTTCATTCTTAATGACTCCAGCACAGTGTGAAAGCGTAAACAGTTTTGACAAAAGGTGTAATTGATTGTTTGGGTTTGACTGATCACTCAAAAATGTAGCGTATCCTCATTCAGAAGGTGCTCTGTAAGGTAATGAATGTGATACTGTTAGAAAACAGGGTCTCGTGCTAAGTAAGAACGAGGTTTTGTGCTGAAGCTCAGCTCATGGCCAGGCTGGTGACTGCTGGGAGCTCTGGTGCTGCTCCAGCATCCTCAACCATGGTGGCTGCTGCCTCCTTTTCTTGGGTGCCCCTCTCATCCTCGGGGAGCCATTTCAGAGAATCAAACCACTACCAAATGTGAGGAAGATTAAAAATTAAGTATTTGCTGCCAGTCTAAATCCGTAAATTGTCATATCAATGGCCCAGGTCAGATGAATATCGAGGCTGGCATGGAGGGATGGGGTCTTGCAGCCGTGAGTTCAGAGAGGAGGAAGGTAGTACATGTTGTTCAGTGTTAAATGGCCAGTAGATGTGGAAGCTGAATTCCACATGGTGGTGGGACACACTAACGGCAAAGGTAATGGTAGTGTAGTTATCCAAAGGCCTTCTGCATTTTCCAGCTGCCACCTCTAGTTTATTGAGAATGAAGATGAAAGCTTTAAAGACCACCTACTGTTTGCATCCTCTGATGCCCTATGGGCATATTCATTCTGTTCACATCATGTCTAGATCTAACCTTGTCTTTTTCTGTCCCTTTTTCTTGTGTAAGTTTTCCTAAATGCTTCTCTTTCATTCCTTAATATGCAAGTCTTTATGCTAATTTCTGTGGCTCCATGATTTCCCTGTCAGAAGTATGGGTGATAAGCAGATCAGCAGTATGTTAGAGATGAAATAACTTGTTTTTACGTATCTGTGGAAGAGTGCTGCATATCCACAAAGGAGACGTGCAGCAATGAAAATAAGAAAATACAGGAGGAATGCATGGAGCACCAGTGAATGGGAACACCTGAGAATGCAAGTATTTGCTGTTAAATTCCTTCCATGGGAAGATGTTCTGGGTGCATACAACAAACAGAAGAATCGTATAATGCTCATGATCTTAGGATGTCTTTAAGAATGCAGGACTGCTTGAAAAGCTGAAATTGGGGCCAGACCATTCATGTTACGGCTTTGTAATTACAGTCTTGACTCTCTTGGGCTTAAATAATTCTTTCCTCTGTCATCTTACAGAACCAGAGGTAGAACACCTACAAGGGACCACAACTGAACAATTATCTGAGCAAATCAATGGTACCCATTTAATGTTTAGGTGATAGACTGAAAAGGATATCTATCTTTTTGGATATCCTTTGGATCTAGCTTATTGTTGCATGACTAAATAATATTTTGTATTATTTTTGCTATGCATTTTTTTTCACAGATTACTTGTGAAATGAAGGGAGAAGCACTACTGCTGTGGTGGTTGAGGGTAGTAGGAGATCAGCCTTGGGTTTGAACAACATAATGAAAGGTGGCCAAGGTCAGGGTCATCATGGTTTAATCAGATGTGAAGAGCCCATTGGGCACCCAAAGCCTGACTGTGGCTGTGGCTAGGTGATAAGTTTTCTGAATCTCTGGATCCTTGCTGCCTTGGGAATGCTGATGTCTCTTTTTTGGAAGGCAAAATAAATTGCAGGGTTTTCATCAAAAGGACTGCTCAATGGTACAAATAAATTTTCTGGAAAAGAAAGTTGCAGGTAGAAACTGCTCAGAGCTTCCTCACCAGTCAGTGCGCACATATACATAGTTCTTGTCTTCATTATAGATAGGGATGGAATTCTATGGCTGAAGAGTATGTTTATGCCTTAGGCAGAGGATTGTTGAATAGCTCGGAAAGAAAGCTTTCCCGCTTATCAGAGGGATACTGTCAATGTCCTGCTGCTTGTAGCGTCAGCACTTATGCTGGGTTAGCTGTATCATATCTTAGTGCACATTGCTTTGTGCTTCCCAGTGCTGCTGCCTCCTCCTCATCATTCCTTCTGTACTTCAGGTTTTGGGCCATGGAGCGTGGCTGGATAAAAAGGCTAATATTAGAGGAGAAGGGGCGAGAAGTAGTTTATCTCTTTGTATTTCCTTTTCCTTCACTGCGAATTCATCCACTTGAGTTTTCATTGCTGTGCACATCTGGGATTGTTTCTACAGATGGTGCAAGGAGTTTCCAATTTATCCTTCTCCTCAACGAACTGAGACATAGCCTCAGGTCTTGGGCTTTTTTGTTTGTTTGTTTGTTTGATTGGTTGTGTGTGTTTGTTTTCTTTTTTGTTTCTTGTTTTCAGAATATGAAAAAGTAGTCAGAGCACAGATCGTTGTGTTTGTCCTTTTCTGAGTCATGTTCAACTGGTCAACTTCCTTATGGAAGAATTGGGTGCCAGAAGTTTTGGTGTGCCATCAGTGCTTGACTAGCATTATTTACAGTCACAACTATCAACTTTCTACGCGTTTCCACATGTGAAAGATGTTTTTCTCTGTGACTGGTTTGAGTGGTAATTTTGCATTTAACTGGTCAGCCACAGTGATTATAAATTCCTTTAATTCACAACTTTTCAAGTGCATCCTGTGTCCTTTTCGGGTGACCTGTATTTTGTATTTGTACATGTGTGAACTAGAAATGAGATGATACTGGGAGGCCGGTTGTTTGAGGTTGAGCCTCCTTTATCAACTATCATGCTCTCTGGAACTGACCTGTTTGGATGTTCCCTTACCTAGTGCTGTTCTTCCAGAAACTTTCGTAGGTCGTGTTGTTAATAGTGCTGACTTTATCCCCCATTAACTGACAGAATTTGAGCAACATTGGAATGAGATCAAATCCATATAAAATTGCCATAAAAGTATCTGTAATTGCTGATAGTTTCCCATCTACAATTACTTTTCATGATAGATCAGCCAGCTTTTTAATCTATTTTCTTCTCTATTGATTATGTCCACTGATAATTTTTAATTGGAATGTCATGTAAAATTAATTCAAATGCCTGACAGTAGTTTTAAGTGTGTTATTTCCCCAAGAGTATTGCCAACCATACTTGTAATGATACCAAGCTTATGCAGTAAGACTTCTTTTCCATAATACTGTGATGATTTTCATTAGTTATGCTACCCTCCCTTAATTCTTTACTGATTGCATTTGTAACAGAGTTTATGTTATTTTGCCTGAAATCAATACCAGATTAGCTGATCTATAAATACCTAGCTCACCTGCTTGCACTCTTAAAATATTGGAAGAAAATCAGCTTTTTCAGCTGGCTGCACCTTCCCTCCCTCAGCCTGGAAAACAGGATGGGGTTACAGACAAACTCCTATCACATCTTGCCGCATTTTACAGGACCGTCCCTGCGGAGGCAGTTCTAGCATGTGCCCTGGTTCATGTACACCTTACAGCCTGGCTACAAGAAGCATATAAATCATCAAGAAGTTGTTGTTACTCTGTCTCTTGCAGTATGTTTGTGAAGTTGTGGTACCAATGCACATGATGACAATAATCCATACCTTCAGGAGTGGCATCATGCTCTCAATCTTATAAACCTGATCCAAACGTTCAGGAGTGGCATCATGCACTCAATCTTATAAACCTGATGGCATCTCAAAAAATGTATGTGAAGCACTAAGAGATATAAGATTGAAGAAAGTATAGAAAACAACAGGTAAAAGTCATGTACCCTTATCCATTAGCTCCTCAATTACTGAGAAGCTTTTTGTTCTGAGGGGCAGGTAGCAAGTGGTACACTAATGAGCACACTTGCACATGGATAAACATAGGGTGATTACCATGATGGAAGAAGAAAGATCTGGGAATAGAGACGAGAAAAATCTGTGGGCTTTGATGCCAGTACATTTCTGTATTTGGCTTGAGGAAAAACTAACGCAGAATTTGACACATTCTTTCAAGTTGATTAGAAATTTGTCCTCCCCCTTATTTTGAGAGCAGTTCTGAACTGGCCCATAATTGTCAAAGTGAAAAAAGGAAATCCTGTCGTCTTTGCTATTATGGCTTAAAGCACTTTTTCAATTAAATTATCATTAGGGTTACATCATGAAAGGTATCAACATAATCCGTTTAAGTATATCTTATAAGGCTCTTTACTACCAAGAAAAATCTCCTGTCTTTCAGGTACCAAAGTTACAGGAATTAATCAATCATAGACTCCAGGGGAAAATTCAGCCTTGATGTAACTCAGTAGTAGGCATTCATTTATTTCATGCCTCGGCGTGTATCTTTGTCTGAGCCAGGATTTTGTATTTGTATTATCACAGGACTTTTGTGCAGCTCTTGCATCAGGCTATTACAGCGAGCACAATAACCACTCTGTACACCAGCATTCCCTGCGATTTTGGTTTCTATTTGATGTCATGCTTTTACTTTACCTGGGGAGTATTTTTGCCTGGAGGAAACGACTGAGAAAAGAGGTGTATTTGAAAAGCCAGGAATCAAAGGAGTGATAAAAATTATTTCTGAGCACAGTGAATAATTAGGATTTAACTCACCGTGTCACAGCTGAAGATATTTATTGCATGTTCTTGAAAACTTTCTCTGAGATAATACTAATTTTATTGAAACCTTTGTGGGACAATCAATCCTAGCATATCTTGTTTGTTAGCCTCAAATACATATGTTTTTATTTTCAGAATTGAAAATTGTCTCTATGTTACAGCTGACAAACTGAGACATGGAGAAACTTATATTTAAAAACATTGCCATTCACCTTGTGTTTGGAAGTCATTCCTGCTTGTGTGAGATTTCTCACCAGGAGAGAAGTTGGGAGCTTTGTAAAGATCTGCTAACAATTCTGAGATTTATAATCTTGTGAAGGAATAGACTTTCTTCTTTTTGTCTTTTCTTTTTTCTTTTTGCTTTCATTTTCTTTTTGCTTTCATTTTCTTTTCTTGCCCCCCACCTGCCCCCAGTTGATAATTACTTCACCCCCAGTTGATAACTGTCACTCCTGGGTGGGAGGAAGCATTGTCAAGCACTGCCCAATGACACAGGACGGTTCTCCAGCAGCTGACCCAGAATCTCCCAGTGAGGGAGATTGGGGTGGGATCTGCCATTTTCATTCTGTGCTGTTCCAGACAGCATAAACATGTCTAAGTTACAACGATTTGAATATGTGAATAGAAGGCAGTTTCAGAGTATTGCTATTTATGTGTTTGTTCCTGCTGTGTAAGGTTATCCATCATAAGTGGAGAGATTTTTGATAGACCTTATCTTTATGTACAGTGCAAGTACAGTATATTTTGGTTCTTCCTGTACCATTTTTCAGAGAGGCAAAATGCAAATGAAAGCCAAAACAAATCAAAACCTCTATGATTTCCTGATGCAAAATAACATTTCCAATTTTAGAGAACAAATGTTTAATCAGTCTGCATCATGCAATCATGGAAAAGGAAATCTAGCATTTTTATCTTAGAAAATACATAGTTCTGGTTGTGACCTAGAGCTAGGACAAGGCTGCCAGTCCTACAGAAAAAAAAAAAAAACAAACAAAAAAACCAACCCCCCCCCAAAAAAAAAACCCCAACAAAACAAAACAAAAAAAACAAACAAACAACCCTCCCCACCAAAAAAAACCACCAAAAAACCCACCAAAAATCCCTCCCAAACCCCCAAAAATTTTCAGTTGCTGGAGCACAGCACCTCTGCATTGTGTCAGAGCAGATTTTGCCTTAAAATAAGCTGTATTTTGACTAAATGTTTAAAACCACTAATTTGTAACTGTAAAGATTTTCAGTTTAATGTCTACCAAGTGATGGCATGTAGACTGGTTTTTAGAAGTTGGAGATATTCTTTAATGTTATCAAGAATCAATATCCCCCATGAGTCTCAAGTTGCTGTTATGGCATGATCCATGTTCAGAAGAGACTGCAGTTCCTTATTCTAGCATTCGTGTGATCTTTTGACATCTCTTTCTTCACTGACCCACACTCTGTAATGCTTTCTGTCCAACCACGCAGGTCTTTCTCAGCAATGTCTCTTGAATTTGTGTTTTCCTCATTCTTTGTATAAATGATGTCAAACCCTCTTGGTTTGCATAGTTACCTGGAGAATTAAAAAGCAAAGGTGTTTGTGCAAGCAAGAGTTAGTCAGTGCCAGGGAGCATCCTCAGTGTTGTGTGTATGGAACTCTGCTGTCGATCCCATCAAAGCTGCTGATAGAGATGAGCAGGATGCTGTCAGCGGTTGGCACGCTTCTTGTTCAAAATTCAACTGTGTATTTATCTCTCAGAAACACTCAGGTCTTTTGTGAAACCGTGTAAGCTTAATTTCGAGCCTATAGCTGATCATTTTCTCTGTTTGATGTGAGCTAGTCTCTTGAGGTGGCTGGCATCCTGGAGTGAAGAGATGGAAGTGAGAGATCTGCTAAATCTGCTGTTGCTTAGCGTCCTTGCCTTTGATACTGTCTCCAGAGACTACACTGATCTCTTCTTTTCAGTCAGGAGTCTACATCCTCGCTGGGGTTTTGATGGGAGATTCCTTTAAGGCATTTTGTACTGACAAGGTTATTTTTTCCGTGCACATGCAGTAGACTTTCGCAAAAGCTTCAAAGAAAGGGGTTTTTTTTCCCTACTTCTGAACTAAGTTCACAGTTGCTTAGGTTCTTTGTAAAATTACCAAGAAATAAATTATACGAGTGGCTTAATTAACAGTAAGTTAAGATGAAAGAGGCCTGTTGTTTTTCTTTTACAGTTACACAATTTTTTTCATAGATATCTATGGATGTTGAAAAGTAGCAGCTAGTAGAGCTGCCTCTTTTTTTTTCTGAACACAGCCCCTAGTGAGCATTGGCATTAGGCATACATTAAAAGAGGAACCTGTGTGTTGTGCAGAATTGCTGTCTTTGCAGACTTATGCCTTTGCTTATGGATGAGGTCATGGCTGTTGAAAACTCCAATAAAGTTTGGGGGGCTTTTGACCCAAGAGTTTTATAAGTCTACTTTGTTACAAGCCTGGGAAAATGCTATTTTGAGGGATTTTCCCTCCTTTTTTGCAAGAAAGGTTTTACTTCTTGAAAAAAGACAAGACAAATCAAAGGTGGCAGAAATTTTTTTTGACTGCTTTTCAGCTAGCGTCCTAATGAGAAAGGCTTGCAACATCTTAGTCATGTGTAGGTAATTTTGTTTGTCTTTTAAGAAAAATCTCAATGCTTTTGCCTGAAGTAAAACTAGTTTGTGGTTTCATTGAAAATTTTTTCCGTGATTTGGTTTGAGACCCAGTGGAGGTGACTGCTCTGAAGAACAGTTTTGTTGATTTTCTCTTGTAAAATATTCTATTAGAGATTTTATCAAGAACAAAAGTATACTGAAGAGATTAATCTTTTTATTTTATTTTTTTTCTGAATTTCCTTAATTTTAGAGGTTTTCTCCATGATGTACCTGTATGTAACATGTGGCCAAGCAGGGCTGCTGATTCGGCTGCAGGCACAAAGGGAAACTGTGTAACCCAGTCTTATGTTTGGCCTGTGATGATGAATTGCATTTCAGGGTCTGCAGCTATTGATAGCTGCATGGCAGAGCCATATCTATCCACAACAAAGCCAGGTCTTCTGACTTTCCCATAGGGAAGATTCTGAGAAGTTTGAGTAGTCAGGTAGTAGAATAGGCTGCAGCAATACAGCCCCTCAATCCCTGTCACGGTAATTATCTCTGAAGTATGGTGCACTGGTTTCTGTGCTGCAGTTATTAAATATTCAAAACAGGGGATTAGAGATATCATGGAAGTGCAGATCGCTATAATGATAGTATGAATATCAGGAGCATGCCAATATTATTCAGAGAGAAATTGCAATCCAGGCTATGTAGATCTGGGATAAGATCTTATTCTAATGCCATTATAAAGTCTTGTGTTAACTGAGCAAATCTCTTTAGGAGTTGTTTCATTTCCCCCATTATGTGTCAGACCAAATAATGACGATTCTAATGTGCTAATTAAATTTATGTATTGATCCACCCTTTATTTAGAGAAGACAATCCAAACAAGATGCTGCGGTATGTATTGTGGAGGCATGTGCAAAACATGCCCACAATTCGGTATGTCCATGGTTGTGGAGAAGGTACCCTGCCTGGGGTTTCGTTTCAGAATAGCTCAGAGTAGTAATGCAGATGAGTACATTAACCTCCTTAACTATTCCAAAATGAAAGATTGCGTACAATAACTTATTATTTATTGTCTTCCAACATGTTTGTTCCATAAGATTTGCCATTAAAATGGTTGGTTTAAGAGAGTCTATGGCTTTGCCGTTCAGTGCTGGAACATTTGTCACTGTCATTTCCAGCAGGTTTCCTGCCACACCAGTGTCCTCCACCAATGGGATGGCGGAGGGTTTACACCAAAACCAGTGGTTATTTAGAAAGATCCAAGGGTTTGGCAGCAGGCAGTTCAGGTAAGTTGCATTGCAGTGTTGGTGAGCCACTGACAGCTGAAAAAAGCAGCGGGCACAATTCCTTCTTGCTGTGCAGTAGCTCCACTGAAACAAATGGGAGCAGTTGTTTCAGTGCCTAAATGAATTCCTGCATTTCCCTTTCTATTTGGGTTTTTTTCAGTAAACAACAGCCATTTATTTTTGAGATCTTGCAGAGGGATTCCCAAACCCACTACTTTGTGCAGCAGTGAAAACAGAATTAGGTGTGTGGGCATTTTAATAGCTGCCCATGCCTCCAGTAGGCTTTTGTGTGTAATAAACTTTTACTAGGAGGATGACAATAACGACTATTCATATTCATGTTTATTACAAATTTAGTCCTAATCTTTTGTTACATACTTAAGCAAAATTATCCTTAAGATTCTTTGAAACAAATGAAGAGACTAAAGGTAGACCCTGTAGTAAACATCTCTGCCCACACTATGCTGTAATGTAACTCTTCTGACTATTGATTGATTTATTTCACTGCATATGAACGTGCCAAATCCTATCAAGCCACACTGCTTGAAATACCATATGAACACACAGCCCCTGCTTTTAGAGTTCAACATTTAATCGGAGGAGACGGACAAACAGGAAGAGCGGAGGTAATGGAGAAGGAAAGCATGGGGATTAGGTTTCCCTGCCCAGGGTAATGCATGGAATTTGTGGCAGAGCTGGAAACTAAACCCTAGGCATTCCAAGCTCTGCTCTGAGGCCACCAACCCCTTGCAGGATGTATCATCACTGCATATTTCAGGTGGGAGATATGCCCCCCAAGAGGGCCCCAGTCCAGTGCTCTGCTGGAAGGAGGGTCAGCTCTGATATTAGCCTAGCTCACTCCCAGCTTTTTCCAATCCAGACCTGATCAAGGGGAGGTTTGCATGGCCACTGTCAGGAGACCTGCCTGGTCTCTTGCTGAAAACATCCTTCTCTGTGTTTAACCACCTCTGCCTCCTCTAATCCTGCAAAGAAAGGATGATAAAACATATGGATTATTTCATAGGCTGCTAAGAGTGGGTGGCCAAAATCAGACCTGTTGTCTGGGGCCAAAAATACTTTCAACAGGTCTTTGGAAAACAAAACATAACAGTGGATTTCAAAGGGCTTTCTTGTTTCCCAGGGAAGGCTCTTCCCAATTTCCTTTTGAGTTAACGGTTGGAATATGAACACTCTTTCCCCCTGTTAGGCCATTGTTTTCTTATGTTTCCTCTGAAGTACTGTTTCTTTACCAAATTTACAAAAACTTGGTCAGTATTGTGTAACAGGGTATTCACCTGTTGGTGGTTATGTTGCCATTAAGTAGACTACATATTTGTGTAACTGATGTTTATGTATAGATCTCTCTATCATTCTGCCATTTGAGCTGCCCTTTTATTCCAAATGGCTTTGAAATTTGATTTATCTTTAATTACAACACATGTATAAATCCAGGATTAAGAGTGAAGAGTTTCATTGTTGTCTTGGCTTTTTTTTTTTACTCATTTAATGGGATTTGTGGACCGTCAGCACTGTTCAGGATTTTGTCTCTGATGTTTCCATTTTTTCTGTATAATAATAGCTTGTCTATCAGATAAAGAGCTTTAAAATGATTTTATTTTTTTCAGCTGTTTGTTGAAGGTATGTGCCCAGAGGGGTCAGGTTATGTGGAGGTTGTGTGTCATCCCTGCTTTCTGCGTAGTGAAGTTTTTCTCTGCTGGGAGAAAAGCTGGCATTTAACCCTCAGACCAAAAGTCCCCTTGTCATTCAGGCAAGCCCATGCCCAAAACAAGTGCCATGAGTGGTGTCTCCCCACCAGTCAAACGCTTCCAGGGCTGCACATTGATCAACAGTGAGCACAGCAGAATTAGAAAACCTACCTCACTTAGCCAAGGCAGCAGAGGTAACAAGGTGACATGCAGCCTGGCCTTGTATTCATTTCACCTGTGAAACTGTTCGCCATTTAAATTTAGCTGTGAATAATCTGGCAAGGACGTTGGAAAAAAAAGGAGAGCAACTGACAGGCTCTCCATTACCTGAAATCAAATATTTCACCTCTCTGTCACACTCTTGCTCTGGGAATGGGAGGTGACGGTCCTCGAGCCTCTCCGTGAGCAGAGTGGCTGAGAGTGCTGCAACGGCTGACTCAGTGGTATCAGTGGTGCTTTCCAGACCCTACAGGGATTTGGGCTGGGTCAGTAAAGCTGCATGTGGGTTAGCTTTAGTGCAAGGTCCTGTATAGAAGATGAGCTCGACCTGAGGTCTCATTTCCACACATATTTGTGCCTCCTGACCTCTGGCCTGAGAAAAGGTGCAATTGGTGCTGGCTCAGCTGTACAGAAACAGAATGGATCAGAACCGTGGTGTCTTGTCTTCCCTCTTTCCTTTTCCCCAGACCTGAGTACAAAGACTGTTCCCTGTCTTTTCCCTCCTCACTTGCCACTACTGCATTCCCAATGAGAAACACTGTCCTCTCCTGCCTTGCCCTACCACAGCAGAGGTCTACCTGATCCCTTCTCAGGCCATTGCATGACCAAGGAGAGCAGAGAGGAATGCTGTGGACTCCTCAGTTCCCCAACGCGCTTGATCCTTGCCTCCCTCTTTGGCACTGCTGGTGGGAGCAGAAAGCTGTGCAAGCTCAGGCATTGCTTGGCTGTGTAGCTGCACATGCTACTCAGATGCAGCATCTCACCAGTGCACCCAGGGTGTTTCCCTGTGTCCAAGACTGGAGTAAGGAGAGAGGTCTGTGGATGCGAGTTGCATCTAGACTTTTGCAGTGTTTTACTTCATTTTTGTCTGCTTACAGTAAACTGCAGTGAAAAATTTGTGATGAAACAACTGTTGTTAAGCACCTGCTTCCTTTGCAAAATAGTAAACAAACAACTTAATCCATGAATAGGCGTGGATGCAGTTGGCCAACAACAAAATAAGGCTGTTCAAGGCCTTATTTCTTTCTCAAATGGGTGAACAGGAGCCTCATCCAAATCTGGGTCTCCTGCATGTACCACTGTTTATCTGCTCTCTGATTAGGAGTAGATTGCATAAATCGGATAGTGCTGTGTTTAATATGTGTACAGGCCATTTGTTGACACAGCATTGGCATGATGACCAGCTGCAGGTCAAATTCGTTGCCAGGCTCCCCAAAGTCTGCAGCTGCTAAAAATAAACATTTTGTGCAGGTGGAGGCTTTGGCTGGGCTTGTGTTCTGGCTTAACTTGCAAAGTTTGGGATCTTTTCTGAGGTATGTAAATCACATTAGAAATATTTGGCAAGGCAAGTCAGTGCTTGAACATAAAGGAATTCCAATTGAGAAGCTGGAGCAGCTCTGATGGGTCTTTTGGCACGGCATCAACTCCCTGAACTCAACAGCGTCTTCCATATTGTTGCATTTTCCAAAGTTTTGGTCATCTTGATGAAGTGTTGGCTTCCTCTCAGAAAAGTTTGTCAGGATTGTGCTTGGTTAATCTCATTGATTGATTGGTGATCAGTCTGTTGGGATATCTATTCAAGGCCCTGGTGTTGGAGCACCTGGACATTGCAATGATATGTATACCAGAAGAGCCACTTGACACAGCAAATGTTTCACTGAACCGTGGAAATGTGGCAGCTGGTGAAGCTGGCAACAGAAGGACCATGCAGGCCATCTCCAGAGATCAGGAGGTTCAGAGAAAAATAGCACTGCAGATCAGAAGAGAATCCAATTATCTATGTTTTAGATACCAGTGCTGCAGCTGTTGTAAAATAAGCACTCAGGTTCCCTGTGCGGGAAAGAAAAAGATGCTTTTGAAAGTTTGCAAATGGAATTGCCATTAGACAGATAGTGTTTAAGCAAGATTTAAAGAATAATACTTGTTTTAATATACCCATGCAAAAGAGTCCATGTGAATTAGGTGGATTGGATCTCACTTGCTTCTGTTTGATGGGGAGATGATCCATGAGCTTGTGGAGACCAGAAATAGAAAGATGAAAAATGATTTCCTTTACTGTCAGTGCTCTCCATTGGTGAGCCAACAACTCCTCATCTAGAGACAACTTTGCATCTTGCAGTCTCACGTCCCTTGGGAATTGGTCTGGGCCTCTGTACTTGTACTGTACTTTCATATATTTCAGAGAGCATTGGAGTAGGTTCACACCATTTCAGTAAAAGTATCCTGAGTCAATACCTGAGATAAGCCTCTTGCTTTCACTGATGGCAGCCAGTGTTGATAAGGGGTGATTGAAAAAGTTCCTGAGATTTCATATACTTGTAAATAAATAAATAAATAAATAAATAAAATTAGCATCCTTCCAACACTGGGAATCCAACATAGTCAATTAAAAAAAAAATCCCATTTTATCTTGTTACTGTGAAATGAAATTAAGAAGCCATTCACCTTTAAAAAGCAGGCTTAAAGAAACTGGCTTCTAGCTGTCTGGATTTTATTCACGTGTACTTGTGAAATGGGACATTCAGTGTGAGATTTAATAGCTGGTTAAGAGGAAGAAAAAATTATTGTCATAAATACTTATTCTTTTATTTCATTCTGTTATGGCTTTGTTCAGGGAGCTTTCTCGCCTTGCTACCTGACTGCACACTGAATTTCATTGTTCGGTAATCCAGTCCAGCTGTTCCAGCTGTTAAATATTCAAGCAAATACTGGGTGTTTTTCTTAACAATTCATTTGTATTTAGTTACCTTCTTCCAGTGCAGATTAGCTACTGAATAACCAGGAGTTGGAATAGGAGCTTGTAATTTTAGATGCTTCCATATGTACTTGGCTTAACACATTATTTTTCCTCAAAGATTGTACTCATAGGTATTTTATATTAATATTTTTCTAAAGTCTTAACTTCTAGATACTTTTTAGATTTTTATACACATCAGTACTTTCAGCTAGTATCTAATTGACATCACTCACTTTCTGTTTTTTTATTCTTTGAACAGAGTTTACTAGAATAGTATAGCTTATTAATATAGGGAATTATTAAAGTACTGATTGATTTAAATTTTTTCTAGGAAATCATGTGAATAGTGTGTTTAAAGCTTGAGGATTGAGGATTTCTTTTTTAAAGTTATATTATATGCTCTGCTGAAGCTGTAAAAGGTTTAGTGTTTGTTTTTCTCTCTCATTAGTAGTACAAAATATTTTATTGAACAATTCTGATTTTTCTTTGACAGTTTTGAAGAGAGGTACTTTTCTATAGTACAGTTATGAGAGTGCTGTGTTGTTGCAATGTTTCTTCTTTCCATGGTTATTTCAGTGTCTTTGAGTTATAGTGTTTCCTTGGCTTGCACTAGATGTTGCTTCACTTCAAGCCAAATCAGGCAGCCTGGAGAGCTATATGGGAGTGTGCAGCAGAAATGCTTTTTTGTGTATCCTCAGCCTAAAATCTCTGACTAGATTTGGACCGAATTGTATTTGCTACAATGTTGTCCAGAGTAAATAACATGTGCATAGCGGCATTAAGGTGACTGCAAATTGCAAGGGATTGGTTTGCTGAAAGAATTCAGTTTTGGTTGAAGCAAAGTTACTTGATAATTTGGGTCATATTTAGAGAATATTTTTACTTGAAGAAAGAAAAAACCCTGTTTTTTCAGAGGAAAGTGATTTTCCTCTGCAGATTAAAATTGGTTATTAGAAGGGAAGGCTACACCCCTCAAGGAGGAGATATTTTTCACAGATTTATTGGAGGGTTAGTAGGAAAGGCACCAAAGCTTGCCATTTTCTCCGGCATTCCTCATTACTTTGGGATTGCAGTAGTAACCTGGCATGTCATAGGCCTAAGTTTAAATTGAGGATTTTTAGCAGATGTTTTCTGACAGAGTGCTCTAGACATAAGGTATTTTCATTTCTGTTTAGCTCCTACTGAAGTAGTATTGAACTTTTACATATTCATTGCCCAAAAAGCATAGGAATTAGCATAGAGCCTGTGAAGAAGTCTGTGCTTATTGACAGAGAGATGGGATATTTGATTTACCAACAGAAATCAAAACACAATTCATTTTTTTACTACTGGAGTGGGGGTTTTTTTGGTTGTTGTTTGGTTGCTTTTGTTTGTTGTTGTTTTACTTTTCATAACTTTGTTGTTTTACACTTGACTGCTAAAAGCAGTCTTTGCAAGGGGCCTTTCCTATGATGATCTTTGTGTGTGTTCATCTTTGCATGTGAACTACACTCTTTGAGTTACATCTGGGTGTAACTGTGCCTTTAGATGTTCTCTCTTAACACTGTGCATTCAGAGATCTATGTCTGTAGTGACTGCAGAAGACATGTCCCTATTGAGTAAAGGCAAAGGGCTGTAGTCCCTAAGAGCATCCATTTTAATAGAGTACATGGCAGCAAAGTCCTGCAGTGAAACAACAAAAATGCCTATCAGCTCCAACAATGTGCTGCACAAAGAGAGGGCTTTGACTCCAGCCCTGTAAGGGGCTGGTGTTCCCTTTCTCCTTATGGTCCCCAGGAGTAGGAGATCAGAGTTTGTACTACTGCCTTACATCTTGTCTTCATTCTCCTGCCCCTGTTGCCAGCAGCAACTATTTTTACACAGCAAATCAGTTACAAGGAGAGTCCTATGCCTTTTGGTCAGCACACCTTTGGCTTGTGGTGTGGATGTGGAAGGGCAGATTGTGAGCAGATCTACCTGTGCTGCTGGGTACAGAAATTAATAAAAAAAAAATCTACCTTGCTTTGCTTAACTGCGCTGTCTTAGTTTGCCAAGCAAAATAATTGGTTCTCATTTTCTTCCACAGTAGTTGAGGTTTAGGGAAGGAAGGACTTAAGAGACAGTTGCATTTTTCAGGGCTGTTTTCAATCAGAGATCATGCAAAATATCCATCAGTGAGATTTACATTATTTGTATAGCAAGGTAATGGAATTATCATCAGTCTTGAGACTTGTCTCGCATCAATAGGGGAGGAAGACATTTGCTTGGTACAGTTCCTTGCATAATTACCTGAATAATAGACTTCATACAGCCAGAAGAAAGAAAGAGTAAGTAGTTTATGCACTGCTTGTGACCGAGTAGTGTAGGAAACATATTGCAATGTGAGTATAAGAAAGGCTGTGCCGGCTCAGACCGAGGGTCCATCTGGCCCAGCAATCAGTCTTCCACCCTTACTGCAAGCAGACACCTAGGAAAGAACTGGAAAAAGAGGAGTAGGTTTGTCTGTGATCTAAATTTAAGTCCTGGAATATTACCACTAAGATTAAACATAGAAAAGGATTTCAGATGCTCACAGAAGTTTCTCTTGAAACTGAAAGAGACCTGGTGCAGATGGGAAAGTGTCTTTCCCCACGTTCACTCTCCTCATGATCTTTCTAAAGTGGTTTGCTCAAAGAGTTGCAATAGGAATTTCTTTTTTTAAACCAGAAATCCCTATTGATGCTTAGCAAAATGTTTTTGCAGCACTGTTGACAGTTGTGCTGGAAACACTAATGTAAACTGCTCCCTGCTTTCAGAAGCCATTCTGTTCACTGCACTGATTAAATTTGCTTGGAGCAGGTTTAATTAAGGTGGTGTTGAAAACCATCACTTGAACCAGGGACTCGTGTGTGTCGGGGTGCCTCCATGCTAATAGCAATAGTTCAGTGGCATTAAAAAGGGAGGGCTTTGCCTGGTTTCTTATTTGGTTCACTTGTTGAGGGAGGATTACTAGGGCCTCAATATTTATGTACCAATTTGTGTTATTGGTGCCGACCCTGGCAGATTCCAAAGCATTTTGATTTACTTTCCAACAGGCATGGTTTATTTAATGCAGGTATATAAATGGAGGGGAAGACCGTTTGATAAATAGAACAACAATGAAAAAAAGGATTGATTGGTACCTTTTGTATCATAATAGAAGAGAAAACACTAGAATAGTTTTCAGTGCTGATGGGCTGTTTCCAGATGTGAATAAATATTTCTGCATTCCAGAGAAGTAGAGCTGTGGGTTGACCCCTGGCTCTGTGAATGGGCTGAATCAGCACTGCAGATCCCCAAAGCTTGTGCTTTCTGAATAACATCCAACTTGACAATACTACCGGGTAAGCTTCTACCTTCCCTTTTGCCCAGTTTAATTTTTATGAATTACCTGAAAAATAGAATAATTTAAAATAGCAAAATATTGTTTTTCTGGGTAAAGTCTGGAAGGCCATTTCTATCTGTGCTGTTAAATCCATTAAGGTTGTTAGAGCTGTGACAGCTGGAAAGCAGAATATAGCCTTACGTGTGCTCCCAAATGGCAAAGGCATTTGGAAATTTAGACATTTGATTTCCTCCATACTTGAAGGTGTCAGCCAACCATATATTTTTAGGTCAGGTGTGCATACGCAGGCACAATGGATTGCTGTGGGCAGAAAGTGTGTCTCCATAAAAGGACTTGTTGGAGGTAAAAATGGGAATGGGCTGCAGGTCATGCTCCAGATCTTTTTGATCTGTTTGCATGCTATATGTAAAAGAGGAGGAGGAGGAGAAATATTACCTGGCAGATGATGCGGTAGCTGAGGTATCCTTTCCCCCAGCCTGGTTGCCAGTCCCTGCTGGTTACAGCTGCTGGTGCTGTAGGGCTCCTCCAGTGAGCCAGTCCAGGTCCTAGGTCCTGTGGAGAACAGCCCCTGTTTTTGCTGGCTGGATGAGTGGAGTCAGCTCATGGAGATGTCCCGGCTGCCTAAGGCCAGGACATAGTAAGCAGGACAGTTTACAGTGAGGCAGAGGTCTGGTGAGTGGAAAAAGAAAAGCATCACCTCCTGTTCCCCAAACTGCACCCATAAAGTACTTTTCTTACAAAATGCACAACATGTTCAGAGTAAACAGTTTCCCTGTGTGTACCTTTAGGTGATGGTGGGGGGAAAACTGGGCTCAGTCGTGATTTTCCTGCGGAACCATCCCTGCTATACAAGCGGGTACTGGAAAGACTTTGATGAAGTTTATGGTGTGTATATGTACTTTCTAATTCAATAATGCAGGAAGTATGTGTTCAGCTTTAAGCAGTTACTGCTTGAACTGGTGTTGAAACACGGAATGGCAGAAGAATGTCAAGTTACTGGCCAGTTACCATGCAAACAAAAACATGTTATGAAATATGACATCTCATTGGAACAGAGGCATGCTGTGTTGGGAGTGTTGCTGGAAATTTGGAGATACATATATATATAATTTCTTTGCTCATGCCTGTATTGCATGGAAATGATCTGGAATCAGAACCATCACAACAGTGACAGTGAAAAGTTGACAATCCCAGTACAAAAGATTTGGTGTCCAAACAAGTGAAGATGCAAAAAGCTAAGTCAGAAATAAAAACTACAGCTCTTGACCTTACAAGAATACTGTAGTGAATGTTAGAAATAAGTACTCTCTTGTGGGCCAGGTGTCAGGTCTGGAAAGTACAAGTCCTGCTCCATTTTTAATGGACTTTTTGTACGATCTGAAGTCATCCAGCCTGGAATATAGGTTATTATTTCTCCATATACCTACCTCACTTTCCTTTAAGTTATTATAGAGATTTCACTTCTTAGATGTTCTGCTTGAGGCTAATATAATCATTCTGTTTGAAATCAACCAACCACAGGCAATATGGAAGTGCAAAATGATACCACATTCTGTTTTACTGACCCGTCATTTGATGCAAGTTGAATTCTGCCAGGAGCAGATTTGTATTTGGTAATCTCTGTTTTGTCACTAATAAAAACATTTTATTATGAAAAGGCAGAGATCCAGCTGCTCCTAAGAGATTCTGCTTCTCCAACGAGCTGTTTCCTTCTGCATGAAATCTTGTTGTCCTCTCCTACCTTTTTTCTTTCTGATGCCCCACTCTCTCTGTCATTGCAAGGAAATGACTCTCTGTTTCATGCAGCTCACATTCTCGAAATTCACTGCCTGAGTGATTAACCAAGGACATACACATCCAAAGTATTAGGCGTGAAGCTCTCTTGCCAGACAGCTTGCTCAAAAACACTTCAGAAGAAAGAAGAGAGGGGGAAGAAACCCCCTTGCCAGTTTAAGGACAAAGCTTATTTACTATTAAAACTTCTACAGTCAGCAGAAGCAATACTGGCTGCAAAGCTGAATTTGCATTTATAGTACAAATATGAAAAATGAACTCTACCACGAGCATGTCCTTAAAGAGATTATAAATCCACTCCCTTGACTGGTATGCAGTGCAGTGCTTTGATTGTTATATCTAGATAGGTTGCATTTGAAAGTGTAGCGTACAGTGTATTTGGAAAGACACTGATATAAGAATTTTGCAGTCAAAGTGATTTTACAGTGGAAAACCCAGTAATGAGAGCAACCCCGCTAGTACACGACTGCTGTGTTATTTTATTGGATATCTGTAAAGTTTGGCATGTGGTGGGTTAATAATTAGATACTCTTTGTGTATAGTTCAAGTGAAGGCCACCAGCTATGACTTCACTTTGGCTGGGGTTTCCCTGTAATCCATTTAGCAAATTAAAGAGATTACTTTGATTGGTGCCATTATCTCCTATTCTCTTGCGGTTGAACCACTTAACCTGTGCTTAATTGAAAGAGATAGAGAGGGTACAGTAACAAATACAATCAAATGAAAGGGGCAATAGGATCTGTAGGCCAAACAAATGATCAGCACTAGGCTAACAATAGCAGATTAGAGGTGAGATCAATTAATTAGAAGCTATTGTAGGCGTTGGGTGGCTGCCAAGCTTTCTAATAGCCTAAGCCATCATGCCGTTCTGTTTAGGAGGATTTTAATGACTGGGAGTTGATGTGCTTATTTCAATAATTACCTATTTTAATAATTACTTCATTAGAATATAAAATGTATTGTTCTGCAGGCTCTGTGGGAAAGAAAGTTCTGTTAACAGTGCACCTGGATCCAGGGGTGTGTATGTACCAGCATCAGTTGTGCCCTGAAATCTCTGTGTACTGGAGCTGCCAGTATAAAGGCCACCAACCGCCTTGGGATCTCCAGCCTCATACCAAGAAGCATGAGCCACCTGCCTGGGCATATCTTCGGAAGTGTTGCCTGCAGGCCTTTGGCTGATGGAGGTTTTGAGTAACAGGTTGCAAGATTTTGTTGTCCGTGGTGCTGTTGTGGTGCCCAGGTATGTTCCCATTCTTGCTCAGCACCTGAGGGTCCAGGTCATGGTGCTGGGCAGCCCTGGTAGGCCCAGATTCTACCAGTTTTTGCATCAGTTGGAGCAGATATAGTGACTGGTAGGAGCAAGCCAGACAGTGGGCAGAAACATTGTACAGATGTTGGGAGATGAGAAGGTGTTTCCACCACTGGTGCAGAAACACTAGTTGCATCCTGCTGGAAAGCCTGGGGTGCTCTGGTTTGACCTTCATCCCAGCTGCTGGGATAACCTAGCTCCCTGCCTGGTGTATGTGCAAGTGAGCAAAGTCGTCAAAGAATGAGCATTGATATCATCAAATACTATGATTTATTAGTGCTCACTGTCTGTACTGGTATAGGGCGGTTGATATGTAGCGTGCTTTACATTTGTAGCAGAAAATTATTTTTTAAATGAACTTCCTAGGAGTCATTGAATTTGGTTGCAAAGGAAATAAGGCTGTAATTTGAGGCTGTAAGTTTGAAAAGTTTTTGAGGGGCAAAAATCTTTAAGAAAGGCTTGACTGCTAAACACTTTTAAATACATATGCATGATAAATATGGTGGCAGGTAGATTTACACATAGCTATGTGTGGTATTAATTTTTTTTTTTTTCTTGCATGCTTTAGAAGGCAAATGTTGCCTCTGGAGGTTTGTAATCTCCCAAGGCAGTAATATTTGGAACTGCAGAGGAGAATTTACCTAAAAGTTGATGTTTAAAATACAAACTGATTTTGTTCCATTGGGGGAGTGGGGCGTGGGGAGGGGATTGGAGAGGGAGCATGTTTTCCAAGACATTAAAGTGACTTAGGTGAAAAATTTCAGCAAAACTTTTTTGTGACTTATTCAGGCTGGTATAAATGGTGATTTTATCTTCATGGGAATTGTGCCTAGAAACTTAAATAATGCGCAGGTTTATTGTAGTTTTAATTCTTGTTGTTGATGTTTCTGCAAATTGGTAGATTGTGTTCTTATTTTGAGTGTGGGCATGAATAGGGAACTGGGATGCCAGATTTCCAGGGGATTAGGATGCAAGGAAAACCTGTAATAGAATAATAGTGAGTGATGCTCTGAATTTGGACAACACCAAGTGGCAGATGTACACAGAGGTAAAGAAGAGAGTATAGACTCTGCGAAATAAGAGTCCTGATCATATCGTTACCCTGCAATAATGAAGAAGATTAGAGAGTGTGGTATTTTGGTAGTGCTTGGCGAGGCTTCATGTTTGGGTTTGTGAGTAAGTGCTCAAAACGTCTGGGTGTTTTCCAAACTATACAACCCTTCTGGAACACTGCATCATTAATCTCCAGATATGAGAGAGGATATTATGGAAATAGTCACCCTGTGCCATTTTCCATCTCTGATCTTGATCAGAAGCATGTAAAATGCACATGCATATGATAAAACAAAATAGTTATTTAATGTAGTTGAGTTTATTGTAACCTCAAGACAGATCAGTTTTATCCGAAGAGTGGATGATATCACTCTGTTTAATCCAAACTGCTTGCTCCATCTTTCTAAGGGAGGAAGTCAGTCAGTAAAGAACTTCGTATCCCTGGATGGCCTTGGTTCGGCAGAGACACAAGAATGGCTGACTTGATGCACAAAACAGACATACTGAAGTTAGACTATTGAAAGCAATAAGCAATCAAACCCATTCTAAAGTCTTTGTGGTACTGAAGTTTTCTTCTACATTTGGCACTGACTATACTATTTTCTGCAGTACAAGACCGCTTGGGTTTTAATACATGTTATTTTTCATAACTAACATCTATGTTTCTGAAATACCACATGCTGTATGAATGATTAATTTTGGAGAATAGGATCTAAACCCCTTAGCTGGGATGAGGCAATTTCTTTTAAATGAGTGGTAGGTTGAACAGGCATCAGAGCTAAATATCCTCTTACTCCAAGGAATACTAACCCCTCAGGGCAGGATTCAGGTCATTAGCAGGTCAGTTTAGGAAAGCATATACTGTTGCTGCCTCCGTCTGTCCTGGCCTGAAGATAAACACAAGACTCCAGTTTCCCTTGTTACCAGATCAGGAACCTTCACAGGCCATAAGAGCAACTTAACAATTGTTAAAATACGTTTGAGAGTTTAAAAGCCTAGAAGTTTTATCAATGATAGAAAACATAGTGGGTTCGGTGGGTTTAGAAAGAAATGCATTAATAGAATCCTTTGTGTGCCATCAGGATTTTATATGCAAATATCTACTCACATACTCTAAGGGAAGTGTATGTATGAAGAACAAATGACGCACAGTGCACTGGTATGTTTAGGATTTTTCAGCATGCATTTAAAATGGCCACGGTCTAAGGTTACACACTAAAAGGACAAGTAATCTGGCCATACCAACTCTATGCCAATAAACTTGTTACACAACACTATCCTATATTCATTTATATGCCATATGGGCTATAGAAAAGCTATTTAAGAATCTTTTGGAGGTTTTAAGTTTTATTGCAAGTTTTTTTTCAAGATCCCGCTCTTGCAAAATGAGGAGGTATGCTTATTAAACAGAAAAACACCTCTAGAAATGACCTAAGAACTTTTCTCTTGCAAGGGTTGATGTTAAAACTTGCAAGTTCTAACTGGTGGGCACACTGAGCTTGGTGCTTGCTGGTGGAGCTGAAGGCAGTTGTCAAACTTTCACAGCAACAAAAAATCTAAATTCCCAAAGATGTCCCTTTCTGCGCAGAGCAGGGAGAAGATGGCCTCTTTCCTCACCTTCATTGCTTTTAGTGGAATTACAATGTGCAGCAGTTGAAAGGTTCTGAAGTGAATTGAAACTAAAAAGGACACAAAGTTACCAGGAAAAAGGGAGGCGATGGGTACAGTAAATTCATTTACTATATATTGCAGCAGCTTTCCACATGGATATTATCACCCTGTTGTGTTTGCTTAGACATACCATGTGCATGCATATTGAAGACCTAAATCTAGGATGCTGTTTCCTGTAGAATTGTCTAGAAGGTAGACAATGTGGGTGTTTTCTATAATAAAGGGGTCTGCATTAAGCGTTATTTGCCTGCACTATTTAGAATCTCTATGATATTGGACCCATCCTCAGGAATTTAGAGACTGCAGGTCTAATACTGACTTAGCTGGGGTGTCAGACCTTGTGTGACTCCACGTGCTTTCAGCAGTTCTTACACATGTGGGTATGCGTGCACATGCACAAAGATGTTGTCTAGAACATGATTTTAATAGTAGCATTTCTTCCTGATTTTTTTTTCCTCCTTACTGACCTCTCCAGTCAAGAGGTGTACATTGATGGCATACAAATTGAAATTTTTGTAAAAAACCAAAATCTGTTAGTAATCTGGGTTGAAATCCTACCCCGTGGACATCAGTGACAAAAATCCTATTACTTCAGTGGGAACTGGATTTCAGTCTTTGTGCTTTTTATGTTTATAAGATTCATGGAAAAGCCAAGTTCAACACTAAAAACACATGCAAGGTATAAAAACAAAATGCCGACATGCAGACTTTCAATAAAACAGGGTTTAATAAGTTACTGTCCAATCTGGATGACAGATATTCTGTAATACTGTTTTAATGGTCAAATCTGCCTTGATCATGGTTTGGAGTTAAAGCAGGAGATGGTCAAAACATTGCCAGCGATTTTAATCTAAAAAATAAATAACAGGAATTAAAAGAAATGTGTCAAGAGGACGCCTGAGACAAGGTTCAGAAGCAGAGTGCAATGGATTTGATCGCTCCTGCTTTCCTTAGGAGGAGTCACTGCGTGTAAAGTATTTGGAGATAATATGAGCAGAAGGGCCACAGCCAAAGCCCTGTATTTCTTTCTCTAAGTCTCTGATGCAGAACATTCTTAGTTCCTTAACTGCCCCTTGAATTCAAATCCTGGCTTTGTTAGTCCAAATAAAATATAAATCCAGAATATATTTCTGTCCCATCTGTATGTGCTGGGTGAAGTACAACAGGTGGAATCCATTTGCTGAATAATTACTAGGATGCAAACAACGGAGAGCTTTACAAGGAAGTCATCTCTCTTCATCGCAGCTCTGGTGTTAAGGCTGTGTTTGTTCCTGATAATCAGCAGAATTTCAAAAGAGCAGTAATGAAATAACTTGGAGCCTTCTCCCCAAAAGCCATATGTTCCAAGAGTGAAAGACTTGCTGTCCTTTCAGCAGAAATTAAGACAAATCCTTTGAAGATTACCGCAATTATCCTTCTCCTCCCCCTTTTAACCATAAGCAAGATTTTGCAGCTTTCTCCTCTGACAGGGGTGTAGAAAGGGAAGTTCATTTCTGGAGAGACTGAATTCTGGGTGCCTGATGTCAGATCTCCTCCTGCCCATCCCTCCCTCCTGCCCTCTCAAACTTGGTGGTAAAGCTCCATTTTGTTAACTTCAGCTGTACAGGATCAGACCAACCTCAACCCGCAAGCCATCTGCCCCTGGAGAGACACCTGTATTGACCTTAGTAAGAGATAACCTTTAATTCTCTTACACCTTTAAATGCCATATGTAACTCTTACCTCCATGTGTTGATAAGCGTTGGATTAAGTTGCCTTTGCGCATGGAAGTTACTCCACCTACATCCATCTTGTGCTGTGCTGCTTCCTTCCCAGTCATTGGTGGCTGCAGATGTTTGGTGACCCCAACATCATCTTTGTTCTGCAGACACTAAATACACCTCAGGGACTGAAATCAGGCCTCCTTGGGAGCAACTTTTTGCTGTAACTCAAAAAAAAAAAAAGATCGTCTTTGTATTTTTCATTAGTGGTGAGTGCAGTTTGATTCTGTCCAGATGAGCCTGGAGAACATGATGGGTTTGTGCAGGGTAGAGCAGCAAAACTGGTCACTTCTCCTAGCAAGAGGTGGGAGTTGCTTGTGAAGGAGCATGGGCTATGAATAGAGAGATCCTAATAATTTGGGATGCGTAGGGTCTATCCCTCAGGGGAACTGTGGGACTGGCCCTTCCCAAGCAGTCCCATCACCTCTTATTACTTCTGTAAAATGATGGGGTACCATAATGCTTTAATTTCTTGCTTTACTTGGCCCCCTCTATTTCTGTAAAACTTTTAATAATACGATGGTAGTAATAGAAAAGATATTGATAAGTAAGGAAAGTTTGAGGCACTGCGTTCTTCAGAATTTTTTACCTTAAATTACTTTAGTGGTTTATGAAATGCAGATTCCTTTTTGATAAGGTATGTCAGTGGAAATTTCTTGTTGAATCAAGGAGTCACATAGAAATAAATGTTGGGAGTTTTTTCTTGTGTTAAATACAGTAAAAATTATATTTCTCATTTTTATATTCTTTTAAAAATATTTTTTCTGTTCTGTATGTTTGATATTGTATCTGCCAATAACAAGATCCAAGGAAAGACCAGCATCCTAGATATTAGTTTGATTTGGCTTTTACTTGTAGCATATACTGCCATGCAGATTTGCCAGTTTTCTTCTCAGATCGCTGTTTCGAGCATTGCATAGGTTGCTAATTGTGCTACCTTTTACTCTTCCAGGACTTCAGTTTGTGTGTAGCTACCTTTAGTCAGAGTTTAGGCGGAAGATGTGGTCTTATAGAACAACATTTACACGTCCAGGTCTTGAATTGCCTGTGACCTACTGACATGCAAAGATATTCCATCTGACTCCAATATGATATGTTGTTTCTCAGTAGCATGTTCTCTGGGTTTTTTTGCATTTCACAACAAGGGGATGATGATGATGATGATTATTATTTTTGTTGACACCTCCCTGCACACATTAGCATCATTTGTTGTTGCAGAGTAAAGGTTCTTTCTTGAGAATGTGTTTGCTTTGCAAAAAAACCCCAAATAGATGTCAACCCTGTGATACTGTGATAAGCTGGAATCCTGCTCACCAGTAATTACCTACTGAATAAGAAGTGGATCAGTGACCAAACCCAACAGATCTGAAGCCGCTCACTGCAATAAGTTTTTTCAGTGTGTAAAACATTTGCGGGAAAAGATTGTGTAATAACTACCATATTCCCGATAAACTCTTGGAAAGCCTTAAATCTGATCTTTAAGTTTGACAGATGTGGTATATTTGTGTGGTGGATTTTACCTACTGTAGCTCTATGTCCTCTGAGTACAGCTAAGAAAAACCTGTGAGATTGTTAAATGGGAGCTTCACCTGCCAGTCTGTACTGCAAGATCTCTATAGCAACCAAACATAAATCAAGAAAATGGCCCCTTTTGTAAGTTGGTTAATAGGCACAACATGCTTCTTTAGAAAATCCAACTATTCTTTCAATAGACTTTGATTGAAAGTCAGCCTTTTCTACAGACACATTCACATTCACATCTAGTAGCAGCTTGTATGGCTGTCCAAGGTCTAATTTATTACCCTTTAAAGATTGGGCAAAGAAAAAATGGTTCTCGGAACAATGTTTACATTCAGAGGCATAAGCACAGTGCCACAAAAGAGCATCCTTTTGTTCTGAACCCAGAATATTAATCTTTAACCTACTACTTATTTCAACTCCTCCTGCTTTTATTTGGTTAGCCATATTCTTCCCTTGTAATTGAAATCTTAACGATTTAATACCTTATTTATTAGCAGTGCTGGGAGAACAGATCTCTCTGCTGTTGTTTTTCCTAAATCTTGATGTGTATTGATACATTCCTTAGGCTCTTCCGCTGGTACTGGAAGATGACTCTTTTCCTGAAGAGGTTTCTGATGGCAAAGGGAGGCATTTTGGTTACTAGTGTTTCTGACATAAAATTTTGGTGTTCTAACTGAGGTGTTCTGATAATCTTCTTCCTACTTAATTTAAGGAGTTATGCGTTGGGAATATTTTTAATAAACACGTCATGTTCAGGCCCCAAAAAATACTAAAGGAAAACACACAAGTGCTGTACCGTAGAGGAGGAATTGGATGCCAAGGTGATTTTATGTGAAATTTGGAGCTGACTCAATAACCAAAACATAGATTTTCCTTCAAAGAAGAAGGAAAACTTTGCAATTCCCCCTTTCTTTCTGGCTGGGGCCGAGGTGGGGGAAGTACATCTGGTTCAAATATATTGCAACAGGAATTAACCCATTTACTTTCAACTAAGACAGGAAGCACTGGAAAAGTGGTTTTCTGGGAGCAGATAAATTAAATGCATTCAGCTTGGCATGGGGAATTGCAACAGGGCAGTGCATATCCTCCAGCATGGGGGCATCTTTCCTGGATGAAGCTAGAGAGCGGAGTGGAGCAGAGCACTTCAGGCACCTCATCCCTGGCCAAAGTGGGAGGGATCGAGTGATGCCTCCTTCTTCTGAAAGCGAACTGAAGAGAGTTTGGGAGGTGGTAGAGTGGGAATCTGTACTCTGAGAGCAAACTAGGACCTGTCTTCAGCAAAATCCTGAAAGCACCCCTTATGGTTCTCCTGAGAAAAAAAGGGTTTACAAATATTCTTTGCCTCATAAGTGTACCATTGATTCACACATGGATGCCAGGAGGTCTGTGTACATACATATATATACAGATACGGATGCACGCGCACAGCGCGCACGCACACGAGTGTTTGCATGCCTAAAGCAGGCTCACTGCTGCCTGCTTCAGATGGAGGAACAACACATAATTTGAATCCTCATTTTACTTCTCTTGTAAAAAGTTGCCAAAGTGTGCAAAGTTGTGTGTGAAGCTCTTAACAATTCAGTGCTTTGTTCAGTGCCACTTTTCCTTCCGGAATTAGTGTGGGATGCTACTTGTGGGGGGTTCTGTGGCAAATGGTGCCAGCAGGCATGGCATCATCACCGTGCCAAGTGCCAGAATAATTTTCACCCCTCTTGTTAATGTGCAAAAGGATAGTGTACTTTTACTTCATTGCATTAAAGGAATCACAGAATTACAGAATGGGTGAGGTTGGAAGGGACCACAGGGGGTCATGTGCTTCAACCTCCTTCCTCAAGCTGGGTCATTCTAGAGCACATTGCACAGGATTGTGTCCAGATGGTTCTTGAATATCTCCAGTGAGGGAGACTCCACAAATGCTCTGGGCAAGCTGTTACAGTGCCTAGTCATGCATACAGTGAAGAAATTCTTCCTCATATTCAGGTGGAACTTTCTGTGCATCAGTTTCTGCCCATTGCCTCTTGTCCTATTGCTTGGCCCCACTGGCTCCATCCTCTTGATGTCTTCTCTTCAGGTATTTATAGACATTTGATAAGGTTCCCTCTCAGTCATCTCTTCTCAAAGCTGAACAGGCTCAACTCTCTCAGCCTTTCCTCATGAGAAATGCTCCAGTTCCCTTATCATCTTTGTAGCTCTCTGCTGGACCCGCTCCATGAGCTCCATGTCTCTTTTGTACTGAGGAGCCCAGAACTGGACACAGCACTCCATATGCGGCCTCACTAGGGCTGAGTAAAGGGACAACATCACTGCCCTTGACCTGCTTGGCAATGCTCTTCCTTAATGCACCTTGGGATACCACTGGCCTTCTTGTCCTTCTTGCCCACAAGGGCACACTGCTGGCTCATGGACAGTTTGTTTTTCATGAGGACCCCCAAGTCCTTCTCTACAAGCAGTCAGTCCCCAGCCTGTGTGGGTGCATTGGGTTATTCCTCTGCAGGTGCAGGACCCTGAATTTGCCTTTGTTGAATTTCAGACAGTTTTTCTCTACTTATTTCTCCAGTGGCATGCAGTATATGTCCTGGATGTCTTTATGTCATTAACTGCATCAGTAATATTGTAGCAGACATTTGTCAGACATCTGTCACCCCTCAAACTGCAGCTGGTGAAACAATGCAACCTGCAATCCCTTCTCCTCTCAAAAACCTGTAGAAATAAATTAGCACTGCTCACATTGTGTCACATTCAAAATGGGAGCATAGGTAGTCTGTTCCAGAGTAGCAGGCATATGGAGGATGTTTCCTGGCATGTTGAGGGAGCTTTCAGTTCAGCTCTGCTTTCATTTCAGCTCTGGTAGCCTACCTGGTACACACTGTGGTGGAGAAGGCGTCTGCTGTATACTTTGAAAACAAATAACAGCAAAGAACAACCAAACAATAACAAAAAACCCCAACATATCTTTCAGAAGTGATCACAATTTTCAGAACCTGGGCAGATGTGTCTGACTGCATACTCAGGATCAGAAATACCTTTCAAAAATTATTGGCTTTGCATATTAAACCTACCACCTCTCTATACCTACCTCCAGTTTCCTGTGAGGACAGATATCGCACACCCGTGCACATTAGGGCAACAAGCTCCTGGCATGAAACTCCATTAAATCAGCAGTTGACACATTCTGCATTTGTTTCTGCATTTTGTTTTGCCCTGTGGAGAGTGTGTTACAGCAGTCTAATTCCAAGTTGACAAAAATACGGATAAACTGTGACAAGGTTTGCGTGGAAGGGAATAGGTCATGCCCTTTTCACCGGTCTTGAGCAAAGGGAAATGCTCTTGGGCATGACCGCTCTGTGGGTACCCAAGAATAGTCTGCAACCTAATACGCAGGTTTTAAATCTATTAGGAACTGACAAGTTGTTTTATTAGTGGCAATGACGTAATTTTTCCCAGCTTTTCCAACTGCTTTCTTCTGTGCTGCTAACACTATCTTAGTCTCATCTAGGCACAGGGGCAGAGTCCCACATTAAGATGATGATGTGAACAAGGGAGCTTGAAAGCAAAGCGTGACCATAAAACATTTCTGTTCCTTTTGTACTTCTGAAGCTTCCCAGGGAAAGTAATATTTTGTACCTAATTTTTTTTAATGTTCCAGCCTAGTCCCACATGTGGGATTAATTAGACAAGACAAATGGCTATGAGGAAACCTATCTCTTTCTGGGAGGTTGTTTTCTGATGTTGTCATCCCATTATTTCCACTTTTCAGTTGCTTGTTTGAATGACTGATGGACTCAATCACTTCTTATGTTTGATAGGCAAATACAGCACTCCACTTTGCTGGTATGTGTGTGTATGTGTGCGCCTACGATAAACATTCATTTTTTTCTCTGTTTACCTTGAGAGACTGCCAAGAAGTGATTCAGATATTCCAGCGCAAAGGGTTTTTCTATTGTGATACAGGACAAAGGAATGTTGAGCATATGCTCTTTCTTCAAAGAAAAAGAATATTATTTATTTGTGCAGCTACAAGAGGGCTGGTTTTCCTATGTAAACATTAGCTTGATTTTGTTTGTCGCACAGTCTACTAAATCTTTTATTTTGGTGTTTAAAAAGAAAAGTTTGCTGTGCGGTGACTAAGAATTTCACCACACAGTTCCAGTGTTGCTGTCCTCCATGTGCTGTTGCATGGTGAATATTGCAGGTTTCATCCATCTCATGCTGCCAGCAGTTTGCTTTGGGGCACTTTCCTAAGGGACCAATTTATGAAAAAATTGCCTTTTGCAACCCTATTTGGTCCTGTGGACAGCTGTGTGTGGTACACATCGCCACTGCTTCAGAAGGCAATGCTGATCCAAGGCTGCGAAGCCAAGGCTCTTCGCTTGTGTTTGTGAACAGGTTACCTGTCTAGCTGGTGACATGGCTCAGTGCTGCTGGACCTGCACTGACACCTAAGAAAGAGATGCAGATTTAGAAACAGTCGCATAGAAAATTGGTCTGAATCCAGACGGATGGATGGATGGATGGATGGATGGATGGATGGATGGATAGAAAGAGCTTAGAGAGAGCAGTCACCTACCCTGTTGTCAACAGTAGTCCTGTGCTAATTTAATGTGGAATCTCCTTGGTGGCTAAAAACTAAGTTCTTTTTGGCTGCGGCTGATTTTGAACTTTTTCCTTTGAAGTGTGCTTTGGAGTTGGTTTCTACAAACAGTTTCATTGTTTGGGGGCTGTGTTTTTTGAGTGACAAGGATTCAAGAGGCTTGTGTCAGAAGAGGTTTTTCAGGGTGTTGCATTAAGCCTTTGGATGCAGAGGGATGTTGTGCCACCCTATTTTTTCAGAGGAGACTTTCAGGTGTTTAGACCTTGCCGTGATCCAGTTTAGTCACCTTTTTTTGCTGATGGAGGGAAGTAATCTTTGTTTTCAGGAGCACATGGGTAGTATCATTGATGTCTGATGCCAATATTTACCAAAAAACCAGCAGGCTGGCTGATGTTATATCTACCGCTTGTACAGCAGAGAGTGACATTGACTGAAAGACAGCTCAAGATCTAACAGAGCAACAATACTTTGTAATAATATCATCTGATTAAAGACTTTCTTGATGAAAAAACTTATTATCAAAGGGTGGCAATAAAAATGGCATGTTAACTGGAAAACAAAGTCAGCACTGCAACCTGTCCCATTTAGCTTCCTGGAATTGCAGTGTTCATGGATTTCGTTCTGAAGTTTGAATACGGGTTGATGATGGTTTACAGCTATATGGTAAAGGACTGACTTCACACTCCAACCTGCTTTTTCTCCTTTTCCTATGATTTATCATCCCAGGAGGTGATATAACAAATTAAGGATGTTTAGTAAGACTGCATAAAGGATTTCTCAGTGTATAGGAAAATAGCTTTTTGAGAACAGGTTAATTTCACCTTTTTCTGGTTAAGTTCTATAAAACTTTTATTTGAATGATGCATAGTTTTTATGAACTGTCCCCGACCATCTATTAGAAATTGTCATTATGATTTGTTTGATACAATTAAGGAAGAAGCTTTGTCAGAAAATTAAAAAAAAATATTCTGTAAGGTCACAGCAATTACAGTTTAGCATGCAACAAACAACATGATGGATGGAGAGGGATGATGACATGTCTTTTCATTCAGATTGATTGAAGAAAATTGCTATATGAAGCCTCATTCTGGTGGATGTTGGAATAGGAGCTGAAGAATACAGATAATTTTGAAGGGAGGATTCTAAAACATATGTAAACTGAAGACATGATAGTTATGTCCCAGCCTGAGAGAATGGGATGGAACTGCAAAAATCCAGCAGTCCGGTTTTGGTGTCTTTTTGTCATATACTGAGATTTTGTAAAGCTACACTTTGGAACTGTGATTTTGTTTGGAGACAGACTGCAATTTATAGTCATGTTTAGTAAATATTCCTTGAAGTATTGGCTTGGTAACAGTTCCTCTTAAGATGGGTGTGACATACCAGACAAATATGACAAGGTGCAATTTTGATTTCTTCATATAAGATGGGAGTAAGTAAAATAACAATCCATGACTAAATTAACAATGAAACAATGACTTATGTACTTACTGCTTTTTGGTCCTAAGATTCCTATAGGTTTTTCATTCAGCCAAATATCAGCACATCCATAACACAGATTTCAAGTCTATTCTTACTAAACAGGCCATTGCCATTGCCATTGGTATTATGGTTTCCTGGAGTTCAGTTAATCCCATTTCTTTTTCTTTTAATATGAAAAGTACTGTAGATACAGGTAAAATAGAAACCTTTTTGTAAATGCCCTATCTTGGAATATATTTTATGAGTAATTTTTTGAAGCTTGTATATCCGTCTTGTTCATCCTGCCATTTAAATGTGTTATTTTAATGTGTTTCTAGTAGTAAGAATTATTTCTATAATCTATGTTACTCTAGTACTGGCTTTAAAAACACATGAGTATTTCTAGTGTTTGCACTGTTAGAGCCATTCATGTACGATAAAAATTGAGGTCAGATTTGTACAGATTTTTAATTGTTCATGTGTGACACCGTTTGCTTGATGGTGGATGCAGAAAAGTTTAAAGCTTGCTATAAGTGTGTGAGAAAATCCCCAAAGCAGTGTGTTTTCTGCTGAAAGGTGTCAAGCACACTTCCTTGGAGAGGACTAACTCCTCTACTTGGAAAGATAATGGTCAAGCTTTTGTTTGTTTGTACTTGCGTAGGAAATCACTTTTTGTTCTAGTTCTAGGAGATACCAAGTAAAAAGCCCTTAGTTTGCTTTGTTAAAAAGTAAACTGACACAACCACAGATAGCTCAAAATATTTACCATTTAAAAGAAAAGGCTTGTGACAACAAATAAACCATAGTGATGAGCTGAACACAACAGCCATATGAGGGGAATGAAAAAAACTGACAAAATAACAGAACTGAGAACTAGGCAGAGGGTATTTGCAGCAGGGAAGTTCCTGGCATATCTGCGTGCGCATTTGCAGACTTCTGTGGGCATTTCTGCATGCCTGTGGTACAAGATGGTTTCAGTGTCAGCCGCTTCAGAGACCCAGTACTGGGACACCATTTCTGAAGTATGGCTTTGTGGGCTTCACACACCTATGCGTTTGTCCAGGGGAACAGAATATTAAGGCCTTAAAGCAGAATATAATATGTGCGTTTGGCATATGTGGCAGTGGCTTGTCAGAAGTCTGTGCCGTAAGCTGGCCTGGCCAAGCCTCACACCTTCAGCAAGAATTTGTTCCTCTGACCCATCCCACAGCTCTCCCTGCCCTCACCCACTGCTCTAGGATCTCCACGGTTTGCAAAAGCCATATCTTCGTTCTTCTCCCTCTGAAGTCCCTGCTGGGAGGAAGATGGCCTTGGTATGTTGGGCAGAGGTGAGGGGAACATGCATAGTCCTTCCTCTGATCCCATAGGCACTGGTCAGAAAACTGAGCCCATGCCAGGGAGCAGGAAATCCCAGTGGCACTCCAGCTGGTAGGTAGCTGTGGCTGCTCAGAGCCAGAGCTGGGCAGGAGCTCTGTACACAGAGCTACAAGTCTTGCTGCATGTGCATCAGACACAGGTAAAGCTGAATTCTGCTTGACTTTAGAATAATAAAAAATAATATTAAATATTATATATATATATATATAAATATATATAAATAAATATAAAAATAATAAAAAAATAATAAGAAAAATGTGCAGATAACTCGAGTCATTAGAAGTTAATTAGAGAAATGTGGATAATATTACACCCACAGCTCTGGATTCAAAGTGATACTAAAGCAGCTGTTTCACTTGGGGGACACAGAAGAAGACTAAGAACTGATTTTTTTTAAGTTGAGGAGAAATAACAGTAAGTTCAACATAAATTGCTACCAAAAAATATATTTATTGCAAATGTTTATTTTGCTTGATTACCTTTGATATGTTCATACTTGTTAGGAAAGGGAGAAGGAGTTGTCTGCAAGGAATTAGGCAAGTGACATGGTGAAGGAATTAGCCTCTGTTAGATCCCAGCCCTAATGGCTCCAGCTCCCTTTTGGTAGAAGTCCTTGCCCTACATCTGGCTGCCAACTCTGTCTCCTGCTTTTCATTAGTGCTCCAGCCTAAGTTGCTAGAAAGAGTGACTGCATAATGCATCCTCTGCACTTCCTTGGAATGGAGCAGGGATTAATCCAAACGTGAAAAACAGTTAGGGCCTGAAAACTACCTTTTTTTTTTTTGTGCAATCTGTCTTTCTAGAGGTGTGTCGTACAAAGGGAAAACCAAAAGGTGGGTGGCTAACAAGCACGCAGGGAAAGTCCGAGCAAGTAGAGACGCGACGTACGAGGCACTGCATTCGTTTTCCCCTGTTTTTGCAGTGCCTGGCTGGGCCTGCCCTGGGTGAGAGACGGATTTGTTGACTCTGCAGCATGGGAAAGAGCCGACAACAGATTTACTACGGAGATGACTTAGCAGCCCCCTCTAAGTGTTATGAAAAGAGTTTAAAATGTTTATATTGGCCCCTCTGATGTACAATAAATTGTTATCCGAAACAATTGAGAATAAAGAAGGGAAAAGTCATAATTGCCTCTCAGGAAATGCAGGGGCTGTTTCGTTGTGCAGGAGCAGGAGGGCGTTGGGTTTCATTGACTTGGTCTGGCTGGAAAGCAGCCTGCCCCACAGGAAGGCCGTGCATTCCTGTCCTCTCGGTGAACCTGCCTGAAAGGAATACAGGAGTTATTGGGTAATCAAGGCTTGTCAGCACCTTGGTTATGCAGCGTGGTTCAATCCGATAATGTGAATGGAACCTGTAATAGCGCTGATGAAAAGCACGCCAGTTTGAAAGGGACCTTGAATGATTTTTTTGTTCATTTTCTGTTTACATGTAACGCATTATTGATGTCGTTGCCTTCTAATGTGCCTGCTTGTTTCATAGAAAAACTGGGAATTATTCATTATTTTTAAAGAAGAGGAAGAGAGAAAAAGAGAGGGAGAGGAAGGAGGAGTGAAAGAAAGAACCCTGTTACGTGAAGAAAATTGCATTCGAATGCTGCGACTGAAACATATTGATTTTCTGGCACAGACTTTTTAGATTAAAAATGCCAATACTAAATCCTTTCATGACCTATAGTTCATATGAAGTTCACGTGTCATTTACTATTATTCTAGAAAAAGCAGAATCTTTAATGAAAACATAGTTTGAAAGAATGTCCTGCCATTCTGGCATTTGCATGCGATTGTAATAAGGCTTGATTAAGAGATAAACAAGCTACCGAGGTGGAGGTTTAGGGTGTGTTTTGTAGATTGAAGTCCATTTATCTTTTTTAATTGCTTGCTTGTCTTTGCCATCATCTAGAGCTTTATATCTCCTTTCTTTTCTTTTGTTTTTCTTTATTTTACTCATTTGTTATATTATGATAGGAGGCCAAAGAAACTCATTTTTCCCACCGCTAAGCACAAGGATCTTGCTTCAGATTTTATGGCATTCAAGGGATCAATGAGTCAAAATGCTATTTTGATCTGCAGTACCGCAAACATTTCTCGTATAAATTCCCAGAGACGACCCTGACTTCTCCAACTGTTTTTACCCCTTCTTAATGGAGACTTTAAAGGTACTGATGCCATGCTACAGTCAGATGGGAAAATTGAAGGCCAAATCCCTGGCTCAGGTGATTTCAAACTGCTGGCTATTTCCTGCTGCTAACAGGGCTAAATTTCACTTCAGTTTTTTTCAAGAGGCCTTCATATTTGTGAGGGGAAGATATGGCAATAGGAAGCTGCTGTGTATCTGCTGGCTTCAGCAAGACTGTGTGAGGGACACGTTCATCTCACTGTGCTGCACCGACCTTTCTGCTCATGCAGGCTGGTCCACATTATACCTAATGCTGGCTTCTAGGTGGGAATGCTCTTTCACAGCGGGGCTTTTTTGCATTTTATCCTGAAACCACACAACCCTCTATCACCCGTGACTGTAGTCACTGGAATGGGCATGGGAGCGCACATTTATCAATGATGTGGCTTTGGCGTGGTATGGGTCTGACTCAGGAAAGCAATTGAACCCTTCCTTATTTAAAGAGGGGCAGAGGAAATCTGCATGATAAACATATTTACTTTTCCACAGGTTTGTTTGCCAGCCGCGCTGGCAGGAAGCGGCTGTTGGAATTCAGGCAGCCAGCTGCTTTGCTGGGGTGGCGGCGGGAAGGGCCTCAGCGCCCCGAGCACTGGTAAGGGTGTCCTCTGGGAGATCTGCCTCACTCCAGCCTCCAGCACAGCCTAGCAGGCTGGTGAGAGTCCCTGTGGGACCTGCTGGGGCCAGGAAAACTGGTCTGTTGACTGTGGCTCTTTCACTCTAGCAGGGAGACCTTCTTCCTGTGCAGGGAAGGGGCAGTACCCAGTGCTATGGGAGTGGGCAGGGCTGTTCAGGCATTGCCACTTCCAGGGCTGACTTTGAGAGAACTTAATAGATACCTTAAGGACTTCTGTCTCTGTTTTAAAATATACAATATTTTATGCGCAAGTAAGATCCCTACTTGCTGTTTATGAGCACTCTGTCTCACTAAACAATTTGATACGTCTTTATGCGGTTGAAAGTGGGAGCTCTTTCCTGGTACCACCTGTGCCATACCATCTCAGGGACAACCTTTGCATGCCTCACCATGCACAGGCCCCTCTCCTGTTTGCAGTCAGCGTTGTGCTGAAGATCCACGGCAGCAGTGGGGCGGTGCCTGCATGCCACAAGGTACGGCTGGCGGGGCATGAGGTTGGCCTTTACTGGGCCTTTACACTCCCATCTAGTGTGCCATGGTGGCCACCAGGCTGCTGAGCTGTCCTGGCCTTAGTCAGTGTTGGCAGTGCTACCCCCTGAGTACAACCTTCACTTTGTCTGCCTGTGGCCAAAGTGTGCCATGCCACCTGGTTTTGTCGCTGTTGCTTTCATCTCCCTCTTCCACTTGTTCTCTCAGGGAGGACCAAGAAGGAAGGAGAGACCCACTTGGTCAGTTTTTGTTCTGTAAATATACCAAATAACAGAGCAAGGTTTTTCTTGGCAGGACTCTTCAGTGGCTGCCATAACTCCTGAGTGATCAGAGTTCGTGCACTGCTTTTCTTTTTGGCACTGTACTTTGGAAAAAAGTATGGTGCCATTTCCCCTTTGGAAATGTCAGATAGAGGTGGCTCGCCGCCTGAATTGCTGGTGGAGGGGCAAAGCACAGCCCAGGACGTGAAGCAAGCAGGAATTGAGGTTCATCTGCAGCTTGTCTCTGAGGCTCTGTCCTGCTTCAGATAAAAATTTACAGTGACTTGGTTAGATACACACCTTTCATGTCTCCTTTCTGTTCCTATATCACACTTGTGGGTGAACGTGAGAGTCACAGGGAGCAATGCAAGGCCAAAGCAGGCTGGGAAAAACTCCTACCTTTCTCAGCTGCTTGTTACAGAGTTCTGCTGGACGCCTGTGGTGTAAGGTTATCACAGAGGTTTGAATTCTTCTCATGATATATACAGATTTTTGGTGCTTGTTTATCAAAAAGAAAGTTATTTATTCAACAATGGGCATTGTACAAAATATTTACTTTCTCTCTGAAAACACACAGAGCTGGGTGCATTGTTCCCTTCTTGGTGGCACCACAGCAGCTCTCCTCAGTCAGAAACCCCAGAATAAAAACAAACAGGTAATCTCATATCCAATAAGAGTTAGGAAGAACATTTAAACCAGGGCTGAGGTTTCTTGCATTCAGCACACCCTTCACCACTATGGCTCTTGTACCATAAAGGAAAATATGAACACATCACTGAAAAAGCAAGCTCCTGCCTTACCTTGGTTCGGATGCCCTTATTTGTCTGAGTATATTTAATGATTTTGAGCCAAAGCAAAATTTTATTTTGAATTTGTAATGAATAACATGGACATTTTCTCTTGCTTATGTAAGGTCTCATGAAAGGTGCTGGAATGGCAGCTGGAGACTGAAGTCTGCATAAGTGCAGGGCAGGCAGCAGAAGTGCACCTAGGGCAGCAGTGGTTTGCCTCTCAGGCTCCAGCTGGACTTGCATAATTACTTTTAGAAACTGCTCAAGGAGCTACACTCATTATCCAGTCTTAATATTAGGCCTCCATGGTGGGGGAAAAAAAGTAAAGAAATTGATGTAAATAGACCTCTAGTTAAAGCTCATAGAACAATTGGAAAAGGGAACATCCAACATACATATCTGCAGATACACCCCTTAGAAAATTATTTAAGAAATATAAGTTAGCAGTAGTTATTTTGAAAGCATCACAGAAAAAGCAGGGGTAATAGAGAATTGAGACTAATAGGGAAGAGCAGCTACTCTGGTAGTAGTGAGCATTTAGTTCTTAAGTGTAATTTTTGTTCCTGGGAAGAAAAAAAAAACAACATGTAATATACCCATCATGCAGGCGATGCCTGATACCCCTCGATCTTTGTTCTCCTCTGCACCAGGCTAGCAGCAGGCATCTTCAGGAATCCCAGTGGTCTGAAGTGTTGGGTCCCCCCTGCTTTCTTTAGCATGTGGTTGTTTTTAATGTTTGGCAGAGCAGTAGTTCTGCTAAACTGTGTTCACAAGAGTTTGAGATTGCTTCTTGGTCTGGGGCCAAAAAGTTTCCAATAGCCCCATTTGCGGGCCTGTGCAGAGACATTGTGTCTGGAGGAGACAAACAGGCTTTGCCCTTTGTTGTCACTGAGCCTAAAGCTGAAACACCAGGAAAATATAGGAAATTTTCACATGATGGGAAGATAATATAACCAATAATAATGGAATACTAATATTTTAGTAGACACTGGTTTATAAGCATAACATCACCTCCTCCATACATAGGGTATGGTAAACTATCAGAACTATAGAGAGAAGGTTCTGATTTTCCTCTGTGACTTGTTTATTCCAGGACAGTTATCATCCTCCCTAAATTTTATTTAAAGTTCACAGCAGTCTATGCAGCTAGTGCAGTTTTAGGTTAAGCATATTTTATCCATAATTGCTATATTTGGTTCTCAAGTTATTATTGTAGTTCCTTGGGGTACATTTAAATCCACCTTATTGTAATAGATTATGGAATATAGTGGCTAATGTGTCTAATGTAAAATAAATGACTATAATGATTTATGATCCAGCACTTCGGTTTTATTGAACATAAGGATCATTGTACTAAAATGGATGGTGTATTGCTGGTTTAGCATAAAATACTGAATAACATATTCAAGGAAATGAATGGATTGGCCAGTTCATAATATTCTGCCCCTTCAGCTGAGAGGTCTTTAATAAGCAAGAGTGTCATTACACTTGAAAATGTATGTGTAGGTAATCCATTATCCAGAACAATGACAGTGATCGGATGAAGCTCTTATTAAAGAAGGGCCCTCCTTACAGGGAAATACAGAGCACATCCCTGCCTGCTGGAGGCTGTGTGGTGTGTCTGTGTGTTTCTGGTTTTGTTACAGATGTTAAATCAATCTTTAATATTGTTGAATTTAAAAGTATCCATTTTGGGGGGTGCGTTAAAGGTGGTTTTAAAGGTGGAAAGCAATAACGCCAGGGTCTGGTTTGCATGGGTTCATGCTGAAGTGCATCTTTGCTGGTTGTACCACATGTACGTATAAGATGTATTTTTCAGCTCTTCATTTTTATCTCATTTGAAGGCCAATATAAATTACACCTTTGTAAGCACCTTGCTTCTGTTTACATCCAGGTTTAGTAGTATTGTCTTCTACTAAATGTCAGGGAGATTGATGAACACCCATAAGAGGTGATACCACTCGGAGTATTGCTGTGAGTGGATGTTCGGCTTGCCTCAGTGTCACCAGCAATGCTTGCTTTTGGACAGTCACAGCCAGCAGTGTCCCAACTTAAATCCTTGAATTCCTGGGGTTTAGCCTCAACTCTTTAACTCTTTGACCTTAGAAAGGAAGAAGTTTTTATTAGCAAGACAGAAAATTAATAGGAGTCATAATGTGGACAGAATACTTGAAATTTAATCTTTCTATTAAAGCATGTCTTGAAAAATAAGGAAACAAAGCTAAAATTATGAAAAAAAATACAAAAACCAGGGATACTGTTTTAAAATGCATAACTGAAACTGTTAAAGGAACACAGATGATTGTGTACTTTAGTATTTTCACATTTTCCTACAATCAAAATAGGACAGCAGGTTGTAAAAGACTAGCTTCCAGCAGTTTGCCTGTAATAATTTGTAGTAAAAACCACATTTTGTTATGTATTGGAAGAGGAAAAAAATAATATGTTTTGGGGATGTTATCCTGGAATAACTACACATCCATTTTCTTAATAGTGCTTGGATAAAGCTGAAAGACAGAAACTATTAAAAAGGTATATTTGCATTCATTATATCCATAGTAAAAATAAATTAAGAACTCCTATTGATATAATTACAGCTTAAAGTATTAAAATAAACATTATCAAAGTACAGTAGTTCTGTTACAGCACTTGCAAACAAGTCATCTCTCCATTTAAACAAGACCTCACCAGCATTTTGAGTGGGAAGGAGTTTGTTGCTATTTTGTCATTTATTTCTAGCTTTTCCAGTCAGTGAGCACATCCTTTGGCAGGCATGCAGGGAGACTTTTAAACAATTCAAAATAATTTTGGCAAAAACTGAAGCACCTACAGTTACAAAAACACATCTTCAAAATTTTTATGTATCCAAAAACGTTCAGGCTGGCTTTGACATGTAATTGGATCCTGTTTTATAGCTGAGCCATTTCAATGGCTGAGCCATTTCAAGTTTTTAATTTCTTACATCTTAGTCAGGGTTTTAAGTAGATCAGTCATACCAGCACACTCAGAAAATCCTAAACTAGCTGCAGCTGTGTTTTTAATGGAAGCATAAGTTGTATCAATAGCTGTGGTGGGCTGATCTCCTGCTTTGGTGCAGGACCTGGCTTCTTCTAGTCTTTTGGGCTTTCAATTATTCTTAACAATTTTGGAGGCAACAAAGTTAGTGATGCTACTTTACTGAAGCCTGCCATCAAAGTTTTCTTGCTGCCTTAAGCTTCCAGATAGTAAGGTGTATGTTTTGAACATGAAAAGTAGTTGGAGAGCATGTTGGCTCCTTGTTGACTCCAAGCTTAAGGTCTTCTCAGTATCACTGCAGTATGATAGCATGTGAGGCTCTATTTTAGTGACCTAGGTAGGCTTGAACAGAGGTACCTAAAGAGCTCCGAAGACTAAGCGTGTTGGAGCAGCATCCCGTTGCCTGCTCGTGTGTGGTTGTGTTGCAGCTCAGATCCCCAGTGGAGTAATGAAGCACCCCTTGCTGGCTTCATGGTCTGTTACAGCTGCTGTCGCCACATGGTGACATCTACAACATAGTGACTAAGACTGCATAAGCTGATGCAGGATGATGCCCAGAGTTACTGCCATGCTGGCTATGCCCCTATTCATTCCTGGGATGAGGCTCATGAGCACTAGCAAGGTGGCAGTGCTGGGATGTGGCTGACTGCAGGGAGAGTGGGACCCAACCATGAGCCCCAGCTCACCCCGTTTCCCCAGTGTTTGAGCACAGGCCCATCCCACAGCAAAAGCACAAATGTGCTTTATCACATACTCCTGCATGCAACTGTGCAGGACCCTACCCATCACCAGGACCTGTTGAGGAGAAGAATAACTCAGTCTCTGATGCCGAATTATGACTCTCCTTGCTTCTGAAAACCCTTTGAGTCTTTCCTCTGCCATGGACATCTGGTTTTCACATCACGGTTACTTCAGCCCATAAGCTTCCACAAGAATTTTAAATAAAATATCACTACTAACCAGATCGGCGGGGGAAAGCAGTGGCTTTGCTCACAAATAGGCACATTGTTGAGGCTGGAGAAAAAGGGGGTTCTTTCATTCACACTGGGTTACATCACTGAGCGCCAGCCAAATGACGGAAAATAGCAAGAGCTGTTATAGGAACAAGTTTATGTGCTGCAAATGCAGGAAACATCATTGCTAATGGTGCACATCTGATGTGAATTCAGGCCTAGGCTGTAACATTGCAGGAGATGAGCCTAGTGATGGCCTGGGAGCTGTGGGCATCAAATTGCAGAAAGGCAGTGGTGGTCGCCCCCAAACATGGCATGCAGGTCGCATGGGTTAAAAAGAGCCTTTTCTGCACCTCTGCAAAGGCATATGTGGATGTCTGGATTTATCTCACCCAGTTTTAGACATCTCTAAAACTTATACACTAATTCATTACTGTAAGCCCCCTTGACAGGCAGTGAACAAGCACTTCCAGAGTGCCTGTCTAGACAAGGTGATACTGAGGCATCCTTACAAATATCTACTTAACTCTAAGCATTGATTGACTATCACTGAACTAGACATCTAACTTCTAGATGCTGAAATTAGGCCAGAAACTTTCTCTTCTTTTAGCTTTCTTTGTGCTTCTTTGTGTGTATTTTGCAAATCTTGGTAAGTGTCTGCAGAATAAATTAAAAGGTCTGTAGCTGCCTCTGCACATAACTATGATTTTAAAATAGGAACCAGATCCTGCCTTAGGAAAATTGTGTTAAATCCCTGCTTAGTGAAGATCAGTGACAGCTTAAGCACATATATATCTCCAGATACATATACACCCATATATACCTATCTATAAAAAAAACTCATATCTTTATATTTTGTAACAAAATTTTCCTGTTAGTATGTTTTGTTGAATGCGTTTGACATTTATTCTTCTGAATGAGTACAATTTAAAAAATAGACATAAAGAAATAAAATAGATATTTTCTCTTCTGATGTAAGAGACATTTTAGGGCCCCAAGATTTGTCACAGGATGAGGAACATCTTCCTGTGTCTGAACGTGGATACAGTACTTAGGTGTAGAATTCCCTGTAACAGAAAGAATTTTATATTCTGTGGAATAAGTATAAAATAATGAAAATAAATGTAGTGGCTTATTGTTTGCATTAAATATGAGATCATTTCTTTGAGATATTATGGATCCTTGTGAAGCTGTGTTGTGTACATCCAGCCTTCTGAAATTGATTAAGATTTACCCAGCAATTTCCATGGTGTTTTACAGAAACTTTTTGTTACAAAACATACATTTGACTGCCTGTGATGATATAGAATATTACAACCAAGTGCTTAATTTTCCTTACATACTTGCATGGTTTATCTGTGTGTATGCAATGATATGTGTGAGTTATGCACTCTTTATTATTTAGAACACCTATCTGTGCATGCACAACATATATAAATGTGATGATTATTGTCTTATTTTCAGGTTGGTTTAGTTCCTCTCAACACATAAAACCCACCTTTTTTTGCGAAATGAAATAATGTCACTGTGTGGGCACTGCACTGAGTGTCACTGCAGGGATGTTCAGTAGGCACACTGCTACCTCTGTTACCTCATTCATTTGTATCCCTTTCCCTTTGCACCCATAACTCAGTTGCCAAATCTTCCCACTGAAGCCATTATGAAAGACCATTTGTAAAACATCTGGAGTGAAGTGCCCTGTGGACACCTCATGCTTTGCCTTTTTTGGCTGAGGCTGATGCTGCAGGTCCACAGGCAGCTGCCATAGGCCACTGCAGTCTCCCTTCAACCCCCAGCTCTGGCCACATGCCCCAAGAACTACCTTTCCCCTCTAATTTCTGCAGAAAGGGATCACACCTCTTCCAGCACCTTGTCCTGCTTGCTCTCCTTCTCCAGCAACTGTCAGCCACAGAGGGACAGACTTGCAGGGAGCGTTGTTGGTCTAAGTTCAGCTTGCCAAAGTAAGACCCCACCCTGCTTTCTGCTTGTCAATGGAGGCATTTGCTGATACTCTAATTATTTAAATGATCACCTGACAATATCAATAAGATTTTGTAAAGTTACACACAGCAATTTCCCAGATCCTCCCACTCAGCATTTGCTGCAATTTTTGCCTTTGCATTTGTGATTTCCTCTCAGACCAGTGCATTTCCCACCATGTTCAGACGAGGCAAGTAAAACCTGCAAAATACAGCATGCATGGTTAAAAAAATCCCTCACAGGTTCAGAGGGCAAAGGAGAGCTTCATCACTCCTTATTGCTTCCCTTTCCTATACGGCCTTATTTGAGGCCGGTGGGATGTTCAGCTTGGTCTACAAACATAGAACCCAGCCAGGTCTTTTCCAGGCTGTGGAGCCCAGTGAGTAGATGGAGTTAAACAGTTTCACATTCCTGAAGAGAACAAGAATGTTTTCTCAGTGGAATCTGCTCTGTGTGAATTACAGGAGTTTATTTTTTCAGGATGAACTCCTTGGACAGTTTTTTTTTTTTCATTCACTTGTTTTTTTAAAGAGGAGATGATATGCTATGGAAACATCTACTGTGTTGTTATTAAGGCTTGATTGGGAATATTTGGGTTAAAACCTCCAACAGCTATTGAGGAGCAACAGGAACAAACATCTTGCAGTATTTTCTCCCTCTCTTTTCTGTGCGTAGAGCTAGCTATGGTAAGCTCAGACAGTTGTGCTATGTGTTGGTTGCTGTCAGGTATTTCCCGTTGGTATTTCCTGGGGAGCAGGGAGCGACGATGTTGCATGGAGTGAGAGCGGCAGTGGCTGTGTGGCAGTTCAGGCAGACTGGACCGTGCACTGCTTTTCTTTCCAGGGATTGCACAGTCACGTTTTATCTTGTGTGCTGCAGCTAGTAGTTGAGATAGAATATTACAACCTTGGTTAATTGTTTTTGCCTGTATTAGTGTTGCTTTTGGGTTCTCATTAAAGTGTATGTGTGTTGGGGACAAAACCTATTGAGAGTGCCTGCCAGAAGAGGAGCCCAGGGCACGTCTCTGACCAAACATGCCTGTTACTGAGGGTCTGCCAGTGAAGGGATTCTGTGTCACTGAGGTTCCTGAAATGCTTTTGCTGAAGAGGGTTTATTTCCAACTTAAAAATAAAGCACTACATTAAGTTCATACTAATTTTGTTGCTTTTCTAGCAAGAAGGCCAAGGAAACAGTGAGTTGTGCTATTCCGTCATGAAACGTTATCTGCATGTCATGTGACTATATGTGGAGTGGATTTTTATTATCTTTTAATTTGAGCTGTAAGGGTAGGATTGAGTTTTGCCCTCAGGCTCCCTGTGGGTCTCCATGGGAGGTTTGCATGCTCATCTATGGGCAGAAATCACCTACAGCTTTGGAGCTTCCACACACAGACATGCTCTTGTGAGGTCCCCCCAGTTCCTGTGTATCACTTGAGTGATGAGAACTTGCCTTATCTCACAGCACCTTTTGCAGAGGAGTTAATCAGCCTCATCTCTACCACAGGGTACACAGAGATACCAAAGAGCATCCAATAGAAAATAACCTTTTAGCACAAGTAAATGGTTCATGCGGTCACGTTGGGGTCCTGTTTGAATTGACACATTCTCAGAAATGGTATTAATCAGATACATGCCAGTGATGTCTGGGAGTTGAGTGGTCACTTGGAAAGACCTCAAGTCCCTTGGTGAAAGAAGTTGGAAAGTTGTTAGTGGCACCAGCTCCAGTTCGGGTGTCTTGAATTATCCACAAGAGGACTTTCTCCTTTAGACAGAATTGCCAGACAACTGGAAGATGAGAAGAGTAGAACAGGACAAAGAAGCAGCAGCAATATGTGTGAGCCAGGGACTACTCTGAACTTGTGTAAGAAATGGTATGCTGTCCTCTGTCATGGATGGCAAAGATGACAACAGCTCTGGGCCACAGAGCAAGATTTTGTGCTCATCTAAGCAATACTGGCACTTTGTAGGTGTTCCATCTTCTTTTCTGCTCAGTGAGAAGTATGGAAGCGCTGCCTTGACCTTCTCCTGAAAGAGGAAAAATCTTTGAAGGAAGTAAGCTTAAACAAACAACAAGGAATGCAGGAAATCTTTCTTTAGGGATTTGTATATTGCATGTGGTATTATCCCATGTATTTCACTGCTATGCTTCAGTTAAGGACTTTCTATGCTGTCTTTTTAACCAAACCAGTATACTGCTTATACTGACAGAAAAGTGAGTTATATTCTGTATCATCCTCTCTTCCACATTAAGCCTAATATATATTTCAAGGCAATGGCAGAGAAAGTTGAGTTGTAAGCTACCCCGTCTGTCTTTTTTTAAGCTTTTTTACATCCACGCAGTGACATGACCCATTCTGGATACAAAAAAATAAAACTAATGATTTCCACAGGTTATGTGAGACAAGCTTCGATGTACAGAGGCAACATAATATGAACTTTTGATTTTGCTGCATTAGACATTAAAACACAGTCTTAATCAGAAACCTTAATCAAAAAGCTTATGGTGGATATTAGCTTCTATTCCAGAATAGCAAATGCTTTACATTTCATCATAGAATCAAATGATCCATAGAAGCAGAATTTTTTTTTTTTATACTGTATCTTCACTAGTTTGGGTCATTTTATATGCGTAGCTTGGTAGCAGGCTGTTTCATAAATGCACAGTCTAGGGTAGCAATTTTTTTTAAACAAAACCAAGAAGCTATGAGTGCTCAGCTCTTTCCACACATTAAAATTGGAAGAGTTGAAATTTTATGCAGTACAGGACTGTAAGTGTGTTGTGCAACAGGAGAACGACTGTCAGCTAGAAGCAGACATGGAGAGGAAAGACTGAAAGAATCGGGTATGTTTAGTCTAGCAAAGTGTGTGCTAAGTACCCTAGAGGAGAAGGCTGTGAGAGGGGAAAGTAATTACTTAAATCTAGAGGACAGTGTGTGCATGAGAGCATTCTGGGAATGCACAGGTCATAAAACGAATACCTTTTGTAGAGGAAAGGAAGTTCTACTAACCAGCAGAGGAGGGAGATTCCAGAGTAACCTCCCAAAATCAGCTGCAGGGATGTAAGGTGATGTCCCCTGTGTTTTGTGAGTGGACTTCAATAACATGATTTTCTTGCAGTGATGCTGGTTGAAGTCTATAATCTGGCATGTCCTCTATCATCCTGCAAATCCATAAGTCCTTTGTAGATTCACTGAATTATGGTGCACACAAACATGTAAGTTTTCTTCACTTAAGACTTACAGTTTGCTGAAAGGACCAAAGTCATTGATATGTGCTAGTCTTTCCCCCATAAATAGTTTTTGGGAGGAAGAAGAACAGATGGTGTGGGAAGATGCCTTCTGCTCATTGCCACTAACAAAGCAGTGTAGGGCATCTGTGTGTTGTGTGCACATTTGTGTGCCAGTGATGGACATGTCCTGTTGCTACCACACTTCTGCTGAAAGATTGTGCCCCTTCATGTCCATGGATTGGTTTGTTTGGTGGTGGGTTAACACACAACACAGAAACACTCATAAAGCTGGTAAGAGCGAACGACGCTCCTAACTATTTGCGTAGCACAAGTGCTATTCATGAAGGTGTGACTAGTCCACTGCAGCATGTGTGTGTTTCCCAATGTAGATACATCCAGGCTATGCTCTAGGCTCATTAGTATCCTTCTTTTCATGTCTCCATGTGATTTTTCTGACCTGAACTGAATGGCCTGAATTATGGTACTCATTACCTAAAGGTTAATGTTAGTATTGTGAGGATTTTGATTTTTCCCTTCTGTACCACAGGCTGTTCTGGGAGAGAGAAAAAAACTGCTCAGGCCTTAGTAAATCACTCATGGACCTGGTGTTAGCATGCCTTGCCAAGAGACCCCCTGTGTATTGCAGTGTTCCCAGGGCTGTAGGTAGAAGAAAGCACCATAAAATACCATCCAAACAGTCTGGCTCAAACTGCAAATGCAGGAGTGCATGGAAAAGTAAAAAGCATTTTGACAGATATGGTAACACCAGAGGTTCTCAGTTTTTAGGTAAAAAAATCTCACTTTAAAAAATAGAAAGTATGCTCAATAATATTGGTTATGGAACCAGGCCACTCATGCAAATAGAAATATGGTCTTTTTTTTTACTACAAAAAGCAATTCAAGGATCCTTCTGTGTTGCGATGTGTTGTACTGTTCAGCCTATGCAGTAAATCCCACTTTTGGTGTGTTTTTCTGTAAACAGAAAGTGCTGCAGAGCATTTGGCTTTGTCACCATGGGGTAAGAAGTGTCTCTGTTCCCTTGACTAAACAAATAACACTGAGTTTTTCGAGGGAACTGGAGCTACATCATACAGACATAAGGTGGACATCTAGAGATGGGCTACAGAGAGCAGAGGCAGAAAGGAAGGAGGTGTGAAATCCTGCAGAATGAAAAAGATACAACATGCCAGGTACCACTGCACTTACAGTGTAGTGTCTATTGTGAGGGTTGCATTTACTGAATACAGGATGAGAATATGGGAATTAGGGGACACTGTGATGGATTGATTTCTACTGCATATGCCACAAATACTGGATAAAAAAATCCGACTGTGGCATTTCTACACAAATGTTTCATATGTTCCAGGTACTTGTATAATTACCTAAAAAGCAGGGGAAATAAACAGCTTCTCAAATGCACAGTAACGCTGACATAAAAATAATAAGCGAAGACGTGTAGGGGTAAAACACTAACCGTATTTGTTCTCAGCCATATCTGCAGAGACTGTATGGCAATTTTCAAAGCAGGCAGACAGCTACCAACATTTTTCTTCAAAAGGGCAGAATTTGACTTTTACCCTTTACAAGGGCATTGAGTCGCCTGTCTGAGGAATCTTCATTTTGCCTGCAATCAGAAGGGGCACTGTGTGGACTAATGTTGATGTCATTTCTCAGCTGAAGCTTGTTCTGTCTAAAATATCAGGGCCCAGACATCTTTATAGCAGCAGAGCAAATGAAAATACGTAGTTCTGTTCATAACTTCTCAACTGTATTCACACTTCAGATGCCAGTTTTTACAAATAATTCCTAGATACTGCAAGAAAAACATTCTCTGTAAAGGTCAAACACTGGATGAAGCTTGTTTGGCATCATATGCGTGATTCCATACGTTCACATGTACAGTGACCCAAATTTAACCTTGGCCAAAGATAGTAAAGCGCTGTCAGAGTCAGTACTTGCACAAGGATTGCCTTTGACATGGTATTTCCTAGATCATTGCAACCTATGGGAGCTGCTAATTATCTGTGGATAAGCAGAAAGGTAATACCTGTAATTTCCTTATCACCCCAGGCTGTCCACTCACAGTTGTAGTGTGCTAGTATGGGATACCAGTTCTGTGCAATGTGGGTAAACTCTACAGTGACAAATGACTTATGAGCCATTTTCAAGGTGAGATTTTGATCAGGTAGCTTGTGCCAAGTGTTTTCTATTAAGCATTTCATTTCACTGCATGGTTAATCAGCAAAAGATTCTTCAAAAAAAAAAATCCATTATGTCATATGTCATATGTAATATGTCAGAATCATTTCTCCTTGCTCAAAATGAAAGAGTGATCATAAATGCTTAAAAATAGTGAATCTTATTTCTGCTTAAAAGTTTTTAAAAAAAGGCAAAATAAACATATAGCTTTGCTTCTGACCTTGTTCAAAAGCTATCTAGATGAGAAGCCAAAAATGTAAAGGTTTACACAGCTTGACATGTTATTCATTATGCAAATACTTTCAAAAGCAATGCTAGCCTGTGTAGTATTATGATATTTGATAAAATCAGTATTAACTATGTGTGTCTTTTGAAGCTGTAATAAGTCTGGGTCATTTTATATGACTGCAAAGACCTTTTGGAATACAGATCAAATCCCCAGCATGTTTTCCTTTCTTAGCAAACCCTTTTCTACATCTAGGAGGCTCAAGTACTAAGACGACGTGCAAGCTTTATCAGAATTGGTCTTTCTTTTTCCTTTCTGTAAATGAGAACTGAATTTTATATATGCTTACTAACATTATGCTTCTCTTTCAAGTCAGAGTCAGTCTAGATTCAGTTTTAAATGTGCTTGAAACTGTTTCTTGACTAGTTGATTCTGACAGGGCTACACATGTATCTTGTTTACTTAAGGCAGGAGGTAGGCTGAAACTTTGGTTTTCTCTTACTGACCATCACAGTAAGATGTCTAAATAGTTTCCAACTTGCCAGCTTTTAGCTCAGGCTAAACTCCTTTGAAATCTTCAAGAACTGTACAATCCATAGATTCATTTACAGTCTTCACTTCTGGTATGAATGTCAATAACTTTGAAGTAACAAACGACAGAGCAGACTGGCAAAGTGCCCTTGTGAAATGGTGACACAAAATACTCTAAGTCTCACCCATCCTGCTATGTGGTAACTGCCCCAAAAGGGCAAAAAGAGCTTTTGTCTCTTCTGCTTCAGGAAATGCATTTTTCTGGGACTCTCAATTAATGGTACCAAAATGGGAATAATTTCTTAATGTCTTTTGATACCCAAAGGAAAGAAATAGCCACTTGACTCCTGAAATAAACTTATCACAACACATGTCTTCCCATAACGGCTCTGGTGAGGCTCAGGCATTTTATTAAGAAAAAAACCTGATAGTTTCCATGTGTCAGTGACAAAGACCCGCAAATAGACACACTCTGCTAGCTTAAACACTGTCATTTCCAAGGACTATTGTCAGTGGTGCTGGTCTTGAGAGAAGAGACCTGGACAGAACCAGATGCTTCCCAACAGTAGTCCCACCTCACTGTTGAAAGTGGATTATGCTTTAAACCCATTGCTGGAAGCTGTGTGCTTTCATTTATATTCTTCAAATATCACCTTTTCCCTATTGTCTCCTGACAGTCATTGCCTCTGAGATCTGTGAATGATGCAAATGAGGAATCTCTGAATTTCCACAGAATGTAGTTTTGAGTGCTAGCTCTGTCAGGAGCCACCCATAGTGGATGTCATTGTGGTCCTCCTTCCAGAGGTGGAAACCTATATTCACATGCTGCAGGAAACTAGCATCTGCCATAAAAAGTTCCCCTACCCATCCAGTTCTTCACTCAAACAACTGAAAGGGGAAAATCAAGAAGCATGCAAATCCTTTGTAAAAAAGTTATGATCCTAAAGATTTCTCTTGATTCTCTTTGAACTAAAAACTATTTTCAGCATGAGAACCACTGGGGAATTATTTGAAACACTTTTACAATTGCCTTCAGTTTTACAATTCTCCTTCAAGACCAGGCTTGATGGGGCTCTGCATCACCTGGTCTAGTGGAAGGTTCCCTGCTGGTGACAGGGAGCTTGCACCTAGGTGATCTTTAAGGTCCCTTCCAACTCAAACCATTCTATGAGTCTATGATTCCGTGCCATGTGAACTCCATGAGACTTTGTACGGAACAGCTATTGCAGATTTCCTTACATTCTCCTGGCATGATGTTTACTCCGACATCAAAAGAAATGAGAGGACAGTCACCATGGTCCGTCTGTCCATTTACATTATATCCACCCTTTCCCCTGAGCCCTTGTCAGGAATTTCTTTCAGTGAAGACTTTGGTGGTTAGACCTCACTTTTTAGTGAAGCTGTTGCTTCTCAGTGTTTATTCATTCTGAAGAGGCTCAACTAGCGCATGGGAGCTCTTTTATATGGGATGGAAGTGCTTTCCTGCAGTATCCTACCTCCCTCTGAAACCACTTTTTGTACTATTCCCTGGAAATGGTCTGTAACACAGTGCCTATGTCTTTGCTTTCTGGGGACATAGACCCTCTCAAACAGTATCCTCAGCTAGAAATTCATAGTCAGATTTTGCTCCCTTTACTTTGCAGTTGGGGAGAACAGCATGGCTGTCTTAGGGTCCCCAGTAATGCAAAATAAAGGCCAAGGGTAGAAGTCTCAAGGGCTGTTTGGTCTGGGACCTCTGGAAAAGTAGAAACAAGTGAAAAAGAACATTACAAAAGTATTCAACTTATTCTTTCTCTATCTGCAGGAAAAAGCAGGCTGACCAAGTGTATTTATGCAGGTTATATTGTCCTGACTCTGCCTTTAAGCTAGGAGGATCATGGGGCAAAACTGCACCACAGTAGAGAGCGATACTTAGAGAAGGGATGACTCTTACCAGGAAAATCCTTGTTGCACTTGTGCTTATTTGAGAGGCTTTGTAGACAGTTTGTGTAGAGCTGGTTTGAAATGATTTGGGAGAACCCAGATTGAGGTCGCAGCTGCTATAAGGAATCTTATACAAATCCTTGAGATATGTAGAAATAGTGTCCAGATTTTCATTTAAAAAAAAAATAAAATAGCAGAATTTATCAGTTAAATGTCAAATAAGAAAATGGAAATAGGACAATGGCCAGAAAAGAGGAAATCCAGTGTGGCTTTTTTTTTTCTTGTAACTAACTGGTTTTAACCAACCAACAAAAGTGCTTACAGCACGTCCTCTTGTTTTGCAAATTACCTTAAAGGATGTGTTCATACTCTCATCATTTGTTTCCTCCTCCTAAATGAGAGCACATTTATGTTTTCATGCTTTGATACAGCCATTACTGTAATTTTTTTGAAAAACCCCTTGCTAAGGTAGCTTAATTGATGCAGGTGATAATACTGTCTGAGCCTGGCAGGGTGAATTGGAAATCTTACTGCAGTCTCTGAAAGTAAGTAGCAATTCACCTTCCTCCCTACTGGGCAGTAAGTAGGAAAACATACCCTCACATCCACCAAAATGTTCTTTCCTTAATATCCTTGTCTCTGGTCCCAAGGATAAGATTTGTTTGTTTCCAAATTTGTTCTTGTGCTACTCATAAAAACACAGTCAGAGCAGTATTTGTATGATAGATTTGACAGGAACAAATATTGGGCATACTAGATCCATCAGATTCATGCAAGAGACTGACTTGGGAAGTGCTGTGCCCTCAAAAGACCTGATCACTTTAGGAGATGCCAGAAAAAACGTTGGCAGAATAGGCAGTTATGTTTGAAGTTTAGGGTGCCATTTCAGCAAGGGGAATGAATTTCCTTCTCTGAGAAGGGAAAGTGAGTGGTTGCTGAGAAGGTAAAATAAAAGAAAACAGAGAGTTGAGGAGCTGCTCTGTGTATATGATGATGGATTATTACTGCTTTTTCTGGCTATGAGCAAGACTGTTTTCCCAAGTGTGGGGGAGAGTGGGGAGTGAGCAGTTTGACAGGGTAGTAAGATCACTTAAGAGTAGAGAAGAGATTCTCAGCTAGTTTTGCCAGACAAGGATGAAATGAATAGGATAGCTAGGTACAAACCTCTTTTTATTAGATCAGATGTCAGTCAACTACTTTTTTAGTATTTGTAAGTCAACACAAAAGTGTAAGGACATTTACTGCATTGACCAATGCTTCTCACAAAATACTATGGGGTGAGGCATGTGAGGAGTTTGTGCCACCAGCACAAGGCTCCGGGTATGAAAAGAGCAGCAGGGCTAATGTCCTTCCCTAGGGGAAAACATGATGTCCTCATTAAATTATTGCTATCCATATTTCTTAATTATCGTGTACTCATTATATAGGCTGTTATTACTGACCATTTATACAAGAATATCTTTGAAAATGTGTTAATCTTTCAGACATATACATTTTGAATTCAGTAAGCTAGTCTTGATTTCTTTTAGTAAGTTTTAAATGGTACTCAGATAGTTGAAAACATCTTCTGTGATTCATGTTATTATTTTTCATTCCATCTTTTTTTTTTCTTTCTCTTGGAAAACTAATGCTGGTATTACTGTTTTTGTTAGCAATTGTTGGTTCTTTCCCACACGTCTGGAACTGATTTTGTTCGCTGTGTTTTTAATGGAGCTGGAGTGAATGAAGCTCTTTGTTTAGCTTTCTTTTTGTGCCTCAATATCATTAGGTGTCTGAAAAATGTAGAGCTTCTGTGGCACTTCACAAACATTAACTCACTGACCATGCCCAGCTTTGAAGGAATTTTAGTGCTGGGAGTTGCCTTCACCTGGCACTTAACTCAGGCTTGATCCAGCTGTGTTCCAGGACCTCTTTGTATCTAACAGAACCATGGGGCCCTGTTGCACATGCCTGCATAACCAGTATCCTCACTAATATCATAACTCATGATTTCAGTGTCTGCTCCATATCTGCTGCTCTCCTAGTGCTGCTTTCCCAATAGCTTCTTCTCAGAGAGCAACACTCAGAGAACCTCTGTTCCCACTCTCTGCCTCTCCATCCTTCCACCCTGCAATGTACCTCTTGGATGACACAGTTTCTAAAAATCATGTTTAAAAACAGAACTGTATTTTATTAGGGGAAACACATTCAACCATGTGGAATTTGAAGGCTCAGTGCTTGCCAAACAACTGTGTTGCACTCAGCTTCTTGGCATCAAAATGCAAAGGTGAAGGCTACCTTCTGCAGGTAGCTAGATGGTGTGCTGAGAATCTACTGGGAGGGGGCTGGTGTTAATCATTGCATTTGCTGTGGCAGTCCTTGAATTCTGGACCTTTCTCAGTGACACATACTGATGTGCCTCTTCTCGTGTCATTCTTCTCTTCCAACTCCTATCATGCTTTCCACTGCCCTCCCCCCTGTTCCCTATGGTTCTCCACTCTGTGGTCCTCTACCCATTCAAGCCTTTCTGTTGCTTGATCTTTCCTGTGGCACTGCCTTCAGTAGCCTTGTTTTCTTTTTCCAGGGCCTTTGCCTCCCGGTGACAACTCCACTGGCACTGGTGGTTGGGTCTGTCCATCTTAGGTCACTATACCCACACAGCTGCCTTTGCAGCAGCTCTTGGTTGCATTTGGCAAGTGCCAGAAGAATTCCTTCTATTTCTACAATAACAGTTGGAATTACAGAGGACAAGTGGTGTCTTGTAATGCTCTAGTTCTTCCTCATCCTTTTGGGGCTTCAACTGTGTGAGATCTTCCACTCCGAATGGTTGTCTCTCAGAAATAAACCCCCTATTGAAACCTTGCTCATGGTTATGCCAAGGGCTTTGGGTATAAGAGTTCTATTATGAGATGGCTGCTACAGTGCTTGTCTGTCCTTCCAGCCTCAGCTCTCCTGGACAATTCTTCTGCAATGCTGAGAAGCACATGGTGATGATTGTCTTCTGCCTTGTCTGGAGATAGCTGTTCTTCTTTCTGTTTCTTCTGCCACTTTCTTTTCTCTGGTCACTCTTTTCTGCAAACGCTCTCCTTAGCATTTATCAACTGCAGGAAAATTAATCAAATTTTCTGAATTGGTTAATTTACTTATGTGTGACTGAGTGACAGTCTGCATTCTTGCTGGATTTGGTGTTAATGCCATTTGATGCTTGTTCCCAATACATTGCAGGAAGTGATATGATTGTGCTTGTCTTTCTGGTTTCTTCATGTTAATTTAATTTGAATTAGATATTACTGTTGAAAACTGAATTTTTATTTCAGATCTTTTGCTTTGATCAGATTATTATTCTGGCTGTTTGGTTTTTTTTCTTCTCAAATTCTTTACCTACATGAATCTTCATATTTTATTGTTTGAAGACTGTTCTTGGTCATTTCCTCTCCTTGCCATCTGGCCTTTCTCCATGTTGCCATGCCCAGCTATGGGAGGGTTCCTGGGAAGATCTCCCACAGCGCTGACTACAACCACCCCAACCTGGCTGTACCTGCAGGTGTTTGGTGCTCATGGCAAAGCCATGATGACACCCCTGGGAATGGTCAACGGTATCCACGGGGCCATGGGGAATATTTTCTTCTACAATCATGAACTGTTTCACATGGTCCTGCTGCTCTGAAACACGTGTCTCTGCCACAGCATCCTTGCTGTGGTTGCCTTACATTAGCCTTCATGCTCCATTTTGCTTCATTTCTTAACTTTCTTCCATGTGTGTATATTCTAGAGTTTTCCTAATGGGCTTTTTCCCCACACTTGAGAAGACTGGCGGCTGAAGGACTGTTTGGACTTTTTGAGTAACGTTGTTATGAGCTTGGCTATGCTCTCCTGTAGTAAAAACTGCTGTCCACTGTGTTTAAAGGGTTGGGGCTGCTGTGGAACATCTGATTTATTAATGGCCTCTTTTCAACTTCCTCCTCATCTTAAGAAGATATAAGCAGGTAACTAGCTAGTTGTCAAGAAAACAGTGGAAATAAACTTTAAAATTCCTCCTTGTAAAATGATTTATTTAACAGTTTTATTCTGACGTGTGTTTTATGTTTTAATCATCTGTCTGTGACTGAGAAACAGGCCAGGTCTCTTCATCTTCTTCTGTTAGATTTTAGAGGACTATTACTATATGGTTTTGTTTTCTCTTTTGTTGCTGCATGTTGAGTGTTTATGTTGGCTTTCTGGTAGATGCTTAATTGGATTGTAACTGATTTTACACTAAAGACTGATGTCCAGTTTTCTTTTAGTCCTATCTGGATTGCTCTGGTTTCTGGAAGGAATCAATATTCAGAAATGTATTGAATTCTTTTGCTGTGGCTTTCCTTCAGGGACATTACTTACATTTGATCATCAGTACCAGTTGCCCAGGGTGATGGAGGTGCTCAGGTACTTTGAGTAATGTCTGTTCCTGTAATGGTTGCTGTTTGGAACTGGAGTTCTGGTATCTGCAGATATTTCCACCTGAATGCTGATAAAAAGGAAAAAGACTAGCAGCTGTTGTCAGGGCTCTTCCAATCACCTTTCATTCCCTTTCATCCTTCCTGATAATTTCCTTTGATGGTAATTCTATTTTTCCAGTTTCCAAAGCTCATAATCTCAAAGTCCTTTTTGAGTCTGAGCCTTCTTCAAAAGGTCATATTAATCAGATTATTTGTGAAACAGCCTTAGTATCACCCCAATAATCTTTATAAGTATTGAATGACCTGTACCCTCTGTCAGGAACTTACGCTAGGTACACAACTCTCATGAATTATCCTCTTTTACCTGCAGGCTGTCGTACTTCTGCTTCACTTAAGCATTTTCTGTTTGTATAGGTCTCATTTGTCTTTCAGATCATCAGAGGCTCTAAGCATCTTTCTCCTCTGTTGAAACAGACACAATAATGTTTGAAGAAAAAGATTCATGTCTGTAATTCATCACTTGCCACTTCTATTCACTGTTAGAGCAAGAATGTGAAATGACCAAAAAGAAAAATCTCTTCCCTAAAACAGGAGCCTGGAAAGGCCCTTGTTTGAGGTGCCGAAGACTCATATTTACAATTACACCCCCCAGGGAAAGCCGGAGGGATTTACAGTAAATATCAGGGTTTACATCCAGAACTGCTGACAAACCAGCTTCCTTTTGATAGATGGATTCATTATCACTTTCTAATTACAAGCAGATTTCCAGGTGTGTTCACCATGTTATAAATGAAACCTGTCCATTGTTATACAGAGATGGCCTCTGGGTCAGGCGTAAGGGATCTATAGCTCCTCTTCTGTTGCTGGACCAAATTAATCAGATGTATTTTTAACAGATAACCTTTACAAAAGTGACTGATTAATCACTTGGTAATGCGGACTGCTATCAAGTTCATCATCTCCAAATAAAGGAAGGAACTCAGCAAGACTACAATATGTCAAATGCATCACTCTCAGTGTGTTAAAATACTTTCAGGGCCAGATGCTACTTTTGTGAAAGGATAGAAATCTGCTACATCAAACATAGATGTTTTTCTGCATCTGTGGGTCAGATTCTGCTCTAAGATGAAGGTTTTCTGCTAACGCAAGCTTGCTGCCAAATCGAAGCCCCATGCACATACATCTAAGGACAGAATTTGATCACTACAAAGTAATACGATTTCCAACAGATTCTGTGTCATTTGATTTTTTAGAACTGTGATTTTTAAGGGGGTATTGAAAGCTGTACAAATCAGTGCAACACAGTCAGTCTTTGTCTAATCCTGTATCCAGTGATAGATTTAAGTGTGATTTTTTATGTTCCAGTCACTTCTTTTGAAGATAAAACAGCCTGTCTTTTAATTTCATATTGAAGAATATGCTTGACATCTCTCAAACTGAGATTAGGTTAGCGAAGGCATACCCTCACTTATGCTGCAAAATGAAACAAGTTCCTAATTGTCAAAAGATTAATCCTTGGCAGTCATCCAGGGCAATATTTGCTGTAGCAACTTGGTATCCATCACAGTTACGGACCAAAGGTCTTGTCATATATGTATTCCTGGCAGCAGAGCTGTAGCAGGGCAGTGCAGCCTCAATACCCTGGGCTGTTAGTCTCTGGGAAACTCTATCCATTCCTCAATTAGTGCCCTCATGGGGGTCACAGTCTGTAATGACTGAGCTATTTCTAAAGACTGAAATATAGAGCTCAGTAATACAAAAAAAAAATAAAAATCTGGGGGTTGCTTTTTGTGTGTTGTAGTTTCTTTTTAGAGGTTTTATCATTTACTAGAAGTATAGTCTATCGGTACTAATAACAATAATATTATTGAATGGTGAGGCTTTTTTTTAATTGTGAAAATCACCATTATCTGTAGGTTGATACAGCTTAAATTGGCTAATTTTTAATTTTGGGGTTTTTTTAACTCACTTGGTATTGAACTGCAAAGCTGCTATAACAGCATCTTCATCTGCCAGCATGGCCAGTTCTGTCCCTGGTTTTAAATACTGACTTTTTCGTTCAGAAATTCATGGGGGGAGCAGAAACAGGGACAAGCCTTCGTTGTCCTGCAAACCTAACAGAAGAGTAGTTCAGTATTAGAAATGGCTCACATAAGTTACCAAAGGTAGCAGTCCTCAGCCTTAGCATAACTAAAACCACCCAAACCAGCAAAACATTGCCCCCATATCCCTCCTTCTGTGTGAGCCACCTCTGTTGTGTTTTGGGTGATTACTTCAGTGCAGATTTGAAAATTCTTCAAAGGGAGTTTCATCTCCCTTATTCATCACAGTAATGACAATTCAGAACATGATCTCATTTGGTTCGATATTCATTGTTGCTGATGCTGTGTAGCCTGTGACTTTCCACACTGCTAGCTGGCAAGAAACTCTCCACACATTTGCATGGCAGGGGAAGAAATGGAGAAAAATTCAGTTGCTGCAAACTGATAATTTGGGGCAGAGGGGTGGGGAAGATATTAAAAAAATTGAGTGAGGCTTTGTTTTCTTTGACTCCCATTTTGGTCTGCTGAGGTTGACAGGATTATAGGGTGCGGGTAGGATCGCGACTTGATCCCTCACTGATGAGTCTCTGCCCATTTAGTGCTTTATAGACCCAAGGGAAAGGGATAAATTGATAGTGTTCTGGTGCACTGCTGTCTATATTTGGATCCCTGATTTAAAGCTGACAGATGTGTAAAATCATATGCAGTCAGAAAACTCCCTGTGTGAGGACACAGCTGCATATATCAATGAGGCAAAGTTACTCTTGTTAAGGCTGGCATTAATTTATATGGGGCAAATTCCCTCCAGATCTCTGTTCTTGGCTGTGTAATATTGAGAGTAGTTTTGGGCTTGTTCCACCCACTTTGGATCAAACCATGAGCTTTTTGGATATGAATGGAGAAGACTTGTAAATCCAAAGCACTGCTCTTCTCAGTTGCTGGGTAAATGCCATCATACCCTCATTTAGATGTGGCAGCTGTTGTCAGTTACTTAATATCATAAATAAAATAAAGCCAAATTTCCACAAACTGAATCCACCTCTATCACATGGCCTCCTGCAATGCCTTAAATGAAGTGCGTATTTTTGTTTCTCAGGAATCTCCTTTTATAACCCACTCTACTGCTTGATTATTTCCTCTATGTCATACAGGAAACAGTAAGTGATTAATAACCTGCCTCAGTTTTACTTTCCCCTCTTGCTGCAGCCTTATTGTGAAATAATGTGACCCACAGATGTCTGAGCAAAACAATCTACTGCGTTAGTGACAGATGCTGTTGGGGCTTGCTCAGTGAAAGTGAACTATCACAGGCAGAGAAGCTCAGGTATTCCTGCTACTTTGATCATCTCTTTTTTTCTTCTGCATAAATTTTGAGTGTGCTGAAAACTCCCAACAAGGCACAACACAACCTACTCTGGAAAACAGCCTGAGGTGACTACCAGTCCCAGAGGCTCAGGAAGAAGCCAGGAAGCAGATTTGCCGAAGAAAGGCAGAGTTAGCACTAAAAATTGGCATTCACTAGCTGTAGAAATGTTGGGAGGGATGTGAAGTGCACCATATATATCAGTGCTTGCTTGCTTCTTTCTCTACTAAAAAGGAGATAATGGAAAACAAGGCATCTGCATGTAAAAAAATGAAAACTTTCAGTCATAGTTAAATATATCACACGTCACCCTTGTTTAACATTGTCTGGAGTGAGTGAGTGATAGAAATTAAAATCTCAGAAATTAAAATCTCAGAACTAGTTTTAGTAGGATTTAGTTAGGAGGCTGGTGTATGGGGATAGTTGGCAGCAGAAATTTCCCAGTAGTAACATTCATAGAGTGGGGAAGATTCAGACTGACAGCCATTTTCATAGAGCACAAGTGCACACTGAAGTAAATTACAAGCTGATTGAATCTTTTAAGTATTGCTAATTGTTTCTACAATCAGTCTATAATACACTCTTCAACCATCAGCTAATGCACTGGAGTCAGCTGAGCTCATAGCTGGAGAGTGCAGGCAGCCCGGGTGTGTGGCATGTGTCAGGCTGCCTAATGGAGGCATGTCACCCAAACACTCTGCCAGATCTTTGTTTTCCTGAGTGGTTTTTACCAAAGACATGTTTGAGCAGTAAGGAAGAGCAAAGTTATATTATATTTGGTAGCAGCAGAAGCATGAAATTGTACTATGTAAAGAAATAAGATTAAGTGGTGATAGTGGCCACTCCTTTTTATAGCAAATCAGAAAAGGAAGCAGAACTCACATGCACACAGATTACTCATAGTAGCTGGTTTGAACCAAGATAGGGAAGTCTGCATTTAAATTCACTCTGTGGAGAGAGAGGTGGTTACTGAAAATTTAGATTCCAACTGGAGAAACCTACAAGCTCAATAATTTATCTGTCTACAAGCTCAATAATTTATCTGTTTAGTAAAGAGTTAACCAGGGCCCCAACTCCTGGAGGATCTACAGGGATTTCTGATGTTGAGGGGGAGGGGCGTGTGTGTGTGTGAGTGTGTGTGTGTGTGTGTGTGTGTACCTTTTCCACCTCTTCTATTTCAGCAGCTTTCCACTGCTGCTCAGAATATCAGTGCATATCAGCACATCATTTGTGAGCATTTTGTTGCCTATCAACTTTTTTAAAACAGCAAGAAGGAAAAAATGTTAGTTGTGAAAAGCAAAGGAGAAACTGAGATATAATTCTACAATGGATAGAAAGAATTACAGTGCTTTGCAACCCTACAGTTGTGTGCCATAGTTCATACAATCCAGTGCTTAATATAAGTAGCCAGGGCCTTGCCCTCTTGTTTCCAAAAGCCTGAGGGTCTGTTTCAAAGTCCTTAGCTCGAGGGGATGAAGGATGTTCTGCTTCTCTGTGGTCCCTCCTTTCGCCCTTATGCCATTATCTTGCAGTAAGGAAACCTGAAAACAACAGTGAAGAGTTAACATCAAGGACTTCAGCAAAATAATCCACAGTCCTGCTCTAAAGAGGTTTCAATAGAACATCTGAGTTAAGCATGCCAATTACAAAGAAGCTCAAGTGGTCTTTGCTTGAAATTGCAAATGTACCACATTGCATTATCACAAGAATTCGCATGCAAGAACAGTTTGCAGATGGTTTGCATTGGCATACTTTATGTAAACGCTCTAGGGAACAGATGGCATCATGGGTTCTTGTGGCAAATGTGAATTTATAGCACTCACAACATGCTAAAGTCTTTTGCCTGTAGCTGAAAAGCAACAAAAATGAAGTGGAAACTCATCCCTGTAAATCAGTTTGCCAGTGTCTTTGCCATTGTAGCTATGGATAACATTTAGTTTAGTCTTTATTGTGAAATTTGAGTTCTTTTAATTGTCATCTACTTGCAATTGGGTGTGAGTATATGCAGCATGTGTCTATGTTTATTTGAGTGTGCATATGAAGCTTTTAAATTAATTCATATTGTGTAAAGAACAAGAAGTTGAGACCTCGACCATCACTTAATCCAAAGCTTTTGAATTTTTGATCCAAAATTGAACTCAGATAATTCTAATTTTCTGTTTATGCAGAAATTGCTCTGGGTAATCAACTGATTGAAAAAAAATGTTGGCAAATATTGTCAGAAGGGATAAAATAACAACATAGGTTATACTTGTGAATTACTGACCTCAGTAATTTTGCACATACATATGCAGTGGTACGAGCATCAGGGCATATTAGTATAAAAAGTTACAGTTCTTTCTTGTTTGGACAGAAATTGGAATTTGAACATCTTCTGTAAAGAGGAGGAGTTATATAAGAAGCCAGACTTGGGAGAGGGGAGGGGGGAGGAATTGTGTAAACAAACAAGGGATTAGTTTAATTCCTTTGGAGCTATTATATTGAACTTAGAATATAATTATTATTGCAGTATATTCCCTAATTATTTAGATGCTTGTAAAAATTGATTTTATGTAAACACAGCTTGTTCTAAAACAGCCAGGTCTTTGCAGTGTACATAAGTTGTCTAAAATTTATTGACCTGTCGTTCACATGTGTTACTTTACTAGCACTTAATGGTCTGTTTAGATAGTCTTGGTGTGTATGAACTCCCAGTGCGCTACTCCAAGCACCACACGTTGACAGGTAGCTGCCATGTAGATAAAATAAGGGGCCCTACTCCAAAGCATACAGGGACACACAATCATTAGTTATTTTCTAATCTAAAGCAGGGATTTCCTTAGCAGCCAGAGGGAAAGAATCGTTCTGATTTTGCATTATCTCTGCAGCTGAGTTCGGCCCTAAGTCCTGAACCAATATGCAGGAAGGCCAAAAGCAAACAAGCAGGAAACCCAGCCTTGCACCAAATGGAGTTGATTTAAGGAGCCTGAGCTTTGAGGGTTTCTTTTTGAATGGGTCATGTAGACAGTGGCCAAGATCAGAAACTTATTTTGGCCTTCAAACACTCACAGAAGATTTAAGACTGATAATGGAAACGTAAATTACTTTTGTAGTAGATAGAGAACATCTTAAAAAAGTGGTTGTGTTAAAACTTTCTGCGGTGTTCTTTATCCTGTGTATAAATAAAGCTGTCCACAAAGAAAAACTTAAACAACAAAAAGCATTTATTCTTATGGTACTTATTCTCCTCTGGCTCAAGTGTGATTTTTGCTTTTTTTCTTACTTGCTAGGGCTCCCATGTATTTTGTGAGTTGATACCGCTTTTTTTTCTTGTTTAGATCTCATGAAAAAATTGTGCTAATGATCAGATCAGCCTAGCCCAAATAACTAACCAAACTGCTGCTCTGTTTCCCCTTTTATGAGACTGAGTATCTCTAGACACACACAGCTTTTCTGGTTGTTGTGATTCTGGATCAGCAGCACAGTTATCTTACTTTGATGCAAGCAGGAGTTGCATCCCTAAAATCCACTGTTGGAGTGTCATCTGTCCTGCCCAACTCAGTGGTTATCAGTGTGTCTATGAACCATGAATACTTGGCCCATAAAGAGGTATTTATCTTAGCATTAAATGCTTGGTTTGAAAATGCTGGCCCAAATTCATACTAATACTTCATCATTCTATCTGAAAGCCTACTCTCAGAATGTTTGTGGCCCTGGGAATTCAGCAGCAAATTTTTCATAGGGAAACTATTTTATGTCAGTGTTTAAATATTTCATAGGACTCTTAAGTAAAGAATATATTATGTAACTATTTTCTTTCATATATGCAATTGCAGAATTGTTTTTCTGCCTTCATGTCAGGCCAAATTCTGCTCTATTTGACCAGCAATAATTTAGACTAAATATTATTTCCAGTGGATTTACATCTATGTAGCTTGACATGACAGGTACAGTAAGGATAAGAAAAATCAGAATCAGATTTTGTTTGCTGTGGCAGTAAAGATGTTTATCCATCTACTTTTCAAGCTACACTGACTTCTCTATAGACTGAGCAATCCCAGTATCTCTAACTCTCAAAAACAACAACAGAAACCCCGAAACTGTTAAATCCTTCACTCCTGTGACATGCACTTGGCTTTAAAAGCATACAAATTTAAAACATAAATAGCTATGGAAAATGCTTTAAAAATATGTTTTACCTGTATAATTCATATAATTCTGTCTATGCTCTTTTTCCCTAACATTGTATCATAAATTTTGTTACTAGCCATCCATTAAAATTGACAATTAGAACTTCAAACAAGCAGGCCATTACCTACCTGATATATTTTAACATAGTTTATCAGCAATGGAAATGTCATGTAGACCCAATAGATTATGTATTTTGAGATCGGAATGGAGTTCACAGAAATAGTTAAAAAAATTTGTTTGAGAAAAGTTTTGTTCAGTAACTCCATCTTACTCCTCTGCAAAATACAACAGTTTTGTGCTTAAGTTTAATATTTCTTTCATAGTTTTTTCCCTAGAAGCATCATGATTAGCTCAGGAGGTTGTTTAAGCCTAGATCATCAACCTCCAGAGCTGTCTTGTTTTAAATGGTTATATTCAGTGATAAAGTATTTGCCATCAGCCCTGTTCACTAACAGGTGGTCTCATTTTAACATGCTGAACATAAGAAAACCCTTTTGAAGATAAGAAAGCTGCAGTAGCGCTGTGCCTCTGAAAGGTTTAGGTTTAGAGATTTTGCTGTTAAAAGTCCCTTTTACTGAAAGCTACACAGTTGTGTCTCATTATGCCAGCTTTTTCCTCTCTGAATATGAGGTATACACAGAATTTGACTTTCCAGTGATTCCTACTTTTGGGTGGGATCACTGAAAGGATTTAAGGATTTCTTTCCCTTGGCCGTAGTGCTCAGCTCTATGCCAGTCTGTTGCGCTGTGCTGTACCTGCCTTGTTCCCTGGGGGATAAAGGGCAAGTGTGAGGACTGGCTAGCTGTGCCTCTTTGGATCTCTCTGCTGCTGCTGGGAAATTGGCTTCCATGGCACCTGCTAAGGAGTGTATCCCTTCTCTTCTGTCATCTTGGCTAGGTAATCAACATCCTTATCCTGGAAGTAGTCCTGTCCCCCTCTTGACAGCGAACATTCAGGGGAGGGTAGGGAGCATATAGTAGACATTTTAAAAAGCTTGCCTTTTTGGCTAAAGTTCTTTTAGCTAGACAGGTCAATAATGACTGTGATGACTAGCTAACAGTTAGACAGAATTGGGACCAAACTAATGAGAGACAATAGGGTAGGGCCCTCCCAGAAGGGAATTTGTTATTGGTGTGATAAGTTTGGGCATTTGGGTTATCTCGACACCAAATTTTACACTTAGGCAAAACCCAGCAATTTTTACTAACCAGGATGCCACTTTTTCTTGTAACTAATTGGAAACCAGTAAAAGCTTCATTGTACTGAAGTGTGAGTGACCATTAAGCTCACACCAGTTTAATGTCCCAGTGGGGGCATTGAGAGACATGTTGTCGTTGCAGTTAAACTCCAAATAGGTGACCAGAAATCCTACGTGATAAATTGTCCTCTTAGTGTGTTCAAGGGATATTTTCCTAATTTTTGACTGTTAAGAATGTCTTCAAAAGAGGTCTTGCGTCACTCCTACCTAAGCTGAAACCATTTGAGACATACATGCAGGAGAGAAAACCAAAAAGTCTCTTTCCCCTCTTTCAGATACATCTCCATATCTCAGCGTAAGAGGAGGAGGATATCACTGAAGGCACTGACTTATTGCATATGTGCTTGAATATTAGGCAGTACAAAACCCACAGAAATTCTGTGGTTTTACTAAGGGGATGTTATATAAGATATGTGAGTACCCAAGGATGGGCAAGCAAGGGAGGTAACTGGAAACTCCCGAAGTTTTTGCATGGGCCCTGAAGGTAGTTGATCAGATTTCCTGTGTGAGTCCAATGAGGATATAAAAATGTTGCATAAATGTTGCTAGCCGAGTGGCGCCAGTTCTTCCACAAACAGGGCAGCTCCAGCGACAGCAAAGAGCTTTTGTGCAAGGACTCCAGCCCTCTGCTAAACAATGCTGCTTGAAAAGATAGTGCCTGTCACAGTTCCCGCTTTCAGCCCACAGTTCCTGCTTTCAGTCCACTTCTCATGGGCTTGAAGTCTCACACCTAGTCACACAGGCTCTGTCTCCACTACAGTGTGATGAACCACCCTGAGAGGAGCCATAGGAAGCTCTTTGACTTGCTCAGTTCCTACACATGTTCCTGGTTAGAGTGGATGCTGCAGGGCTTCAAAGGCTATCAGAAAAACAAGCAGGGTCAGGGCAGGGACTGAGGTCGTGTCCTGTGATTTGTCCATACTGACAGCTGGCACACAGGCCTCCTCTCCCCAGCAATGCCAGGCATGGACTATGGGTCAGCTGAGCAAGGATCTCCACAAGTATTCCCAAGCCAATGCTGTCATATAGTGGGAAGTGCTTTGAATGCAAGCTGAGCCTCAGGGCTGAACAGAGCTCTGGCCCATTGTATTTGTACGTGAAGGTACAGTCAAGAAGAATTGCTGTGCCTGTGCACAGACCCTTTGGAATTAATATGGGAGAGAGTTTGTGCTAAAATGTTCTTTTTTTTGCTGCAGATTCCCAAAATGGACAGAGGGTCAGTTGTGATGCAAGGTGGTGGCTGCACCTTGGCTAAGGCCAAGGCTGATAGACAAGTCAGTTATACTTTGCTAAAATGCAGACATAAATATCCGTGTATTTTCTTTTGGCTGTGACAGTGTGGAATACTGAGCAGAAAAAAAATATTTCTTCTTCCCTGTGCTTAACTGGTTGTTGCCCTGTGGTCACTAAAAGTGGAGAGCTAGGCCTGGTATCTTCACATAAGCTTTGAATACGCTGTCAACTTTTGTTGACTACAGATCTGGAGGTTGGGGGGTTGGCAGGATGGACATACCACCTTTCATAATGTTCATGTTTTCCTATGTATTTAGACATACTTATGTCTATTGTTAGATTCAGATCCCACATCTATAATCTTTTTATTAAAAATTTTCTGGAAAATTGTATCTTCCCACACTGAAAGTATTTTTTTATGAAGATACTCTTCTGGTCCCACTGGCAGGACCTTACTAGCAGCATTCAGAAAGCCTCCCAACAGGAAAGTCATGAGCCCTGAAGCTGTAGCTTTACTTATATAGTCATTCCCTGTTCTCTCTCCACCATTTGAAGGCCTGTAAGATCTTCCCCTGTATTGTTTTTAGGATTATGTTTGTTAAAGCTAGTAAACTGAAGGATAAATCAAAGGGATTTTGTGATCATAAAGATTTACAATCATCACTATATTACATACTTGAGTAGGGTTAAAATAACAGCTCAATTTTAATTTAAAGGGGGGATGGGAAGAGTATATAAAGAATACTAGTTTTTATGTAGTTGTCTAGTAAACAACAATGTACCGGATTACACAGCTTGGACGACAGTTAGTATGGAATACAAAGCTGGTCTTTTCAGACTGTTTTCAGTACCTTTCTGTTGCCTCTGTTGTAGGTCCTGAATTAAATTTAGTATTTCTGAATTACTCAGTGTTACCAGTCAAAAATATAAAATAAATCATAATACTGACATACAAATTAAAAGGCTTAGTGATAGTAATTTAGAGTATTTCTTCCTTATCCTTTAGTTTCCTAGCCTTTCAACGTGCCTGTCTGGTCATGTTTGTAGGCCATTCTTCTGAGTCCTTAAAGCTCAGATGAAAACTGAGTTGCTTGCTTGATTGCTGAGACTTAGGTAAAGAGAATAAAAAGGGTTTTTAAATCTCACTATGAATTTTATACATTTGGCAAAATTTTTTAAGATTCTTCCCTTACCTTAATACCTTTCTGTAAGAGTAAGGGATAAGATAGGAAGTCTTAATAAAAACCCTTTCATTTTAAATCATCAGAGCATCCGCTGTGACTCAACCTTGCAACAGCCATCACAGATCCTCCCCTTTGCCATATGGTTGCCCAGTGTAGCGCACATTACAAAACTTCCCTTCATACAGTCAACAACTCTAACACACAGAAGATATTCAGCCACCAAAAATACCTTCTGTAATGAGGAAAGAGCATGTGAGCTTGTACTTGGCATTTGTTTGCACCCTCACTGTCACCGTGCTGCAAGTGGTCCATGCAGCCAAGAGTAATTACGAGAGATGTGTTGTTTCGTGAAGTACAGTGCAGGTTCTGTACAACTCTGCAAATGGCTGAACAGAAACCCAAGCAGTGTAAGGTCATGTTGGGATGAGGTGGGTGTACATTCAAGGGTAATTAAAAAAAAATTAAATAAGCCTCCTTTGGATTCTAAAGTGTGGCGTTAATTGAAAAGTGTTAATGTTAAACCAGTGACCAGCAAGAGGCTTTGTGAGGGTTCTTTTGGTCTTGTATGATGGAACTGAAAAACAAGAAAAAGGAAAATTAAAGAATAATGCAGTTTCATTAAAGGACTGTCTATACCTTGTAAAAGTGCAACAAATATTCCCAGCGTGGACTTTACCACTTCCCAATGAGTGATGCACCCAAGTTCCAAGACTTCATAAAGTCAGATGATGCAACATTTGGATCCAGTTTTTGATAGACTAGCAGAAATCTCACATGCAGGTGCAAGTCCCTGTTGTGAACTTGCATTTCATGCTTTGTTGACTCGGTATCTAGAGCTTTGGAGAAAGTGAGGCACACTTTGAGTATCTTAAACCAGTCTAAAATCACAGGCTGGCTCTGCATTTCTGTGAAGAACATTACAAAATGCTTTTGTTCTGGACCTTGTATGATCTCTTACTAAAGCCTCTAGCTTCTAGTGTCTAATATCCTAAAGAAGCCTATTAATTCTTTAAAAAGCTCTGCATTATCAGTTGACTTTCTGTGGTTCTTCTTGTCACTCTACTGTCTGTTTTCCTACTTGTCATCTTTTCTCTCTCCTTTAGCTGGGTACGTGTTTGAAGTTAGTTTTAAAGGAATAAAATTACACCCATTTATTTACATAGCAGCTGTCAAAGCACAATACTCTGTTCTTGAGAAGTAAGCACACAAAAAAAGGTTCATCCCCTGGTTTGCTATCTTGAAATTGCAGGGACTTGGGTTTTCTAAACCCTCCTCCTTTTTATGAGTAATGATTAAAAGGAAAAAAAATTCTGCCAGGAGCATGAAACCTCTAAGTTATTGTCACGCCGGTGTCACTTGCGAAAGCCGTGTAATAGGTTTGTCGGACAGACCTTCACTAGAAAGAACCATCTCTGTATCTTTCAGTGGGAACTTGAAATAGAAAAGCTGTAGCTTAATTCCTTATGGTGTTTTCTTGGCGTCAGCTCTATCTCCCCAGCTCTGATTCAGGCTGAAAGAAAGGGCTGTTTTGTTTTGTTGTGTTTTTGCAAGAGAGTAAAATAAAATATTAACTGTGTTTTTCTTTTTAATATTGGGAGCGTAATAAGGTCGCTTAAGAAAAAGAAAGCCAACTAGTAAGCCTGGAATGTCTCTCATTTCTTTAACAGCTACATAGTGTGCACAGCTGAGAGCTGCCAGTTGGATCCTAGCAGGGGAGAAACCACTTTAGTTTGTTTGGTTTGTATATGGAATAACATTTTTCTTGCCGTGGAATACTTGTTTGTCATCACTCTCCTTTTGTGTTTATGTTCTGCTTGGAAATAGTCTCTGTGCTGTATATGCATTTGCCAGGATGTGCACATAAACAATGTTCCATTATGGACCGCTCTGCATAATCCTTATTTACACCATATACATTCAACAGTAAACACGGTGGGGAATGACAGAGAGCAAACTCTTCTAGGCCCCTTTTTTTCAGTTAGTCCAGACTTTCTGCCATATGCTTGCTGAGGTCCCACTTCTATTCATGTTTTTATTAGGTAGAAAAAAAGTGTCCAGACTTCACACAAAGCAGCTTTTGTGTTCTCTGTCAAAAAAAATCTTCTCCTATGAAATGTTGATAGAAGTACCCAGAGCCCTTGTGGGGGTGCAGAGTTTGAATAGGCCCGTGGTGAAAGCACAGGAGGGGAGAGCAGGGGAGTTCTTGCTTCTTATGTGCCATGAACGAATATCACTTAACTTTCTTTTTCTCTACTTTTCTATTTGGCAACCAGGGTCGTACCCCTCATCCTGATGCTTGTTATGAAGGTGACATCTTTAAAGTGTTAAAGTCTTTCAGAATTTTATCTGGAAGGGATGAGGGAGGCAAAATACTGTTTACGATAGCATAAAATGGAAGTTTGACTTAGAATATACACTGTTTAGTAAAACTACAGAACCATGGAAAAAAAGTGTTAGAGTGGCATAAATCATTTTTAATGACTCTGTGCATGAAAACAGTCCGATTAGTTCTTTCTCTCATTGATTTTGTATTTGGTTAATGATTCCAGTTCTGAGATCATAAAGCTATATAAGATGTAAAAGATACGGGAAAATATCTTTAACCTCTACATTTAAACCATGTGTTGCTTTTGACATTGAAATACTGCAATGACCTGGTAATGTTTTCCAGTGTTTTAATTTTTGCTGATGTACAAAAATATCACAGAAGAGCTGAATCGTAATTATTACACATGGTATTGCATAAATTTCTTCCTAATTAAAAAGCTTCTAAATTCTGAATAATCAATTTATGAAGGCATGTGGTTTTGACAAATTATACATTTAATTTCTAAAGATTTATTGGAAATTTGACCCGCAGCTAGTTAATTATGGTTATAGTACTCATGCAGTAATACTGGAGATTGATATAATGATATGGTTGCAAATCTATTTTGGTATCGCCTACCTTTGTAGCAGGACATGGGACATGGGACCTATATATTTTACCATCTTGTTTATGGTGCAGGAAGGCATTAGTTTAATGAAGAGCACAAATATTGGATAGGTGTTTGTGGCATTTTTATGAAAAGGTACTTTCAACAGAGCATAAGCATATTGAACTTAGTCCTTCAAGTTTTACCCTTTTAGAGGCTACATTTCCAGTGGCATCAGTGATAGTTTTAGATGAATGCAAAATATGAACTTTTTTAAAAAGACTATAATAAGAAATTAAATTCATTCTTGTTAATTAGTTTTCAGATCACAAAATATTTCTGAAGCATTCCTTTTTGGACTAATCTCCCATCCACTATCTTGATACTCCTAGTTTTATAAAAGTCAGCAGGTAAGTTGTTGAAGATGAGCTTTCAAGATATCACACAAGAAGCCAAATTAAATAATTAATATAATTTTAAATGGCATCTTTCTATCCCGTCTGGATTTGCAAATGATCTATGGGAACCATAGAAAGAAAATGCATATGAACTTTTAGAGTGCAAATGTTTAGAAAAGCAAGGCATATCTTAAACATGTAGGTAGCCCTTTTAGTAACATACAAAGGTTACCCATTTTTTAAAGCAACTAAGAAAAAGAATAAACTCCAACAAGACTGCGCTATGAGAGCAAATTAATTTCTGGTTTCTTCTGACTGGTCTAAATGGGGCTCAGGAACTGCTATTGAGCAGCGATTATGCTTCATGAACAGATGTTGGTGGGAGTTGTGCATTACAGGACCTCCCTGTGTTCATGGGTGAGAATGGTGGGTGAGGGAAGAGGAGCAGTAGAAAACCTGGTTCAAGGCTTTTCTCCACTGAACCTTCATCTGAGAGTGTCCTTGGGTCTTACTGAGGAAAGGAAAGGTGTAGCCTTAACCTGCTCATCTGAAATGGGGCAGTGCCTCCAATGCCTGCCATTCCAAACCTTTGGTTAATGCCCGCACTACCAAGAGTCCCATTTTTTTACCTGTTAAAAGAAGGAAAAGAGGAAATAGACAGATCTCACTTACTGTGACCAGAAGATGGACAGAAGTTATGTGTATATCACATCAGCCTGATCTCTTATTCTGTCCACTGGATGCCTATCACCTCCTTTTTCCTAATAGTACGCAGCAGTGAAGTTTGACCACAGGAGGGACGCCCTGAGTGAGGACATGTGCCCTTCCTGGTCCCCAGGGACTGTCTGGCTCTCTTATAAAGCGGAAAACTAATGCAGCTGAATCATAACATTTTAAAAATAGAGAGGTTTAGGAGTCTTCATCTTAGATTTTGGCATTTTTAGATTCAAACTTTGTTATTTCTGATAACCAGATTCAAATTTTGTTATTTCTGATTACCAGGAAAACAGGAGTAGTCACATCAAGTGACATTATATAGTCATCACAGTATGCTAATTATATATAATCTTTGTCCTTACATTTGTATAATATTTCTGCTTACATTTGATGTGTATAGACAGAAGCGTAATGCAGTTCTAAAACCAAAATGAAATGTAATTAAATAAATAGAGATTCCCATGTAATTACTTGATGCCAGTAATTAAAAAGGACTATTGGAAAAAACCAGCTAATTTTATAAGATTTGCAGAAGTTATCTAAGAGTTTACAATAATCAAACTGTACAATTTTGGATGAAAGCAACACATTCTCTGATGGTGAAAAATTCTCTTGTAGATTAATTAAGTACTATCTCTACCAGCTGAGTACTTTTTTATGCTTCAGTAATTGCCTAGACAGAAGTCAATGAGCAGGCAAAATTTGGGTGAAAGAGGCCATTGGTACTTGATAAATGCAGTCCAGACAGCAACCCCACAAAGAATGAACTACTTTATAAGAAATACATTTTATGTTTTACATATGTCACAACACCTGATGATACAAAATATAATTTAGACCCACCTGAACTCCCTGCATTCTCTGTTCATTGTACCATCAGTATCCTGTGGTGAGTCAGATAGCTTTGCTTTTATTCTGGTAGCATTCAGTGTATTTTTTCCAAAGTATTTTTGCAAACCTATGAAATTATTCTGTAGCAGGAGAAGGAAAAGGTCTCTTAAATCATTCCAGATACATTAAGTGGGAAAGAGTTAATCTGCCCTCAGGAGTTGCTATGTAACTGAGTCCTGCTGGGAGAGTCAGGGTTTCCAGCCAATGGGACTCATCCCTACAATACAGTGCATCTATCTTGTGTTTCTTACATGTTGTCAGTTATTGGAGTTTTTCCTGAACTGGAATTACACTCCTGCTCCTTTCATACTCTCCCACTGAGTCTTAAGTAATTGTATTCCACACCAAAGTCAGAAAATAACAGTACAATGGTGTGCATTTATCCCTGAAAATGTTACTTTGGACAACTCTGAAAGACCTCTCATGCATCAAAACTAGGAAACTTTTAAAACATGAGATTTCCCAAAGAACTTCAGTGTACAACACAAACACTTGCCTTAGATCACTTTCAGTCCTCCAGAAAGCCTTCTCCTACCTTTCTGTTCTCACCTGTGCATGCAGCCTTCAGCATATTTACTTGTGCAGAAAGAGCAGCAAAATGTCTCAAACTTAAATTGTTATTTCCTGCTTAAGGTATTTTAAGAAGCCAGCATTGATTTTCCCTGCATCCTGACTAAACTCTCTCCTTAGCTATTCCTCTTCTCTAAGGCCACTCAAGGCTTGAGGGCTGAAGTGTGAATTGTTTAATTTCTCCTTTAGAAGAGCCAGGTGTGTTTTCTCAGCTCAAGCAAGCTCTGTGGTTGCGCCAATATATTTGTATGGAAGAGGTGGCACTTCTGAGGGTTTTTTTGTTGGTTTGTGTTTTTCTTTTTTTCCTGGAGGAGATCCACCCACAGTCTCTTTGAAGGCTACTGATAAGATGAGGGAGAGACTAAGCTTGGCCTGTAAAAACACTACTTAGGAATCTCTGCTTTGGCTGTTGGCTTCTGATAGAAAGCAAGAGAGTGGAGTGGTATTTGTCAACATGTCGCTCAGCTCTCAGTAAGTTTTACACTTCACTTAGATCTTTGTGCCTCATTTTTTCCTGTGAGGTTCTGTCTGATAATTTGTGTTGGCAAAGCTCTTAGCCTTTCTTGCATGCTTGTGAATTCTTACCTCTGAGTGACATAATGTTCCTGCATTGTTCAGCTAGCAGGACAGGCTTTACTACTACTACTCTGAGGAATTCTGTTTTAAAAAAAAAAAAAAAACAAAAAAAACAATTTTTAGACAAATTTAAGAATCCAGCAGATGGACCTTTAACATTTTTTAAGTCTTTAAATAACATATATTCACTATATTGTCATTTAGTTTAGACATTTAGGATCTGATTGTAGGTAACATCATGCTGTACTTTTTAAGGATAATTACAACATATTTCTCTGAATTGGGAATGTGCACACACCTCATTCATGTTACTAAACTACCTGTAGATTGAGACTTACTTTACCTATTCATCAATCTTTGTAATTCCTTGAAAAAGTTGGGCCACAACCCTGTCTTCTGGCATATCCTTTGGGATACTTCGTGCCAAAGACAGAATGGATGGATGCAGCAAGGGTGAGGTCTCGGAGGCATTTTGCAAAGGAAAGAGTATCCTTCCACGCATACTTCTTTGCATGTATCCGTATGAGATTGAGTAAAGTCTATCGTTCTGACAGTCTGATAACAATACATGGAAGATTAGTGTCCCATGAATGAGAAGCCTATTGTTGAAGATGTTTGCCCAAAACTCTGAGTGGATTAAAATAAATGCCTTTTTTTTTTTTCCTGTGTGATAACAAGGTCTGTGCAGAATAGTTCAGTCAGAAGAAGGCTCAAGATATCCAAATGGAGAGTTTTGGGCTGGTTTATGCAAAACCAATTTGATAGTTTTATAAATTAGTTTTATAATATAGTTTTATAAAACTTTTTATAAAAAATTTTTATTTGATAGTTTTATGAAACCTAATATGCTACCTTGCATGCTTAGAGACCACCTTGCACATCCTCCACTACATTTGGCACTAAAGGTCCCATAAGGGCAAAAAATTCATGATACCTCACAATGGCTGGGGCAATATGCTGTTGACCACCACAATCTCTAACTGCAACCCAGATCTGTAAGCCCTCTTTGATTAAAGCATGTGTGTCAGTTATGATTCCCTGAGCATGGACATAATACATCTGGACGTTCAATCCCTTCTGTGGCCCAATATGGGAATCTTGCAGTCCAAGGGTATGGGAATTTGCAAATCTATTTAATCATGTGGGACTAGCTCACTGAAGCACGTTGAGACCCTGCAGATTTATCTTTGTTGCCTTAAATTTCAGAAGTCAAGTAGAATTTGAGGAACACACTAAAGAAAAATTTGGTAGGTGTATTCTAGTAGAGTTTGAAAACCAGGAACATCTTGTGAACATTTCAGACTAGGCATCATTGATCGTGCCACTGCTTGTTCTGAATGTGAGGTCCAGCCTAGCCTGATTTTTCCTGAGATCTCATCTATGTTTCAATGTTGCATTGGTATAACAATGTAGGTGAGAAAGCAATTATTCCTTTTTGAAAGAGTTTTACTTGTAACAGCCCAGTCGTGGTGACTGTAGTATAAACGAATATACAGAATCCTTTACCTGCTCAACAGTAGTTATACTATGATAACCTGTAAGCTTGTAAAACTGACCCTGTTAGTAAAGTTTACTTTTCAGACTACATCAATAAAGTTACAGTGATAACAGTGTTCCTGAGAGGACATGTGCCCTCAGCTAATTCACACATTACTGATGGCATATGTTTTACAAAAGAAAAGGGACACCATTTCACCAAATATATACCTTAGTTTCTGGGTAATACTACCTCATTAACAGCAAAAATTTATGCAGGCTGTTCCCAAACAGAAGGTACATCTGCATGATAAAAACAAAGGTGCGAATGTACAGTGTGTTAGCACAATAGGCAGAATAGAGGTGTTGGCTTCATGACTGTCATTACCAGCAGATTTGAGGCTGTGTCTACACATCGTCATTGCTGTCATTACCTCTGCTAGCCAGGTAGCTATACCAGAACATTTTCCAGTCACTCCTTCATTTTGCTTTTTAAGATGCCCACAGATAGGATACTGGACTCTTCTTTCAGTGTTTGATGTAGGTTTGGGAATGAGCTAAGCAGGAACTAGATTGTCATCAATACACGTGTCAAGCTGCTGAGCACGGGTATATTGCAGTTTACATTAATGGCATAATCCAGTCCAATCTGCTTTGGGCTTTACATGACCAGAGCTCCACTCAAGTGTTTCAGCTACTTCAGGTCTCTGGGATCCCTCTATATAGGTTGTCCTTACCAGCAGCACAGGAGCACAAGCCTTAAATGCTGCTTAATTCGATCTTAAGTTAAATAGGGCTTAGGTAAGGTTCAGTCTTTGTATGTACTGAGCTGGAGTTCCAGTTACTGCTTGATAATTTTGGTCTTTTGCTGGAAGAAAGCCATCGGGGCTATCTTTGCACTAAAGGTTTAAGCTGCCATTAGTGAACCTATAGAAACAGTTGTTCCACTTTCTATTCTGATTCTGGTTACAGCTAGGGTTGTAAGTCATCTATGTTTGGAACTCCCATTTATTCCACATTTTCTAACATTATTTATTTATGTATTCCGAGACACCTTCCAGGATATCAGAACATCAGGAAATACTATCCTTTTGTTAGGTAATTTCTGTTTCACTCCTTTAAGAAGGCAGAAACAAAGTAGTTACTCAAATATCCTTTTTGAATCTCTCTTTTAGTTTTAATGGACCTCTGTGTTCTTTTGCTTTCAGCCAAGCATGAGCATATTCGGCATATAGGAAACTTTATTGTTAGATGTAGTATTCTCTGCAGTTTAATATTCACCATTTGTACTCGCTCTTCTGCTCTTTCATACATCACACTTCTACTTTGGTTTTATAGATCTCACAACCTTCATTCTCTCTCCAGTATACAATGCAATGTGTCAGTACCATGCATGGCACTCCAGTTACCTCAGCATTTCCATTATAACTCTGTTTTGAGGGATTTATAGGCTAGCAGTAAAAACTCTTTCTTGGCTAAGCCTTGAAACAGCAGTTTCTGGTCATTTAAAAAGAAAACAAAATGAAACAAACCTTTTTTTCCTCACTTCTGTTTTTTTCTGACAACCATTTAGCAGTGATGTTTGCACTGCAGGATCCTCCTAAACAGCAAGTGTAGATTCAGTATGTAGCCAATTTTAATCTAATAATGCTTTTTCTTTTTATATCCTTCAAAAATGCATATTGTTCTCTCTTTATGCATATGACATCATTCCCTCTTTGCCAATCTTTCTGGAGCCTACAGCAGTCAGCCTTTGGGGCCTCAGAGTGGTGTAGTTTGGTCTGTCTTCTTTATTTCTAATGTGGATGAGTTTTACAGTGGGTTTTTTTTGTTTTGGTTTGGTTTTGTTTTGGTTTGGGGTTTTTTTTAATAATTATCCTTTGTCTCAAAGCCCAGTAACTTACTATCTACTTCTGTGTCAAAAAGCTACAAATTTATCACAATCCAAAAAGACATTGGTTATATATGAATATCTAGAATATCATGGCTATTACCAAAATCAAATTTGGAAGGGATATTAAATCTCATGCTTTAACGCTTAAGTGATTTGCTGTTAGAGAACCGGCTATTAGAGGACCTGTGGGTGAGTTATACTTCACCATTCACTAGGGATTCCTGTATTTTCCTTCAAAAAGTCTAGTAGTAGTCACTCTTAGAAATAGATTGCTGAGCCAGATACACTTCCAGTTTTATCATATAGGGCAGTTCTTTTTCCCTGGCTCCAGGCCAAAGAACTGTATGGATTCTAAGAAACATGGTTGTGTGTTCGAGTTTGTGGAGATGAATTATTTTTATAGCCTTTAAGTTAAGCAATCAGCTTTAAAGGCAGCTTTATGAATACATACCCACTGATTAAGACAGACAAAAAGCCTTTATCAGTAAGTGATTCGCAGACTGCTTGCATGCCCAAGTTCTGGTCTGGAGCTGCTTTTCCCATCTAAAATAAAATACTGTTCTGCACTGAATAGTCTTTTGCCAGTTGCTGTTATATTTCAGGCCTGAAGTAATTCTTCCTGTTATGTGCAAATTCCTGTTTTGGTCGTTGCAAGCTGTGTATAGTAGTATATAGCAGTCAGAAGAAACCCCTTTTTGACTTAATTTCACTGTATTTCATGTTTTTCCGAGTCATTTGCGCCATTTCATGCCAGTAATTTTACTGTTTTATTTTCTTCAGGGTGATTCTTGCTCAGGGTTGATACTCATTTACTAGGCCTACCTTAGAGTTTTAAATATTCAGCCATTCTCTTGTGACCTAGTGATTTTCTTCCCCATAATCTTTGACATCATTCATGTGCTTGAGACACGAGGAAAACATCCTTTAACACTAAAAACTACATGTAGTGAAGGGGGAATTCAAGTTTTCAGATTTGAAACCTTGTATCCTTGTATCACCAGTTTGTGGGGAGAAAAAAAAAAAAAAAAAAAAAAAAAAAACCATCAAAGCAGACAAGTACTGTTTCATATTAACATCTATCGTCAATGAAGAGGTAAAAATCAAAGCCCATGTGTGAGGCAGGGTTAGTGAACTGCCAGTGATTCTCCCAGCAACTGACACAAAGGAATCTGTGAGTATCAAAGCTGAGGCAGCAAGCTTAGTGTCAGTTCTTGCCTAGGGAGTAGAAGAAAACATCACTTTGTCTCTGCTTTCACTGCTTAAACACACACATCATTCACTAGTAACCATTTACTCTGCTGTCAAAACTGTTTCAAGAGAGTGCTACATTTGATTAATAGTAAAATGGATGCAAAGGGAAAAAAAAGGCTGCCTCCCCTGAGGTACTTCTATTGGGAGAATTTTTGCATGTATTTCTTAATTTTTCCAACCTATAAATATGCCTGCAATGTTCAAGTACTCTGTTGCTTCTAGTAAAGTAATTTTTATTAGAGAGCCTGGTGTACTCATCCTAATTCTAGTTAATGCTCTCTCTCTCTTGGTGAACCATATTATGGCATCCTCAGCCTCTTGTACTAACGAAAAAGTGACCAGCACAACCATGTGTGCAGTACATGATTCATAGTGCTGCTTTCCGAATTGTCCAGTGGGTAATTGTAGTACAAAAACCAGAGAAACAGATGTAGACCCTAAACCTTGGCTGTAAATTTTTGTTTTATGATTATGGGTTTCAAATGTGCTATGTCACACTGACAAATATACAGTAACACCAAAGGAAATAGATTTCTGACTTGAGCTTAAGCTTTTTATTTTACTTATAGCTAAGAATATGTTTATTGTAAAGTTTCTGCTATCACAGTCTGAGAGAAAACAGATCAAAGCAATGATGTGAAATCACAATTTCTTTGCATGGATAAAGTGGAAGATATTGGAGAGTTGTTGCCTCCTTTGCCTCCTTGCACCTCTATGGGAGCTGGGTAGGCATTTAAAATATGTGGCAATACTTAAAGTTTCATTACATTTGACTTAGAGGGCTATTAGTTATCATAATAATTATGGTTAGTTCTGATCTAGATTAGAAAATACCCCCCATTTTATGATTTTTTCCTGATACTCTGTTTAAGAAAAATGAGTATCATACTATTTAAAAGTGAAATATGAGATGCATAGATTACTGTGTTATAGAAATAATATGAGAGTAAACCATTGGGCTGTTTGAGGAATTCGCTAATTACATGTGGTTTTAGTAACAAGTATAAAAATTAGTGCAACTATTATTTGTAATAAAGCATGAGCTACCTGGCTCATTTAGATACAGTGAGAAAAAGTAATCTTTTTTCAGTTCATACACAGTGAAGCGTGACTTCCCGACATTTACTTTCAGAAGTAGCCAGTCTATGTTTTGAGTATAACCAACAGGTTTTATTTTTGAATACGGTATTCTAAGACTGCTAATAGAAAAAAACATAACTGTATGTTTCTGTTTGTCTGATTTTGTTTACTTTAACTCACATGGGCAACATGTTTTTTTTGGCATAAGCTTAAATTGCTCCAAGAACCTTGGTCCACACAAAAAGCTGTTTTCTCCCTAAATTGGAGACTGACAAAACACACGGTGTTTTATGTCATCCTTTCCAGTTATTTTTGTGGTGACACATTACATATTCCAAACTTCTCGTGTGTCCTGTGTCCTCTGGTTAGAAAATAGTCTTTTAATTTAGCTTTGCTATTCAAAACAAAATTGTAGCAACATAGCCAGCTGAGATATAAACAGAAATTTAGCTGCTTTTCCACTTGCCTTTTTAATACAACAAACACTGTTTGCTGTGCTGAAGTGGTTTAAACAAGCCTTCCCTGAAGGATAGGTTTTTTTGTAAGCGTATGCTGTCCATAAATTTTGGATTAGAGAGTGTCAGGGGCTTCTTCAGCTGGAGGGGTACAGGCTAGGGGACGACACCCCAAAGGGCTGAGAAAGTCCTTAAAAAGTCCTTAAAAAGAAGCTGTTAAACTCTAGCATTTGTAACTCTTCTGCCTGAAGAAAAGATGGGAAGAGAGGCTGCGTGCTGCACGGACAACCACAACTCTCCCGTCGAGGGGAAGGAGGCTAAGAAAAGCTTTTGTTTTTATCTCTTCAAAAGGATTCGCTTACAGATTGCAGCAGCTCTTTTTGCTGGCCTCTAGTTTTCAACGTGGGTGTATCAGTTTCAGGGAACAAGTGTGTGTGCTGGGGGGGGGGGGGTTTGTTTTGTGAGTTGGTTTGGGTTTTTTTTAATTCTTGAACCTGTGTGAAAAGTTTTGTTAATACAATCTGCAGGCATTGTCAGAGAGCTTTCGGTTCATCAAAGGACTTTTTGTGGAGAGGGGACACCACATCCATTAAAGTGGCTGCGCAGGTCCCAGGGTGAGTCTCTCTCCAGCATTTCTTTACGGTTGCCAGTGGTGCGCCATGCCTGTGCACAGTGTCCCCTTCTCTGCCCGACCCCCATGTTGGGCTTTGCAAGAAACAGGCAATAATCAAGCGTTTCATTTTCCAGTTTCCGAATCTGAGCTTCCTTGGAGCGGGAAGCAAGGGCTCCTCTGTGCCTTGCTCCTGGGTGATGCTCACTCTGCTGGGGCTGAGGTGCCTTGGCTCATTCATTTAAAATGGAAGCATGTATGTGGTTATTGAGCTCATGTTCTTTCCACTGGGGCAAAGGGAGTGTTTGCAGGCTGTTGTTTTTCATTTTTAAATTGTCCATAGGAATGAGGACTGTTGGAAGCCTCGATGGAGTCTTTCTCAATGAGCAAGACTTTGCAGAAGGTAGTTATTTACCTAAAAAACACAGAGCTCTCTGCTGGCCTGCTGCAAATGGTGAGTCAGCCCAGGGCTGGCTGTGGCATCCTGGCCACACACCTGTGAAGGCTTTGACACCTACTCCTGCCATGAGCGAGAGCTGCCGCCACTGTGTTTTCACAGAGACCTTGGTGGGTGGCAGCAGCCCCTTAACTCCAGAATGGCTGTGAAGGGGTGGCTGGGGCATCCTGCCCCAGGGAGGGGGCAGCCACAGTGTCCCTGCTTGGCACCATGGGCTGGGTTCTGTTCCCCATGGATTAGCTCGTGGCCTTTGTCCCCTCCCGGGGAGCTGGGGCTCATTAGCCCTCTGAAAGCTGATACAGCCCCTCCGGGGCCACGGGAGCAGCCCCAGCCCCTCTCTGCTAATCAGAGACAGGCAGGACCCGGCGGCGGGGCTGAGGAGGGAGAAGAGGCGATGCGTGGCTGCCTCCTGCCCTAGGCTCAGTGGTGGGGACAAGCCCTCCCGGGCACTGCCAAATCCAGCCCATCGGGGAAGCCAGGGACTGCTGGGTGATTTAGAAGCCAATGTGAGGGAGGGGTGGTGAGGAGAGATGGGGCCTGACTCCCCCCCGCCTCAGGAGGGACGGGCCCCTGAGATTCCCCGCTGGGAGTGGGACTGGCACCGGCCATCGTCTCTGCGAGTGGTATTGAACGGGGTCCCTGCGGGTGGCATTGAGCGGGGTCCCTGCTGGCGTGTGCTGGGGCAGCGTTGGGATGAAGCTGCTCCGAGCCCAGACCCGCCGCCCCAGAAGCCGGGGCGAAGCCCGTGTCCCTGGCTGTGGAACAGCGGCAGCGCCTGCGCCTCGGTCTTGGCCTCTCCGGGGAGGAAAGGAATGTGGGGGGGGGGGAGGGAGGCACAGAAGTTTTAGAAAATCGAACTGGAATTTAAAAATCCTCCCTTCCCTACAACTGCTGAAAACATCGCTGTTTGTTTCCCACCCCGTTCCCCTTCTTCACTGTTGTTTGGTTTGGTTGTGGTTGTTTTTTTTTTTTAATTCCTTTATTATTTGGGGTCTTTTGGGAAGTTGGGCTCCCCGTCCACACCCGCCCGCTCGGCGGCAGCGGGGCGACTCCGGCAGAGCTGGGGCTCGCCTTTGCCTGCCCGCCTGCCTGCCTGCCTGCTTTTTTTGCAGGGCTGCTGGGAGTTGTGAAGGCGTGTGAGAATCCTGGGAGCTGGTGATGTCAGAGCGCTTGGGTCATTTGAAGGTTAGCAGCCTGGGAAGGGTTCACGGAAAGTTCACTCGCATATATTAGGCAATTCAATCTTTCATTCCCTGTGACACAAGTAGTAGGAAGTGAGCTGTTCAGAGGCAGAAGCATCTATTCACGGCCGAGGGGGATCCCGAGCCTCTACCGGAGCTGTTTTATCCCGGGGAGGTGGGCGATTGGGACGGCGTGGGACGCGGCACGCACCCGGCGATTGCCGCAGGAGCTGGACTGACTCTCAAGAAATTTTGGGGGAAATTGGTGGTAGCTAAAACTTGGAATGCGGCTCGCATCCCCCCATCTTGCTGGATTGGCTGGGCAGCCTGGAAAATGGTAAATGATCATTTGGATCAATTACAGGCTTTTAGCTGTGTTGTCTGTCATAATTCATGATTCTGGTCTGGGAAAAAGACCAACAGCCTACGTGCCAAAAAAGGGGCAGAGTTTGATGGAGTTGGGTGTACTTTTATGTGCCATTTTCCTCCACACCTAGAGGAAAGCACTTTTGCAGGCATTCTGTGCAAGGGGAATCATGTTTGACTGTATGGACGTTCTAGCAGTGAGCCCTGCTCAGATGCTGGATTTCTACACTGCGAGTCCGTCTTCCTGCATGCTCCAGGAGAAGGCTCTCAAAGCATGCTTCAGTGGATTGGCACAAACAGAGTGGCAACACCGGCACAGTGCTCAATGTAGGTCCCAACTGTTATTTTTCCACTTTAAAGCAATTACTATAATTATTATTGTTGTTGTTATTATTTCATTTATTTATTTATTTGTATGCATTTAAAAAAGAAAGACTCGTAATTAAGTGCAGAGGTAATGAGGGGTGGGGTGAGTTTTTCTGCAAAATGTGGTTTGCAAGCTTTTTTTATCCATTTGGCAAGAAAGGAAAAAGGAAAGAAGCACCGGACTTCTTTCTGTTTATCCCTTCTCATGTGGCACATTGATCCTAAGAACAGTTGTGGAGCCAAACAGGAACACATAAAATTGTAATGTAATACAGCAAATACTTGCAAAACTGCAGCCAGTGACGGATGAATTTACATAACATCTCTGTGATAGCTTTTTTTTTTTCTCCTTAATCTAATTTTGTAGCACGTTTGATAATCAGGATGCATGTTGTCTTGAAGTGCATTTTGGCAGAGCAGCGAAGCAATTTAAATACTGCTCTCTACAGTTCTTGCAAAGATGTGGAATTGCAGTGGGTAGGTGCCATTCCAAAAATCAGACAGAAGTTTTAAGTTTCCGAAGAAAAGGCAATATTTCTTTGTACTGACCTTGCTGCCACCTTTCTTCTTCACTTTGTTGCTCTAAGAAGTTGCTGTTTTGCTAGAAAACTACTTACTGTGAACACCCTTTGAGTTTAACCATCAATTATTTCTATACCTTGAAATGCAGACAGCGTTGCACTGGTAACAGAGGAGTGAGAGTTAGTGGTATGACACTTCTGAAAATGTACTATTATTTTATAAGGCCTTGATTTGTTGCTGAAATATATAGATGGTAAACAACAGCAGTATTTTAACACCCCAGTTTCAAGTTTGAGAAATGACAAAAAATGCCAGAAAACACTAGCTTATACTCTGCATAAAAACTTGCAGGATGCTTCACTGCTCTGACGGTGATTTAGATAAATGACTTGGCTATCTATCAAAATGTTTTTAGCACGCTCTCGGGCACTTCAGTATGCCATTAACTGTATCAATCTGTTTTAAATTTTCGTTTCACAGTATGTTAAAAAGTTAGCTAGGAATTAGAAGAGTTCTCCCTTCAATATCTCTGAGGGGTGGAGGGAGGAATTGAAAAATAAATGTAAAACTGTTTGGTGAAATAATGTGTTTCACTCTGCTCAAAAGTTTTCAGTCACCATATGACGTTTGCGTGGGTTGAGCAGTGAAAACAGAATTGTAAAGAACGGTGACTACCAGCCTACAACACTGCAAATGATTTGATATCTTTACAATTAAAAGGAGACTGTGAAGTTCAGCACGGGATATTTATTTTCTTCGCGCTGTTTTCGAAATGCTTCAAATAAATTATGAAACAAAACTTTTACTTCAAAATAATGTTACTAGCTACAGGAGAGCTTCAGTTAGCAAAAACAAAAATCCAAACCAGATGTTTTACTAAAAATGTGTTTTCCTCCTTTCATGGTTTAAACTTTAGTATAACTTCAGCGGTGATATTGCGGAAACTTGGAATTAAATTAACTTTGCTGGAGTAGGAGGGATATACTGTCGTTAAAAGCTTACACGCACAAAATATTCTTTAAATAACTTCTGGCTTTAAAACGTCCTGCTCATTCTTTTGTATGTTGTTAATACCTAGAAGCAGGATTCTTAAAAACAAAATGTATGGCGTTTGTTCTTGGGCAAGTTAAACACAGGATTACCCTTATCAGAATGGAATGAGTGGTAAATATGTCATTTGCCTAGGGCCTGTGATAAGAGACAAGTGTTGATAACAGCAAAGTTTAGCTAATCAAAGAAACTCATATTAACAAGAGTAACTAAAAATACAGGAAAATGCATTCAGGAATCCAGTCTTGTAACTTTGCAAGCAATAGGATTAATCTTCACTGCATGGGAATTTAAAATTGGACCGAAACCTGAATCATAATACGATGGCTGTAATTTGAATTGTGAAAGTTAATGTATAGAAACATGGAAAAACAATTTAGTTAGGGTCCAAATTAAGATTACTGTTTAATTACTAGAGCAAATTTTGTTTTCAATTTTGAAGAAAGTGTAAGCAGCTTATGCGTATGAGTAAATATATAAATGGATTTTAAAATACCAAAATTCTCTCAAAGTGTAAGATTTTTATCTGGCATCTCATTAAAATAATGACAAAACCAGATTTTTTGTGGTCCAGAAAGATTTTAATAGTTTAAAGGGTGCTCCAGTGCTTATAAATATAAAGATAGCAAAGTTTAATTCTAACTCAAGCATTTCATGATTCTCCTTTTTCAAAAAAATCTCTGTGATTTAATGGAATGTAATAATAGCTAAGTTTTGTAATTGTTAGATGTGTGATAGATAGGGTTTTTTTGGTCTACTTTGTTGTTTTATTTTTGGTTCTGCAAAAAAAAAAAAAGCAGTACACCTGCAGCCTTTGCTTTAGGCCTTGGAAATATTGCTTTGATAGAGACGTGATTGTAGAGTAAAGCATAAATGGCTATTGAGGGAATAGTACATGGATAGTGCAGACTCAGAGCAGGCCAGTAACAATCCCAGACAGCATCAGGGTTTCAACTGAAACGCTGGCAAAATTGGCCATTGCAGGGTTTAGGGCAGAATGCTGTAGGTCTCCAACTTCAGCACATCTTCAGTACGTTAATCCTATTACGATTCACTAAGCTAGCACACTCCTGCAGCATCATGAATTTACTAGTCCACGAGGGTCTGCAAAGTAAAAATAGAGGATAAGGCACAACCCAAACATGACCTTAACTTGTGTGGTATTTTTTTCCTCTCCCCTGTGGGAGGAAAAATCTGCCATGGGTTTGCAGTGCAACTGTTAGCCATTGAGTATTGTGCGATGTTTTACAAACACGCAGAAATCGCCCCTAATTTTGCACTCATATATGTTGATGTTTGATGTGATATTAGTTAGGAGATTTAAAATGAAATTATTTGTTTGCAAAGAAAATTATGGACTCCGAAATGAGAGTAGAACCAACTGCACTTTTAATCATAATTCATTCTCACTCCTTTTGTCATAAGATAAAAATCAGGTCAGTGTAATCAAATTAGACAAGGAGGGTTCTTAAAAGAACAAAAGAACTGAGATTGCAAGAATGAATAAGTAAGGTAGAATTTTCTGCTCCCTTGTAGTGCAGCGGCAACAAACACCGAGAGAAAACCAGTAACTTTCGGTGAAATATGAGCTAACTAAATACTGCAGAAGTGGGAACAGGACAGGTCCTGAGAGAGGAGCTGCAAAGAATGGCGATTTGACCTTGGAAAAGCCTGTTAAAAAAGTCTTCATTAGTCTTCATTAATTAAACAGGCAAAAAAAACAAATGAGCAGGCCCAAAACAAGAGTAAGTTTGTTTGTCATTATGTAGTGTTTCAACTAATTATATCAAGTAGAAGACTACTGCCTACTGCATTTCCTTAGGGTTAGAAGCATGAAAAATTTGATGAAGGCAAAAGTTATGGATATGGCAGCAGAACACATTGGGATGTTGAGGCTCGTATAGTATGCAGTTCTTATTTCAGTTTGGTAGGAAGTGTTTGCCTAGAGAGGAGCTAGCGGGTGTTAACTTTTAGAAAGTTCATGAAGATGGGACTGCAGAAGGTGTATGTTTTCCTTCAGAATTCTGGATTATTGCAATGTTTGGGTCAGGTTCCCATTCCCTGCAAGCGCTGGAAACATCTGTGCTCAACAAAAAAAAAAAGCTCACTACTTTATTTTCTTTCATCTTTCTGAATTTAAAAACAAACATTTTGAAGTGAAGGACTTGTAATCTGCATTCCCAAGTATCAAATTGCTGCAGGTGTGTTTGCTAGTGCCCAGAAGGCAAGATCTGTTTGAACCAGGTTATTTTCTTTAAAGTTCATCTATAAACTTTACAGCTAAATTGCTTGGATTGATTTGCTTAGGGATACAGTCTTTGTTTAAATTTTTATACTTCTAGCTTAATGCCCTGAAATATGTTATTAAAAAATGTTTGTTTCTGATCCACTACTTACAAAAAAATTGCATGAGGATATTTTTCTTCCAAATTAATTGAATGGAGGAAACTATTCTCTACATAGATTCTAATGCAGTTAGCCTGATTCGTCTGCTGGCACAGGAAAACTCTAATGGACACGCACCGCTGTCAAAAACTCCTGCAGACAAAAATGATGAGAGGCGTTCGCTGGTGAAGTCAGGGTGGGATAAGCTTGGAGGAAAAGCAATGTATCTTTGGGTGACTCCCTGCTTGCCTAATGAGTCTGTGCAGCAAAGGTGCAACTTGTAAGAACAAAGCCAGGATGGTGAGGCGATGCCTTGAAGAGGGTGAGTTAAGGAGTTGAAAGACCGAGATAGTGTTTCAAACAGCGAAGTTAGTCATCCTCACATCCAGTTAAATCCCCACTTACTGCTGAGCTGTTTTTGTTAACCATGTGTGCGTCACACCAGCACTGCAGCCCAGCCAAGGTGAGGGGCTTTGCTCAGGGGCGCACGGGGAGTGTGGCGCCCTGGTCGGCAGATTGTGGTTTCACCTCCCCTAAACACGCCAAAAGACTGGTTTTGCTCAGGTCTAATTTATATACCGCCCTTTACGCAGCCGATGAAGTGCGGCTGTGTTACACAGCCAGCATTTAGATTTGGGAGTGGGGTTGTGAAAGGGACATTGTGCTCAGAAGGACTGCTGTCTGCCGCGGTCCGGCCGCGCTATGCCCCATCCTATTGAGACCTCAGAAGCAGAGCACAGCTGCAATGAGTTTCCAGATCTGTTTGGCCGTGGGGACCGGCACTGGTATGCGTGCGAGCCGGGGGGGGGGGAACTTCCCTCTCCCCTCACAGTTTCTGCCTAGGGGGCTGGCAGCAGCCTCTCAGCAGTGAATTTACAGGGGCGGGCGACTGGGGCCAAATTAGTTGTGGTTTCAGAGGGCTTTCCAGAGCTCTGCTAGGCTGTAGCACGCAGCCCCATGAGGAAGGATATCAGTTGATGTATAAAATGGCCAAGGAACTTTGGTAAATAGACTTTACCCTTCAAATCCAGAGGTCCTGGCAGCGGCTGTGTGGGAGGGTGGGGTTGTACTTTTCCCCTTCCTGTACTTGGACACTTTTGATTATCCAGACTTTCTGGGACTGAGCAGGGCTGCCTAATAACAAAGCCTGCATAATATAATTGCCTAAATAGGCCTATTGTCCTTTTCAAGTCACTGTGCTGTGAAATCTTTCAACTTTTTGCTGAAAATGTTGTATCTAATGTTTAAATGGCTTAGTGGCTACGGAGAGGAGGGGATTCTTTTCCCTCATTTCTCATTGCTGAGTGGTTGAGAATCTGATTATATTCCTGCTCCTATTGATGTTTACTCCTTTTGGGAGGCAAATATTTTAGCCCCTTCTGGCAGGGTAAACTGCCAAAAGTAATAGGCCTGGAAATACAAAGCTATGATTGATTTTGACCTTTGCTCACGTGCATGAAGTCTGTCCCCATGCACTGTGACCCATGCCACTTCTTGCTGAAATCCAAGCCCTTTCAAACCAAATGGAACCACAAAAATACAAGCCACAAAATGGTCAAAACTATTTTAAACTAACAGAATAATAATTTTGTCAGTGCTACAGGAAAAAATATAGGCATGAGGGTAACAACACTGAATTTTCTAGCAGGCAAACCAAGAGTAATGTCTTTCGTCTACTGCTGCCGCCTTTTTATGAGAACCATATTCTAGGTATAAAATAAACAAACTGGTATCATGTGGAAATGATTCTGTGCAGTTTTTTGGTCAAAGTAATCTTAGCTGTTCCTCCTAATTGTAATCTGTAAACAACTTGCATCCAAAAATGTGGATTTTAAACTTTTTAAAAATAATCTAAGGTCTGGGATTTTACTAATTTGTCGTTGCATGAGCAAATGTGTTTCAAAAGTTAAGAATGTCAGAAACAGTAGCCTAAAGTTAGCATCCTAAATCCACATTTCATGGCTTCATTTCCAAATATGCTGAGCATCTAGGAACTCCCTCAGCACTTTTTAAAACAAGCCATGTATTTGAATGACCAATTACTATTTAGAACCTTCATTTAATTATTAAAAATGTTTACAGGACTGTTCCACTTCCCCCAAACTATATGAAGAAGTAATTCAGTGACAGAGTTCACAACATCAACAGTGAAAATAGAGACATAGGACAAAGTAGGACTTGTTTATAAAAACATTTTACTCTCTTTCTATAAATTTGCAAGTCAACCAAGGTTTTTTTCCCTTTATTTTGTCTGATTCACAGGTTTCTCTGATTCTCTGTTTGCTTCCATGCATTAAAGTCTGCTCATCACATATTAATTGTGGTATAGATTTTAATAGCTAGATTATCTTCTTCATATACTCACTTATTGTTAGCAGCTGCTCAGGATTGTTTTCCCAGTGGCAGTGAATTAATATGACTTTGGTCACTGTGCATTTTGCTTATTTTGGGGAGGAGGGAGGGAGGAGGGGAAAATCTAGCTTTCTTCAGCTCATTTTAGTAATCTGAATAGGAGCGTAGAACTTGCATCATGTGACAGGGCAGCTCACCAGCATGGGGTCCCTGTGTGAGAACCTCCCTTGTACATGACAATCTGATAAGGATATCATGTGGTTTAGAAACACATTCCCACAATGTTCACTTCTTTGTCCCTTTACTTGGGAGTGGGTAGGAAAAAAACTTTTAACAAACTAATGCTAGCCCTTATATAACTGACCCCACTTTCTTTTAGTGTTCTGTGTGAGCCTTACAGCTTCTTCAAATACTTTTGTTAAGAGAGATGGAAATATAATCCAGCAAGTCTGTTTTAAAGAATCCTAGACATAGAGTATATAATATACCTTCTATTCCCCTTGGACAAGGTGATTTTTCTTTCCCCTGCTTATACCATATGTAAACTGAATATTATAAAACTACATAAGTTAAATATACACATGCAAGTGACACTTGTATAGGTTTAATAGGTTAAAGCTTGAATGAGTATTTATGAATTCTGAGAGTACTCTGGATCTTCGCTGCTAAGGACATGATGTTAAAGTCCGTCCATATTTTGAAGGGATTTCCGTTCTGTGCACTTTCAGTGACTTACATTTTACCCTCTAAGTGCATCCCCTAAGAAAAAGAGCAGAAAAATGTCTCACAACAAAGAGATTTTTTAGCACCGCTTAGTTTCTTTAAATGGTTTGGAGAATCTCTTTCTGTTGAACCATAATATTTTTCTCTAGGCTCGCATTGTATTTTTAGCAAGCATCTTTGAACAATGAAATGACAAATTAAGTACATCTTTGTCTTTTACAGCCTTATCTAGTGAAGCACTTAAATGCACTCAGCCCTCCACCCTTGATTTTAATAAGAGTTTCAGGCACAGAGCGGTTGTATGAGTGAGTCTTTAGTGTATTTATGTACCAATACTTCTATGATATACTAGTAAAAGTTCATGTCACTGTGCTGCAGGTTCAGCACAATGAACATCCAACATTGCTTCTTAAAAAGAAAGAAGGTTCATTTTTCTTTTAAAGATATATGACAGAGGTGTGGAGCAATCAAACAGGTTGACTGCTATTGTACCAACCAGACACAACAGCCACAGTTTGACTTAACACAGATTTCCCTCAGTGGTGGTTTGATTCTAGAAAGCCATTTGTGCCTGTAAGATACAAACAGTGGAAGGAATAGTTCAATTCTCCCTGCCCCTCCCAAAAAAACCCCCTAAACCAAAACAAACAAAAAAAAAGAAAACCAAACAGAAAAACCCCCACCCCACCAAAACAGCTAAAGAACACAAAAGGTGTCTTGAATCCTGCGATTTTTTTTTTTATTTTTTTTTTTTAATCTGAATGCAGCTTGAGGTGTTCCCGAAATGGCCATTGCACCACTCTGGTAGTCTTCTCTGCCAAGCTGGCTGGTGGCACAGCAGCACATCTATAGAGGTGTGTATTTCATTTCCTACTGAACTTCCATGTCATCTTCCAGTCTTGTCCAAGAATCACTTCTTCTGCCAGCTGGTGACTGATACCAAGAGGATTCCTAGGTTCCTGCATGATAAGTGAATGTAACAGCATCTGAGTTGATCTAAATTTTTCACTTGTTCACAAATCTGGGACAGAGGTGTTCAGGCACAGTGCAACTCTACCCTGGCTTTCAGGGGTCTCAGAGCCTCCAGCACAGTTCTCAGGGACTGTCCATGGGCGGAGCCTGAGGCAGGGAGCAAGCTCCTCTGCTGCTTAAATTCCTCATCTTCTACCCAAAAACTCTCAAGGAAGACCCGTGTTGCCTGTCTTTCCAAGACTGAACGTTCACTCACACAGGAGAAAAAGGAGTTGGAAAACTGTGTCACAGTGCCATCTGGCGATACCTGATACCCGGACCTTCCCCTGGGCAAGAGCTGCGGATCTGCAGGCAGATGCTTCCCCCCAGGACCCTGGTTAAAGGCGCAGGGAAAAGCCTGTACTCCCCAAAGCTCAACTGCCTGTGGGGGTTTTGCATAACTCTCTGGGTTGCTCTAATCAAAGATCCTAACTTCTCTACAAACCTTCCCTCCTTCACAGAGATCTGCCCTCACTGATCCACCAGTCTGCAGTTTCTGGCTTAGGGGACAAGACAAAAGACTAGCTAAAATGTCACGCATGGCTGAGCTTTTTTATTGTTAAGATCAGGTCTTGAGTTTGGGAGGTTCTTTGTTTGGTTTTAAGTCATTGTTCATTCTTCTGCCTCTCAACTTTTGGTCTCAGGAGGTCTTTCTTTTTTCCCCTCACGATGCAGAGTATTCCTTTGCATTGCTTTGTTCTTTGATTTTTCTCTTTTCATTCAATTGAGGAAGAAATTGTATTAGTTACTGGATCAGGGTATAAGTCAGATCCTCCTTAGTGGCTGGCTGGAAGGTCTTGGAGACCTGTCTTTCTAAAGATCCTTCTGATTCCACCCCACACTTTGAACCAAGGTGTAAAGTGCAGAACAAATGGCAAATCACCTATGTCTTTCAGTGTCTTTGATGATGGGGGGCTAACAGAGAAAGATACTTTTCCCAAGGCTTCATCCCACAGTGAACCTCTGCCTTCGTCTTTCCGTTTGGAGAGCACATTCCGGCTGTGTTTTTCTAGTTGCCTATATAGTCACATGCCATGCAGGTTATGTGAACTGCTCATCTTTCTATGCTTTGCACGTATTGCAACACTCTCTAATCTTGAGACCACACCAAGAAGGATCCATTATCTCCCTGAAGTTTTGAAAAGAAGCCTTCGGCTGCCTGCAAGAAGTCAAAGCTGACTCACATCCTTCTGTGAGTTGTTTTGGTGGTTTGGTTTTTTTTTTTTTTTTTTTTTTTTTTTATCTTATCCAAATCCTTTCCTTTCTCTCTGTTTTAGAGAGGTCCTGCAAGACTTCACGGTTAAAGCAGGAGCTGTGTGCTAGGAAGCACTGAATGTCTGGAGGCAGTTTGGGAAAATAGCTGTTCTCTTCTCCCTGAAATGGAGTCCATTATGAAAGCTGCAATTGTTCACAGGGGCTGTTTTCACCTTTACCAAAATGTGAAAGCAGAGCTCAGTTACACCATGGTACACTGGCACTGCCCAGTAATACCATGTTTGTAATGCTTTTGCTAACTTGAATTTCTGTGCAGAACAAGAAAATACTCTGACGAAAAGAAATGAGGAAGGAATGACGCAATTAAAGGAGATTAAGTCAGAGTATTGGTTTCCTTGGAACACATATTTGGCTTTTTATCAACAATTTTTTCCCCATTTTTCAAATAAACACATATTTTCACATGATAACTCTATTTGAAATATTAATGCTTCCAGGGCTGCATTACCTTTGTTTCTTCATCAAAGTCCATTACTATGGAAAGGCTGCTGTTCCTTAGGCTGTTTCAGCTTCAGAAGAATTTTAGGGCCTGGTCTATTGGAAAGCTTGGGGGTATAATTAGTGAAAATGGAAATAGATGCAAGAGAAATTTAGTTCCTGATGTTTTAATTTAGTGTGGTACTGCCATGTGTTGTTGAAGAGGATTCTTAAAGGCAAACATAATTATTTCATTATGGTCTTCAGAATGCTTTCATTGGTCTTAATGACAAGAAGCTGCATAAGGAGTCATACATTTTAATTAGACCTTCTTATATTTACATGAGATAAATTACAAATAATTGATGAAAAACAAGTCTTCTGAATGGATGATTTCACACAGAGCTCTGGTTACAGTTTAATGATAAAACATTTCTCTTATTGCTTTGCATTTTAATTATCTAGAATTATTACTCTGGCAGAGTTCTCAAAATACTGTTATTTCCATCCATTTCATTAGATTCACAACTAATTTCTATGAATCTAAAGAAAGAAGGTGTTTTTCAACATATATACCTTAAAATCAGTTTCCAGCTTTATTAATTTTATTTTGCATTCATTTCTTACACTTAGATACTTTTTTTGGTGATTAACTCCAGTAAAAGCTAGTAGGAAGAGGAGTCAGGCCTGTTCCTATGTCCTCAATTTTCTACATGGGTGCAAGTCCAACCCAAAACTCCTGTAGAGGTCAAGGAGCAAGTATGAAATTGTAGGACTTGTAGTGGAATTTTCTAAGGAAAACTTGGGTGCGTCTTTCTCACTAGCCTGGTTGAAAGCTTTATTCCTTTGAAAACCCTACCAATACCTTTTTATAATTGTGTGTAAGCTTGTGTGTGCATTCCAAATACCGTTTTTTTCTTTTCTTTACCCCCTTGATTGGACACTTTCTAATACCAGGATAAATTATTTTAGAGTTTGGCTGTTTGCAAGAGTCTTTCACATTTGCAAGCTCTTCAGCCTTTCATTTTTGTAACAAAACATACTTCACATGATTCATTCCTCAGAGTATACTGAACGCTAATTGTTGTTATTGATTTTAAATTTCGCAACCATTACAAGTAACCCAGATGAGTGGCAGATAAAGAGTAATAATCCGTGGAGTTCTGGAAGTGTTTCATGTTTGTCTGTAGTACTTTACGTGATCAATAGTAACTGCCCCATTGAAACTAACTGCTGTATCAAATAACAGTAAATCAAATGAATGTGCTTGCAGATTATTTATTGAAAGCTTTAATTGTTCACTGGGGCCCTTCTTATCTCGGGAAACAATAGAAGGCAGTGATCAGGCAAACTGGTTTGCAAATGCCGGGGGTGCCATGAAACAGGGGTCTTCCCTGTGCCTGGGTGGTATGAGAGCTTTCCAAAATATACCCCTGTCCCACTGGGATTGCTGGTCCCAGGGTAAGGTGATCAGAGGTGAGTTTTTTTCAGAGAGCATTCCATGAGTTCACAGGTTGATTTTTTTTAATTGCTGTTTTTATAGATTGTCATATTTAGACAACAAACTTGTATCTGGTGGATAAAGTGGAAAAAGAACTAAGAAGATTCCCCCAAATTTCCAACAGGTCCACATAATGAGACACAAAACAAGATCAGACAGAGAAGTAAATGAAATCATGCTAAACTTACTCTGTAGAAAGCTTACCTAGATATATCACAGTTTGGGGCAATTATATGCTGCTGTGCAGTGGTCAGACTTAGACATATACTAAGAAATTAAAAGCAATGTTTTCTAACAGCTCTCTGGCGCTGTATTTTACTAATTCCTTAAAATGGCTGCTCTGCCTTGTCACAGTGATTCATGAAATACTAAAGCCACAGGTTAGAGGTTTTCTGGATCTTAAGATAGTTTCACTGCTATCTAATTTTTTTTAATAGCCTTGGCATGTTGTCAGTAATACTTTGGTGGGGCTTCAGAATCCTTTCAGTATGAGCAGAGGCACTAAATGAGTCCTTCAGAAAATTTGGGAAGATGGCATTGAATGAATTTTCATTTAATAGTATATCTTTCTAACCATGGCAATTGGAAAAGCATTTTTAAAGAGAGCTTAATTTCTACAGTAAATGATGACCCAAATCTCTCAAACATGGCAGGAGAAGTCCAGTCGTCGTCCCCCCCCCCAAAAAAAAAAAAAGTGTTTTATGAAACATGCTTATATGCATATGTGTAATATTGAATATTCATAATATAGACATTTTAAAATTATTAGATCATGTTAACCAGAGATTTTCTGGATTCTAATCCCTTTGGAAAATAGCAACTTCCCCTTTTCAGAGGATGAGTTTTGCCTTAAGTTTCTTGGGACATCAGGGATCAGGACAGAATACTGCTTTTCCAACTCTTTGGAAATAAAGTACTATCTTTTTGCCATATTTTGTATAAAGTATGGTTGACATTTTTCCTGTTTGCAAGACTAGGATATTGCAGTTAATTGTGAGCAGCTTATCTGGGGAAAAAAACCCCAAGTCACTGCTGAAGGTAGGTATTGAATAAGAAAGATCAGGTCACTAGGAAATGCTGTTAGCACAGGGGTGTTTGCCTGCAGTACAGTGTGTGCATACTTTTTCTCTTCTGAATGAGAATGGTAATGACAGACAACATACAGGTGAAATTATGAGCATTCCTCACTCCAAGGGTTTAACAGGAAAATCCACTGCAGGTAGAGAATAGGAAAACAGAATATTGGAAAATGTGCTCTCCAGTCACGGTACTCGTCTCCAGGCTCTTGTGAATGTCTTATTTTATTGATCTTTGCTCTTCTAGGCAGAGTGTGGAGGTGTGCCCTGAGCCACAGTTAGAGTGCTGCTACCACTTGGCTCGAGGACACCACGCTCCTTCCCAGCTCTTGGCTTCTGCTGCACCTACTGTGAGAGGGGCCGAGGGATGTTTGCCAGGTTAACTGTGACGGTGGAGAGTTAAAAGAAAAAAAAAGCAAACAACAAAACCACAATATTCTATAAACTCAATATCAAGGTACTGTGAATTCCAAGGAAAGGAAATATGGTAGTGTTTTAGTTTTCATGTTACCTGGTTTAGTTTACATGGTTACCTACCTGCGTTACCATTTTTTGTCTGGCAGGTATTCAATTCAGAAGTATTGAAATTCTGATCAGGTGAGCATTACAGGTTGGTGAACTCTATATTTTATTTGTCCCCTCAAAAGATAGTGGCAATGTGCAGTTCTTAAATATTCCTTTCTTAAATATATTGGGGTGAGCTGCTCTTAGAACGTGGTCTGGCATGCTATGCCCCTGTTTTGGTCTCAGATATTGCAAATATATGTGTGCTGGAGGATGTCAGCAAGGTTAAGTTTTGGTCTCACTGCCCTTCTAGTTGCAGATAAGCTCGAGTGATGAAAGCCATTTTTTCCTGTTATTGTGTCATGTCTAAATGGAAGTAACGTATTGTTTCAATTATACCCCCACAGTTGCAGCAGAGCAGCAACGTGGGTGCAATTAGGCTAGTGTAAGGAATAATCTTTACACTTACTCGGAAAGTAAGCTACATGGATGTAAAACATCTATTTACAAGCAAAGGTAGCCCAGGGTTCACTGCAATAACGTGGGGAATGGGAGACATATCTGCCTGGTTTAAGAAGCTACCTTTGCTTCTCCCAGTCTACACACTGCCCTGTCTTCTTGCAGGCTGCTGCTGAACAGCAGGAGGAAACTCATGGCTCCATTTCATGGCCCCGAGCCTTGCCAGCTTTAGCAAATGGCCCTGTTTTGCAGCAGCGTGGCTGGGAAGCTGGACACGTGCTCTTCCCCTCCCTGCTCTACCAGAGTGTTGGTAACCTCTGGGAAGGGGCCGGAGGGCGGCTGCCTGGGGTTTGCTGGTTCAGCAGGTTTCATCCCAGCTTCGTTGTGGAATGAAACCTTACTCAATAAAGAATCATACCTCTGGGTGGCATGATGCCAAAAAAAAGGTCTGCAGCAAGGGCCGGAGAGTGAGATCGCGAGCAGTGAGATATAAAGCTTCACAGTTGTCCATTGCCTTGTAAAAAAGGTGAGTGGCTGTGTGACAGGGGGCTGTCAGAGAAAAATAAAGAGTTAGACCTCCTTTTCCAAGGAAATCAAAACTTAGAATTAGCAGAGCAATAAAAGTCTTCTAAAGCAAAAGCTGGAAACAATACATTTTTAATAAAATGGGCAGTTACTCTAATTGCTGAACCCCTACTGTTCAATTTCTTTTAGTGCCCTTATTCATTAAGTTCAGCATACTTATGCTTATTATTTACAGTTGTATTCGTTTTAACTTGTTTATAGAAACTGTGCCTTGCAGAAAGCTGTGGATGGTATGATGCTAATTTGTGTTTATTGCTGCCTATAATATGCAATTTTAAAAACAATTAAAGATAGCGGTGAAGCTCATCAGTGGAATCAACCTCAAACTGCCCATGAAAAGTAAAATATTAGTACCACGTGCTGCTTTGAAAGGTTATAGGCCATTTGTAGTGGATTGATAGTATACCCATTAATGAAGAATTTACCTGTTCTTAAAGATTTTAAGCTCAGCAGTCAAGTTTCTAGATACTGTTCTAATGTAACCCATTTAAACATATGTGATGGAGTTCATAATTGCCCTTGTAAATGGGTATAGAAAGTAGGGTATATAAATCAATTAGTGATATCCAGCAGTGTGGCTGTAATACAAATTAATTGGGATGATAAGCATTTTAACTGCTACTATACTAACTTGAAGTAGTTTTGATCACTGAATTGGCTCTTGTTGAGTCACTCTATTAATTTTAAGATTTAAAAACACTTAAAGATCAAAATATTCTGAACTAATGGTCCTAAAGTTTGAGAAATAAAATTATACGTAAAATATTACATAGCAGGCAATTTTTACTGCATTTCCAAGGAGAGCAGAACAGTTTTATTTTGTCCATGTGGTACTGAACAACTGTGTAATAGTATTACATGATTAAAGATACTAAAACACTCCTTTTCTTGCTGGATTCAAGCCACAGCAGAAAGTCATGATGAATAGTGTCATAAGATATGTTGAATATATAGAAAATAAAAAATTTATTTGGCAGACATATTAATACTGAAAAGTAATACCAACTTGGATAGGAGGTAAGTTTTGAGGAATAAAATCATTCCTTTAGAATAATACTCTGAATTATTCTGTTTCAATGCTTGAAAAGATTTAAAAATAAAAATCTGCAAAACACTATGAAACATTTAATAACTATAAATGGAGACTTTATGACTTAGTAAAATATCTGGATATATGTAGAGATTATAGCAGCTCTTTCACTGCCCTTGAAAGTTTTATTTCTTATTGAAGATACTGGATCTGAGTTTTCTCCCATTTATGTTTACGAGTCAAGAGTCTTTATTGGAATTGGTGGAATAGCAACACCATAAAACATATCTGAAAAAAGAATCAGACTCCTTTTATTTTTAAGTGTTTCGTTCCTCACAATGGGCCTTTTTTTCTAATTTTTGGTCCTGTAGGGAAAAAATGCTGAATTTGTCACACCACATTTGTATCAATAGGCCACAGAAATAGGCTTCCATTTTCATAAATAAAGAAAAAAAGGGCCAGAGTTCTCATCCTCTCTGCATTTGTGTCTCTTCTTTGCCTATGGTACTTTACTCCACATGAGAATCTGACCATAGGAATTTACAGGTAAAGCAATCAGGGCCTGAATTGTAAGAAAAGTTAATTTTCAAAGGAAAATCTAACTTTGTGCAGATGATAGCACAATTATGCATTTTTGTTTAAAGAAGATCCTATTTTTCAGTTTTGCTGTAATGCGGAATTTTCACTTGAGACTGATGCAGTTTTGCATGGTAGTGGACAGGCAGAAAATCACCGACCTGAAAAAACTACAGAGCTAGCATCTTTCGGATGTTTTTCTTCAGTTTTCCATACGATTTATTTTTTTCATTTAACATGTTTTCTTTTCCATTTTGAAGGTAGGCGCTTAATACAAAGTGATGAGCTGCTGCCCTGTAAACTCTGCCTGCCAAACCCCGCGGCCATCCTGTCTCTACTCTTACTTTCACCCTGGCTCGCTCATGGTCTGTGCCTGGCCATTTATTTAGCGAAAGACGCTCCTGTTCTCAGTTACCAGCGCGTCATTAAGTCTCGCTGTCTTGAGAGTAACACAGGTATAACCAGATGCAGTTCTTGGCCCTGATATAATTAATCCTGACAAGCTTTCTGCTTTCCACGTTTGCTCAGGTGTAAATGCATCTCTCTGGCTACATGAACACATAAACCCAAATGTTGCACAGCTTTGGTGATATAACTGTAAAAAGCAAAAAAAAAAAAAAAAAAAAAAAACCACCAGCCTGAAAGTCAGTATCATTTTCTTTGAAAAGGTGATGTTAGTTATACATACTACCCCAGGGTTTAGTGGAGCTGCTTGAGAACCAGGCATTGCAAACCTACAGAGCAGCTGCAGCCTCCTTGTTGTCCTTTACTACTAGCTGTAGTAAATATGTGTGTACGGTATGTAGGTGCCAAAAGTCCTGGCTTTACTGGGAGGAGCACCAAAAGTGGTTGCAGTGATGGTTCCTCCCAGAATACCTGTGGGACACAACAAAAAGATGCAGTAGCTTCAGAAGAAGGTTTTTAAGGGTGTTTTGATTCAGAAATACATGATTGTGTTTATTGGTGGTTTCCAGGTCATGTGTGCTCAATATGTAAGACTAGTCTGCTAGATTCAGACTTATATCTTGGAGATACATGAGGCTCAGACACTATAGTCAAGAGTAGAGGTTTTTGTGGCAGTTTCTGGTGTTGCTTATGCCTGTGTGGTACAGTGTCCATGTGTATGGGTGCTGCTGAGTTGCCTTCAGGAGAGGATTCAGGATTCCTCTTGGGCAAGTCTGTTATCTGCCAAGACATACCTGTGTAGTTGTGTATATGGTGGCGTAGTCTTACAGAAAGTTGATTCTCTGCTGGCCATGGAGATCAGAAAATGAAGGCAGGGGTTTCATCATCTCTCCCGAGTTCCCTGCTAGCAGCCCTCTTGGGGGCTGGAGGCACCCAGGCCTATCCTGCCTCGCAGTGGGCAGGTGAGTGGGGTGCACATGCAGACCTGGGGGTGCATCAGAGTCCCCACAATGGAGGGACTGAGAACAGACTTAACAGAGTTCCTAGCTTTGTTATGCATCTGATGTGTAACGTGGGGCAAGACACATAAGGCTAAATTTGAAGATACCACTTAGTGCTGTGTTCTGTTGAAAATCCCAGCTGGTACTACTTGCATTTCTCTAGGAATTTAAGACCCAAGCAAATAAAGCTCTTTCACTGTCAGTGCTTCTGTTTCCTGTCTGTAAAGGAAGAAGAATAGATCTTCCCTTATCTCACTTAGGTGTTACAAAGGTAAAAATATGAATGCTCATGGGTTATTCACATACTGGAGTGGCAGGGACCATGCTTGTATATCAGATAGGTAGAAGAGGGCGGTATCTTTCATGCTGCTAAATATGGCAGAACCAGAAGCAGTGCTGGCTGTGCTGCATGGTGGGGACAGCAGGGCCTGGGGAGAGTCACTCGAGGGTCTGTGATCTGTGCAAGAATGTCACGCAGGAAGATGTGCTGGCAGATGGGGCTCCTGGAGTGCTTTGTTAAATGTCAGTGTAAAGTCAGGTGACTGAATTTGCATGCTTAACAAGTGGGTTAATAAGGAGACCAGAATGTGTCATAACGGAAAAGTATGTTACAAAAGAATCCCCACTCTTCACTGGGCAACTGAGAGAGGACGATTCTGGAAATAATAAAATCTGTGCTACAAATGAAGACGTTAGCTGCTAAGGAACAGAAATTGTGTTATGAGAGTAGAACAGGAGAATAACCGAAAGATAGATGCTCTTGTCTTCTGATTTACAGCAAAAAATCTGGATAGCTCTGCTATACTGGTAGGAGGATGCAAAACTTTACTTCTTGGCCCTAATCACCTGATATAAATACAGGTTTCAAAGGGCTGTACTCCTGTCGTGTGGCCAAGATCAGTATCCACTGACTCTGTTGACTTATGTTACATGACTCTGCTGGTTAACATTACAGATTTGCAGTTGAAACTTGGCAATGTTGTTGGTGAAAGGCATGAAGGAGTATGATGCAGCTTGCTCTCTCCCAGTTTTAAGCCAGGGAAGATGCAGCAGATGAGCGTACACACTTCTACCATTCCAGTTGGGAAATACAGCTTGGTGTACACAGCAAGGCATTTGCTGAATAAGAAGCCTGCTTTTTTTTAAAATCACACTTTAAAGTTAGTCTGTGTTTTAACACTGAAATGCTAAAATAGTTAAAATGAAGGTGCTCCAAGGACCTGCTTTGCAAGTAATGGCTCCCCTCAAGGCTGTGGAGGCCTTTCAAGGATCATTCTTTCAAATATCTTTTGACTTGGCAGGATCATGATCATTACCATTATTTGCATTGGAGCAGCACTGGAAGGTCCTGCAGCGCTGGTTACTGTACAGCATATTCTGAGGCCCTGCCCAAAATAGTGTACTGTCTTAATACATGAGATGCAAGAGAGTGGGGGAAGAAAATACTGTCCTGATGGTATGTCTGCCTGCAGTGTAGCAATGGCCAAATTTGTACTTGGAACTTCATTAGCGTGAGGATATCAGAGCAGAGAGTGTGCTTAACTGCTTCTTATACTCATGAGGCAAAGGGCAGAGTTCAGCAGCACCCCTCTTCTCCCATATGCTTCGGGACAGAAGCCAGCTGTCCATGTCACTCTTTAACTGACAGGAGTTGTAGCAGCAAAAGTCCTTCAGCTTTAGAAAACTCCTGCCAACTCAGCTGCGCCTATCAGGACTTGCACCTTGTCTGAGATAGCTGTTGGCAGCAGCAGCCTGTGCCCTCAGCATGGCCCTTAAAGTGACCTGAGTCTGAGGCTCCTTTTAGGTGACCCTGTGTGCAGTTTTGCCCATTAATCCAGTCCTTGCAGATTGGGCTTCTGAGCTCCATAACCTCTACCTCTTGCTAGTTTTGTTGTTATTTTAATCATACTGTAGGAATCCTGAGCAGCACATAGTGAAAATCTGTGGGATACTCTTTTAGCTTTTAAAATAACAGAAAAGGATCATTTTGAATTGGGCACCCTCAAGAAGAAACAAGGTCATGGAGCCTCATCTTCTGATGTCCCTGTTGAAAGCGTAATACCTCCTTTCAGACTGAGTGCAAACCTGATGACTTAGAGGGTTTTTTTGGCTTTCACCCCAAATACCACCCTTTTTTAAGGACAGTCTTGTAGAGATGAACTACGACTTGATTAAAATTAATGCTGGAAATATTGTAACTAAGAACTATAATAGAATATATTTAAGCTTTAATTTAAGCTATAATAGAATATATTATAGCTTTAAGGCAGCTACCAAGATGCAAATAATAAAACCTTCAAATGTGGAAAACGAACTTTCCTATGTACTTCTGAAAATCCTGATAATAACATCTTGATCTGAAGTTATTGTATGTTTTAATCTAGGTGTGTCATGTTTGCTTATAATAAAAAGCATTTCTTCCTGAACCTCAGTGCAAATCCAGCTCTGTAAGGAAAGATTTTTGACTGTGGTAATTCATTCTGCGTTAATTAACATTTGCATGTGGCTTCCTCTGAGCCTTTTCCTCTGTCCTCCCGCCCTCAGCCCACTCCATCTCCATGCATCCACCCCGGGTAAAACAACACTCCAGCGCAGCAAGCACCAGTACGTGAAATAGTAGCACAACTTCTTTGCTTTGTGCTGTTTTCTTTGCAAGGGAGAAAATGGAAGTCTTCCCACAAGGGAAGATTTTGTTTTCCTCTTTCTGTTTTGCCTATGATTCCCACCTGTTGTATATATGGTAAAAATATCTGGGACTTATAACCCAGCAACAGTACGCAGCTAGAGTCATGTGTGACCGGGTCAAACACACACTCACTGGAGGGTCATGGCCAGGTTACTAAGTCAAGGCTGGCAAGTCTCCACGATAATGTTTTCTTTCTCTCTCACTCTTTTTTTTTTCCTTCTCCCCTTGTCTGTCTTCCAAACAAGAGTTTAAAAAAACCCAAACCCTCATAACAATGCAAACTATTTAAGCATGACAAATTCAAAGAAGTTTTTTATTAAAAAAAAATTGGAGGGGGGAGCGAAGTCAATGATATTTTGGATTTAATTTTATAGTATAGTTTTATGTGGCACATGAAAGAAAGAAATTTGTATTGAAACAATTGAGACCCACTTTCCCAGTTCCTGGCTCTTTCCTGGAAGATGATTAAAAGCAGACTTTTTTTTCCAGACGAGACATAAAAATTAAATGATCTACAGTATATAGTTATTTTTTCAAATGTTTGGAGGCTTATAAATAACTTCTACAATCAAATGCACACATACAAGCAGCAGAGAATCTGGTTCTAATTACTTGTACTTTAGTTGAACTTTGGCGTTTCCTTTGACTTTCTGCCTAATGTATGTGAGCTGTGTGCCTTGCACTCCTGCAGTGAATTCACAAAAAAAAAAAAAAAGCAAAAAATCCAGACTCTTGTTGGTGCCAACAAAAATGGGGGTTAACAGAATGTTTTGACCAAATGCAACACTTTGCTATTCACCCTAATTAGCTGAAATTGCTGCTTCCCACCAGGGACCCTGAGCTCAGTATTCAAAATTCCCTTGAGGCTATCCAGGAAATGCCATTTGCTTTACAACTTCTTATTCTTTTAAAACTCAACTGTCCAAAGTGTGCATTAACATGCAAGCTTAATAATCTAAGTTCAGAACACGAGGCATTTCATAGTGCCTGCCTGCTTCTAGCTGGTCTCAAAGTAAAATACCTTCTCCATCTGTCAACACGGTTTAGCTGGCAGTAAATTAGCTCTCACAAAGCACGCTGTGCTTTTAAAGATCTTATCTGCTACTTTATCTAACCTTTAGAAATATTTCAGACATCTTAAGAATTGTGAAGTGACCGATTGTTTGAGAGTCCCTGTGTGCTTAAGCTGCATTCAGGTGTTGGGTGACAGGACTGAGGCTCTGTTTTCTCAGGTGAGTAGGGACCCTGAAGTGTCACATCCCACAGGACAAGACAGTAGGGCATGGAAAGAAGTTGCCTTTTTTCTATTTTCTTCCCCCCCCCCCCCCGAATTCCTCCTAAAACTGTAAAACTGCTTTAAAAATGCCTTTTCTGAAAATGTCAACTCTTGGCCCTCCATCCTTTTCTTTTTTCCACCTTGCATGTGCAGACATGCATAGAAGAAAGCGCTTCTGCTTTTGTGCATTCACTAGCTGCCAACATGTTACAAAAATAACACTTTTTACCTGCTGAGCATAAATTGCTACAGGTGCCTGCACCAGACTTTTGCACTTCCATACTGGCAGTACATACATTTTCAAATAAAGAGTTAAAAAAGCTAAATCCAAGAAAGAATAGTAAATCAGCTGGAGTAAGAGCTGAATATGTGTATCCTGGGTTCAAACCTTCTCCAGAAAACTGTACATCTTGCCTGTGATCAAAAGTGAATGTGACCAAACTAGGTTCTCTTACCAAAGAAACCACACCAAACCAACCAACAACCAAAAAAAAAAAACCCCAACCCAAAACCCAACCAGTCTCTCTAGATGGTTGTTCAGCTGATGCAAGTATTATATTTAGTAGATTAGGTCCTTTTAGTGGTGCAAAAATATATATGGAGAGAGAGAGAGAGAGAGAGAGAGAGAGAGAGAGAGAGAGAGGTGTTCTACGGAGGATCTTCTGATTTCCATTGGCTCTTTCATCGTTGTATACAATTTCAAATTGTCTTGAAAAATATTCTCCAGCTTTATCTTGAAATCCTCACTTGCTGACTATGTTGTGTATTTATGAACTGAGTTGCTTAGTCTCTTCTGGGTATCACAAGCTCCTGGTGTTTCGACAGTGCTTGACAGACCTCTCTGAAGTACATATATTGTTCGTGGTTTGAACATTACTGTTGGACGCTGGTGCTTGTTTAGGATGAAATTATGAATAAAGCAGAAGTGTATCAGTATTATTCCTCAAAGACTGCTTTCCCCAAACTGAAATCACAGAAGGATTGTAGTAGTGCAGTTGTTTTACTGAATGATACAACCTTGTTTTCCCATGGGGAGCCTAAAAACTGCCTTTTAGATGGACTGGGAGAGTTGAATGAACTAATGTGAAACACATTGTCTGCTGGTATTAGAGTTTTAAAGCTAAAATTTTATCATTCCATAGACTCATTGGAAGCCACCATAATTCATGTACGAGTATGGAATAAGGCGAGGAATGTTTGAGGCCTCTCAAGGGCATTTGATGAATCTAACTTTAATTTAGAAGTACTAATAGATTATCGATTCAAGCAGGGTGGCTGTGCAGAGATCAATAACAGACCACTCTCCATCTCAAATACCAAAAATTACTGTTGAAAAGAAATTATCGTTCTCATCTGAGTTTTCATTAAGAAAAAACTTCATTAAAGTTTTCTTGGTGCAGTAGGAACCTGTAGACTTTTGGTCTGCCAAGTTCAGTTTATTTAATACTGAAAAAGATGAGTATAGTTCTGGGTGTTGTCTTAATGGCACAATTTGTGGAACCATGTTATTTTACTTTTTTTGTTTTTTTCACAGCCTCCTTATTGTTATATAAATAAATTGGTCCCAATGAAAAGATATTCCTTTGCTTAGAATCAGACCCTTTAATACTTCACTTTAGCATTTATTTTCTTCTCAAGAAATGTCCGTCCTTGAGGTTGATACTACGTTAACCCAAGGAAAAATGGGGCCCTCCTCTCACAAGTGATCAGAGGTTGCATCCTGCTCTGTGATGCCCTCTGTGAATTCTGTAACACATGAGTTGACAATGAATCATGACTTTAATACAAATGTATCATCTTTGTAATCTGAAAAATATCATGTACAGTAAATCTTGTCTGAGATTTTTCCATTGAGTAATATTCTTTAGGGTCTGCTGTTAGTACTTTTGAGATTTAGCTCTGCTGATAGTGCCTAATATTTCTGGATAGATCTGAGTTCACAGATCCTGTCATTCCTGTATATTTGTTGAAAGTTAGAGGGATTTATCTGAGAAGCAGCAGACGGCTAGGTGAAACATGAAAATGTATTGCACATCCACAATAAATGTGAGGAATGATGACAGCATATCACAGAAAACTAATGCAGATGTTTTGAAAAGATGTAGTTCACATGTCTTATCTTGCATCGTAGAGCTTTCACGTCCTTCCCCTGAAAGGGGTAACTGGCTTTTCAATAGGCTCAAACAAATGACCGTCTAGAAATATTAAGGCAATAAAAGGATGTGGGGTCATAATATATAAGTTACTTTTTCTCAGCGAGGTTTCCTGATGTTACAGGTCCTAAGGTAGGTAGGGAAGTGTTACTGGGTTGTGCTACTTTTTTACAGATTAAAAAAAAAAAAAAAAGACAAGTTGTTCAGGTAATTTTCACTTCAGGTCTCACACTTACTCTTTACATATGTCCTGATACTTGCTGCTATCCTGCTATATCAGAATTGCAGATTGGAAGTGTTACCTTTTGTAGAAAAAGGCAGGAGATACAAGAGCTCTCTCAAGATTAGGTACTGATTAAAAGGGTACATGCTACAAACAGTTTCCCTTTGAAGGCTGATATCGAGCATGCACACGTGAATCCCATGGCTAAAACCAGAAGATGAGCCCAAAGTTGTCCATTTTTGGAGCCTAGTAAGAGATTGAAGCCATATATCTAAATTATTGGGTACTTTAAAATATACTTTGAAGCTATGGGATGTAGTCCTGTTGTTACTTGCCTTACTTAGTTCCCCTTAAATGTTTCTAGGAAAGACAGAGAAATGTTTATTACGTAAAGAAAGATATGGGCCAGTTTCATACATGGAATATAGTTTTATGTAATAATTTATTCAAACTTTATTAATAAACCATTCAATTGTTATATTTTTTTTCTTTTGTAGCAGTTGAAACTCAGAGCACCAGTTCTGAGGAACTTGTTCCGAGCCCTCCTTCACCACTTCCACCCCCTCGTGTTTACAAGCCCTGTTTTGTCTGTCAAGACAAGTCATCCGGATATCACTATGGTGTCAGTGCTTGTGAGGGATGTAAGGTGAGTGCCATGATCTCCCTTTCCTTCATTTTGTCTTAGAAAGGGATAAAGCAATGCAGCGTGGTGTGACTTGATTGTCTCCAAAGGCAGCTGTACAGTTTCTTGTGGGAATTAATTCTTATTCATGAGTAAAGCCAAGTAAATTACCATCATTCCTGGAAATATTTCCCTTCATAACTTCTTCCAAATTATGTCTTTCAGGGACTTCCTTAAGTGTTGACTAGCATGAGAATGTGATCATAGATGTAGACATAATCAAAGAATAAACTGAAAAACCTTTGAGACTCTTCGCTGTCCATCTGTAGGTCAGGTATTCCCCGAGATCTCACACGACCTTTGGCTGCTCTCAGCCTTTTCTGTTTGCTGCTACCTCTCTGTATCCAGGGGTTGGAACCTGGGAACAGGATCTGATCGTCTGGAATTTTTTGGTGTAGTCTCTAACTATCTAACTAATCTCAAATCAAATTGGGAATTTAAGGATTAGGAGGTTGGTATTTGCAAAATTTAGTCTGTCAGCCTACATTGCTGGCACATCTGTTAGCTGCTTCTCAGTGCTGTGGTTGTCAGAGCATGAATTGACTGTCCACGGGATGTGGTAATAAAATACACAATTCAAAAGTAGGCAATGTCTAGGCGGGAGATACCCATCAGAGAAGCAATAGCAGCTAAACAGTGCTTGTATGGCAATAGTTAGAGGTGTGCACACAGTGAACAGAACACATGTGAGGAAGAAGGTAGTGTGAAAAATGCTAAAGAAAAGATATCATAGGGCAGATGCTCTCATAGTTAACTTTGTTAGAGTACCCCACTGCGATGTTCTTTTTTAACAATTAAAGACCTATGATTTTCATCCTTCAGCTTAAAATAGTAGTGTAGTGTTTAGTACAGTGAAGATACTAACTCATGCTGAAAATATGACAGGTGCTATATTCATGTAAATAAAGTTATTAGACTAAATTAACAAATTTGGTTTATTTTTAAGAAATGTTATAATATTTTTCAGATAGTGTGAAGGTAGCCATTTTTACTTTGTCCTTTGAACCTTCAACTTCTTCAGTGCTACTGGGCTCTTGTAGTGACATAAAATATCATAGTCCTGGGTTTGTGTCTTTAGAAAAAAAATTAAAATATTGGAATCTGGTCCCCCCCCTTATTTTATAACTGTAGATACTGAATTAGTGAAAGTAACTATTTAATTTCACCTCAGTTTTAGAATCTCTTTCTGGTATTGAGGTTTTCCTTGGGTATCATATCTGTATTTTTTTTCTTTTAGATGCCACAAAACTATCAAAATTTAGGAAGATCTATGATAAGAATATGCTGTAACTGGCTTTATTAAATAGGAAATCTCATCATACTCAGATGTTAACACACAAATGATGATGTCATTTGCTCACCCACATGTTACCTCTAAGTAGAGACGTAATTGCAGACCATGGCAGAAAGGTCACGTGTTCCTAAGAGTTCATTATTTTTGAAAAATATGCAAAAATATACTGTAAGACTTTTATTGGCATACTGCAAAGCATTTTCATAAATAATTAAAGCAAGATCACACTTGTCAAAACACATGAAGAAATCCATCTTGTAATGTGTTGGCCAATACTCAACAACAACAAAAAAATCATCTTCACTTATTTGCTAATTTGCAAGATGGTGTAATTCAGCATTTAATGATAGCTGGCTGTTAAAAGAAGAAGAAGAAAAAAACATTAGTTACATACAAAACCTGTCAGTCTGTGAGAAATAACAGGATTCCAAAGCAGTAACTTGGCTGCCTCAGACTGATAATATTTGGGTTTGTTGATGCTAGCTCTTCAGCAGGTTGGACTAGGATTTTATGGAGTCTCTTCCACAGATTGAATCAATTTCCTTAGCGAGTGCCAGAAACTGGCAAGAACATGATGAGACTGCTGAATCAACCAGTGGTCCCTTTGGTGGACAGTCAAGTGCTACATTTGTTGCTCAAAGTTGTCTGAGCTTTCAGGTCAACAGAAGTAGTGAGCTGGATGTCAGCAGACAGCAGTATGTGATTGCAACACCAGACACCACCTCAGAAACCTCTGTGTTGCTGGTTTCTACTCTTTCTCTGAAGAATGTTGCCTTTTTTCTTTTGAGCTCTTTTTGACTGTTTAGTTTATTTTTCTTTTACTTCATCTTTATTCTGCGCTTGCTTTCACACTGTCAGTTCTTGGTCTTGTCTGATAAGAAAATTACCACCTCGTACTTCCGATTTCTAACTATCTAGGCTCCTGCCTGTCCTCAAGTCTGCTTTTTACCCTGTGTTCCTGATGCCAGTTCTTCATGCATCTCTTTCTCTGCAGCCTTCATACAAAAATTTAACCAGTTGCTTTACAAGTTTCAGTAAGCACTGAGCATTTAGCACTAGTGCTGGGGAAGCCTTGTCTCCTGTGGATCTCTGCCTTTCAGTTGTTTAACCCAAGTTTATTAGAGAGTCTGTCTTTCACTGAAGGCTCTACTCGGTATGGAGCTGCAGTTTCATGCTGATTCTCTGATGAACCAAGGGAGTAATAATAAGGAAGAATTTGTATTACAACCTTTTGTGTAGTTAGGAAACTCAAATTTAATTCCCCTTTACCCTGAAGACACATCTCCATGGAATGTCAAAGAGCTCTATTTTCTTCAAGATTTGGAGTTTCACTGAAGCCGACCAGTGTGTTCAGAAGCTGTGGGGATGGGGAGAGGGAGCCTCACTTGTGGCCGGGTTGGACAAACCTCATTCCATAAGAAGCTAGACTAAAATATCAGTCAATCCCTTTCTTTCTCTTTTCATCTGACCTTGTAGCAATTTTCTCCTTCTTCATTCCTATTTTCCCTGTTTCTTTCTTCACCTGATTTGCAGTCTCTGTTCTGTGATGTTAAACCTTAAATTCACTCATTTTTCCTCCTGCATTTGCATGTCCCTCTGTTTTGAGGTCCTTTTCTCAAGTCTTTTCTGACTCATTTACCTTTCATTTCGAACTCCTGGCAGTCTTCTTTCTCAAGGGAAGCACAAATGGAAAACTCTGCTCATATCATATTTATCTAATTAGGGCCCTGTTCTTTTGTTTTTCTGTACTGGCTTTCCCTTGTTTTTCTTCTAGTTCCGTCTCTGTTTCCTTCTCCTTTGCCTTTCTCCTTTGAGCTCTGGTGAAGCTGCTGCCACACTGATCATTAGCAGTCTTCATCTAGTGCAAGGGACAGCTTTCTGTCCTCCAGGTTTTGGGTTGATATCTGCCTTTGATTCATTGGGATTTCTTTTTCCTGGCTTTTGGGACTCTTTAGATTCTCATCCTACTTACTGATTATTCAGTGTCTCTTACTTAATTGGCTTTTTATCCACTTCTGATGCTGTTCCCTGAGGTTCAGTTCTTCATCTTCAGCATCAATTACCGACCTGTTTTATGGTAGAACAATGGGGGATATCATGGCAATATTCTGGTCATAACAGGTGTATTCTTAATCCAGCCAGGAGCCTTTGGAGAGCTTTGGATGGTGACTGTGACCTTGTGATGTTCAATTTGGGAAATTCTGCACTGTAAAATTTGTCTTCCCTCAACTGTCACCAACCCATGGATGACTTCCAAAGCATCCCTATCTCTGGCTTCTCTCCTTCTGTCTTTCTCTGATGTGTTATCTTGCTCACCTCACTGTTACCTTGGACACAGAGTTCACAGAGACAGAACTTTCTGTCCTCTTTTTGTCACATGACCAACTGTAATGTCATGGCGTGGAGTTCTTTCAGGCATCATGTCATGATGACATAATTTCTGATCTACAGTATTTTAATTTACATGACCTGTTGTTGTTTTTCCTCCAAAATCTGAAAATCTGGCTTTGACTGCCTTCATTGTCAAACTCTTGCTGTGGTCTTCTCACATGGGATTAGATTGATCCCTTCTTCTGTCCTCCCTTCGTCTTTCCCACACACTGTCATCGTTTGACCTTATATTTTCAGGTACCTGTGAACAACCTCCATTGCCAAGTACTTCAGTGATTCTTCTGTCTTATTAATTAACAGTCTTCAGTACTGTGCCATACTAGAAAGACTGTTCTGTGGCTTGTGTTGATATACTAATCATTTAAGGTTTTTAGGCGGTGGAGTATTTCACAATAGGCACTTGTGAACCACAATAGAAGTCTTAAACTGGTTTAAATAAATTCTAAAAAGTGTGGCTTTGTGTTTATTTCTGGATGTTACACTGCAAAAGTGTACGTTCTTCATAGCCTGTCACTGGCTTTGTGTACATATTAGTTTCAAAACCAAACTGATCTTCACAGTGTACTTGTATTTTGTAAGAAGAATTTCAGAGCCAGTCCATCTTTTTATGTGTAAAACAGTACATTGACAACATTCAGCTTATTTACAACTTTTCCAATTTGTAAACTGTGTGGCATTTCAGAGGTGGGTTTTGGAATCTACTTGTGTGTTTCATGACCTCAGTTACAGGCTTCTGAGATCTTTTTTTTTTTCCCCAGTCTCTGGGTGTTGCTAGATAGCACGCAAACAAATTCCATAAAAAATGAGCGGTTTGGATTTATCCAGCTGGTACAAGTGGTTATAGGGCTGGCTGTCACCAAAAACTCAGCTCTTTGGTCCTGACTTGACTTGTGTAGCTGGGTTTGCAGAAAGGGAGACTGAGAGTAGTGGGCTGGATTCCCCACACAATGCCATTATTGTGTGGGTGAGGAGGAGAAGCTGGTGTTCTGGCAGCTTCAGCTGTCTCTGAAAGCCTTGTCTCTTGTTCTGGGCATTTAAAAGACAGCATTCCCCTGCTGACAGTCCTGCCCGGATTACTGGCTTGAATTTGGTGGGCAGCAAAGATGCCTAAAGCAGTTTCATTGGAGTGGACAGCGCAGCATGTAAGAGGGTAGGTTTACGGTCCAGCACTTTTGTCTAAATGATGAGGATGCCTCTCTGCCTGTTATTGATGGTAGCAGACAAAAATGTAGATAAATCTACTTCAATACTGAGTGATCCCAGGTTGGCTTTTATCATAAAATAAGAATAGCTTTCCTTCCATCAGAGTTTTCATATAAGATCACATCTAATGTAGGATCATTAAATTAATATATTTTCAAAGCATTTCAGCTATGGAAATATGTTTATTTGTTTGACATCTTCCTGACTCAAATATATAATTTCTTTATTGCAAAGACTTTAAGCATTATGAAAAAAAGAGCATTGATATAAACCGTGAAATTTAGGTCTGTAATTTTGTGGGACTGACTCCTCAGAAAAGCTAAGATACACATAGGAGAAGAAAAGAGAGAAAATGACAACAGTTTTTGCTTTGTCCAAATTTGCTGATCCACATGGGTGTTAAGCTTGGGACAAAAACTGTCATTTTGTTATAGGTTTAACTTACTTGCTTACAGATGCAGTGTCAGGCAGTCCCGCCACTCAGCTTGAGGTCCAAAATGAGTTGCCTAACTTTGAAGTCTGGGGTTTCTTGGTCTGTGGAGAGAGAGAAGCTCCTCTGATGGCTGATTCAGAGCATCTAAACCAGATCTGCTCTGGGTCACCCTCCAGAGCAGCCCGCCCCCATGAGCCTTTGGGTTATGTGCCCAAGCACAGCTGTGTTAATATTCTCTGAGATGATGTCCCCCATGGTTATGTCCTTTCAGACACTGAGAGAGTTGGGCTTTCCCTGTTGCAGGCCATGAATTCCTGGTCAGCACTGGTCAACAACTGATTTACAAAATGCTACTGACAGAGAGAGAGGAACTGGTTTTCATTTTATTGAAAGTTTGATGGCAAGGATATTATTTCCAACCTAAATGATATTATGATTCTGTGATATTATGCTTTGGTCTGCGAGCAATGTTGCTGAGAGACCTAAAATATTTTATGGATTGTCATAGCAAAGTTCCCTTTATGGAACAGTGTCCTTTGGGACAGATGCCTTTTTCCTTTTAATAACATCTCTTACATCATGTGAGAACAGATTTGCATTTTCTTAGGCAGTTTTGGGATTGTGGAGGGATCTTAAGCAGCAGTTCTTTTTGATAACACCACTCTTGCACATGTTAGCTTCTAGCTATAATATAATTATATTTAAGCCTGTATTTATGCCCCTTTACTGGGAATTAAGAATCCAGACACAGAATTTTCTCAGCTACTTAGCAGTAAAAAAAAGAAAACACTTCATAAAACCAGCTAACTAACATTCCACGCATTTGTTCGGCTTTGTTTTCCTGGCACGTTTTAATCGCTTGCAACTGAAACAGAAAGTAAGAAATGTAAACTTGAAAATAGGTGCAACAGTATGGCTTGTATCAGGGAAAGAAGTAACATTGTTTGCAGCAATGCAATTGTAAAAGCTTCTGTTGGTTCAAAGAAAAATACAGATCAGCTTGAATGATCAAGCTGTATTCGTCTCCATTTAAGCTGTATTAGTGACAGTGCCAGCAGTAGAGATGTACGCTGTCATCCATGCACAGCTATGAAAAATTCCTTGAATCACAGAAAATTGCTCCCAGTTTCAGTTAAATCAACAATACTTTTTTTAGAAGGTGAAAAATGTATTTTGAGATACATTTCTGCATACTATTAGTATCATCTGATCTTAAACTGTAAGCACTTCACAGCATAGCAACATAACGAGTCATTCATTTGCAGAAAGCAGTGCTGCATACAGAAAGACACTAAATGAGTTGCAAGTGCTTTAAATGTAGTACTGAAAACCTGGAATTTTTATATATTTATGCTAGCAGAGGAGACCTGATTGTTTTAATGCCATCTTTGAAATTTTAGTTTTTCAAATAACAAACCCAGGGAAAGCCAGGTGCCCTGTGAAAAGCTGGTATCTGTTTCAGTAAGTTCTTAATTTTTTTTTTTTATTATTTGTTTGGAAGATAAAACTTTTGACACATCCTGAATTTGTTTCAAAATTTTGAAGATGGGGAAGCATAAATTTATTGGAAGCTTGCTTAAAGCAATCAAGCATGATGAAATAGATGGGATCAGAAACAAAAATTTTAGCTTACCATGTTTATTAAAATCTCTTTCTGGGTTGTGTAAATGCCATGGATGAAAAAAAAAATTACTTGCCAACCATGATAGATAACAAAAATGTAAATTCTGTTGTACATTTGACTGCCATATTTGCTTTCCAGTGCTTTGGGCTCAGGTTGTGGGTTAAGAGCAGCAGTGTCCATATGGGGGTATAGCACATACATCCACAGCTAATCTTCCTCTCATCCTGCCTCTTGCCTGGTCATAGGCCAGGGGTTTGTCTTAAGCTATAAGAATAGATGTTTTTTACTAATTACTGTAATTTTTTTTCTGGCAGCGATGTGGGTACTATAGAAGCACAGAGCTTATCCCAAATTAGCTTTTTAACCGCACTAACCATGCCGATACAGTTATTTGTGAGCACAAAGGCTAAGGGCTAAGGGCCTGTGGAAACAGGAGCTGGAAACTACTCTCTTATTTTCCATGAACTGTCAAATAATGACATATAATTGTTTGTCTTAAATCTTGCACTCCTTTGTTTTGTAAAATTCCCAATACTGTCAGTGAAGACTTTCTCAAAAGAGAACAGCAGTGTCAGACTCTTACACTCTGATGTGTTTTCGGGCGTGGCTTTGTTGTGCCATGTACCTGGAAGGTTTCTGGCTGTACCAACTAGTGTTCCTCCTGCAAGCAACCACCTCCTGTGTACAGTTTGGATGCAGCCATCCCATTTCAGGGGCCAAAGGAGTTAACTAAGGTAGATGTAGATTTTCCCATGATACATCAGCAAGCCACAGTGCCTGTGACTGTTCCCAAGAGCATTTCCTAATATAAATGTAGCCTTCATGCCTGCTAACCTTGCTTATCTTTTCAGGATCTTTGGCCACTAACCATTCCATAACAACTACACGTTTTTCATTATTAGTAGTAAAATGAAATTGTTGAGTCTTACTCTTCTGGCAGTGTCTAAGCCTTCCTCTACCAGAGAAAACATACCATAAAAGGAAGAAACTTCAAATTTACATGTGTATGTATCTGTCCTTACTGGAGTTGAATCACAAAGGTAAATAATGAAGAGTCATTGTAGGTGTGTTTGTCACATTTCTATCCAACTTTCACCTGCCCGTAGCTGTTGTGGCCTATTGGCAGATGAATGAGAGAGCTGAGGCTCACACCTGATCATAATGTGGGGGTGGCTTAGAAAAGCTTCAACAGAATTAAGTAAATTATATGCACGTGTGAAAGTGCTGTCTCTGCAAGTCACGTCATGTTGTACTGACCAGAGATGCCAGAAGCAGGTGGGCTGTGATTCAGGCTGGTACACTTGCCTGCTGAGAAATCCCCTGGTTGGCATGCAGTGGATGTGGAGTGTGTTTTTATTTTCCTGTAAGTAGGTTCTAATGGGTTTTACATTTTCAATTTTCTTCTTAAGTATGGATAAAGAGAAACCTCATTTATTTTGTTCTCATGTTGTCAATCTATTTCATACCTCTTCATTATTTTGAGGACCACATATGGCCTTTGATTATAGATGTGGAGTACAAGCCGTCCTGAGCACACCCAGAAAGTTGTACAAGTGTAGTAAAAAAATGCAGCTTTCCACCATGTTTAATACAGCATTTCATAATATGATCTTTAAAAGTACTGTCTGCAGAGGTAATTTAGCAGATAAGGAAATAGGGATATCTGAGTAAACATATCAGAAATTAAATACTCTTAGATTTTCTGTTAACAGTACTAGCCTACCTTTTTTTTTTTTATACTGGGCCATATTTATGTGTACTGAACAGCAATTACAGATGTGTAAAATTACAATGAACTAGCTTTCATTTTCTAACTGTGGAACTTTTAAAAAAGAAACTGGTTGATGAGAAACTGATAGAGAAGGATATACAAGCAATTCATTTGTTGAATTTAGATTTAGGGTAGCTTGTAGCACTGTTTTCCCTGGAAGAAAGAAGAGTAGAATATTTTGCCAGATGTGGTTCTAGCTCAGTGTGACTGATGCTGGTGAGATGGTTGGGATCAGTGCTGTGCTTGCTTTAAGCATCTTTTTAAATTGTAGTTTGTGTTTTTCTTAGCAAGTACTTGAAGATTTGCTGATTGGCACATCTTAAAGATCGAAAATTAAGGGGTTTCATAATGGTACAAAATGGAATTAACCATTTTTTAATTCTGTTCACTTATATGTTAAGTAGATATTTAAATGCTCTTTGTTTGCTACATATCTTGAATTTATTTTGAAAGACACAATAGCCTTTCTGGCTATTGTAAACCATCACCTAGTTCATAAACAGTCAGTTTCCCAATTTGCAGAAATACTTTGGCCTTGGAAAGTGGCCTTCCATTGCCATCTGCACTTACTGACTGACCTGACAATGGAAACAGGGGTTCTTTCTAATCCCGAAGGAAGTGTTCCTTTGAGGAAATTTACTAAAGGGGTATTTGCTTTAGATTCTTCTGGAAATGGAGGGCAATTGAATTTGCAGCATGAATCCCAGGGCTGTTCTGATTTGCAGAGCTACTCTTCGTCTGTGCTGTAGCAGGAAAGACAACTGGATGTAATTTTCCAAGATTCAGTATTTCCAGTGCAGTCAGATTTAGAAATTCTTTCTCCAATTTTATTATGTACATTCTTTTTTTCCTTCACTCTGTAAAACAAAACAAACGCCTTCCTAAAAAGACTCTCTCACTCTTGAGTAACCATTCCAAAGACCAGAAACTCCCAAGGTTGAGATTATAGCCGTGTGCCTATCTTCCCCTCTTTGTATCTGGATTTTGCTATAGTCTTTAAGTATGAATGCCTTGTTTCTTGAGAATCATGTAAATGACATATATGTTGTGTCCTTATTTCTGTTTTATACTATTCTGATTGTTTCAGAGTAGTATTAAATCAGAGTTAGTACTGACTTCCATATACAGGGGACGTCTCTAGGTGTGACACCTGTGCACCTCAGTACTCCAGTTATGAAAACTTGTAGTGTTAAAGAAGCCATGCATCCAATTCTGTAATTGGTAGTTTTGGTATGTTGGCATAGAAGCTGTTTAACTGGTATGCTGCTGTAGCTGGTTTGCCAAATATTCGAGGTCCCTATTCATAGTCTTCCTTTTGGTAATATATAGGAGTCCTCACAATTTCCACAACTCAATTCAGGAGACAGATGAGAGGTAGAAAGACATTTTTGTGTATAAAGTCCCTTATGATTTCATGTGGTCATGCTTAAAATTTCTCATTTAATATATTTTAGTGGGAAAAGTTACTGTGCAATAAAAACTGGATCATAATACCTACATTTTAGGGGGAAAAGGTATATTGTTTCTGGCTCCCCTGTCCAGAATAACGGATACGTAAATTACAAGGTGAGATGCAGTTGCAAGTAGTGCCAAAAGATGTAGATTTGGCTAGCTGTAATTGCAGTCAGTGATTTCACTCCAGCTATTTTAAACTTAATGCTGGAGGGGAGAGCCAGCAGCCCCCAGCCAGTGCATGTGAGCAGAGTCTGCCATTGCCTGGTGTCAGGGAAACTGATCAAAAGCTTACGAAGCAAGTTTGTTCTCGTTTTAGAGTCTCTTTAAAAGTGACAATTTAATGGGACCCATTACTGTCAGCTGTGGCTGGTTCCCTCTCCCTCCTCCCAGGCGCTTAACAGGGAAAGCAGAGATTTATAGCCGTGGTGCAGCTACTCCAATGGACTACTGTTCACTCCTCCCACAAGTGGCCTGGCTGGCTGCTCTCCAGATGAATCTTCCAAACAGAGGAGAGGTCTCCCCTGCCTCTAGAGTGCTTGCCTTACTTTGGAGCCCTGTGCATCTGTGCTAAATAAATTTGTAACTTATTAGGTCCTTGCTTCAGTGCACACTGTCATCTTCACATGCTTTCTGCTGGTCCAAAAGAATGGCAGCACTCCAGATTTAGGAAGATATAAGCAAACCGTTTAAGAGAGAGCTCTGCAACTCATCATTTTTTAAATTAATAAGCACTACCACTTTTTTACCTTTTTTTTTTTTTTTTTTGGATCAGAGGATCAAGGCATTTCTCAGATGCTGCTGCAAAGGGTCTTACCCACTCCACATTCATCCATAGTGATGCCCAGTGACTATTACATGTACAGACACAAAAGTGAAAACTAGGCATTTTTTTGAAAGGAAAGAAAAGAGAGTGTTAAGTGAACAGGATAGACGCAAGCACAGCACCCAGGAGCCAAATGGGTGATCTAACTAAGAAGACCTTTCATCTTACCCTACGTCCATGTGATTTTTGTAAACTGAAAGGTTGATCATCATGTGATTATATGAGCTCTGTGCTTGAATCTGGCCATTGACTGAAGTCTGGCAGGGGAGGGAGAAAAAAGGAAAACATCTTGCTAAGATTTTCCTGTGTTAGATTAATCAGCTCCAGTTCATTCACTCGTCTCTGAAAGGTCATGTTTTCTCCTCGTCAAAGTTGCCCAGTCCTAGACTCTCCCTTGCTTCCCTACAGCTTGGCTGAATGATCAGCGGTGGCCAACACTGGGCAAGGTGGATGCAGTCCTGCATTTGTCCTGAAAGCTGTGGTGCTTTTTCAGCATCTCAGTGTGATTTGTGTTGGTGTTTGCAACAAGATACATCTCTTCAATTTGTGTTACCTTAAGAGTCCTTACTGCTTGGAGGAACTAGTCAGTTGATTTCGCTGGCTCTGTTTCTGCAGTTGCTAATCCCTTGCACTGGCACAGACTGCATTTTATCCACCTTTCTCAGCCTGCTTTCTCATGTTTTTGAGACCATTTTGACTGTGGGTACTTTGTACAGAAACTGGGCAGAGTGGTGTGGCTACCATCTCACTCTTAAAAATGGTGGGTTTTCCAAGCTGGTCCAGCTCCAACTCATCTCTCTGCTGTCGCCTTTGGTAATGAGTTTCAGCTGCAGTGTGGAAAGGTAATTTTCCTTGACTACTGCCAGTACTAGAGAGCCAGACTTGCATATTTCTGGGTGTTTACTTGAACTCTGTTTTCTAGTCTCCAGGCATCCAAGTTTCGCCAAACTCTATGCTTTGCAGGGTTTTAGTGGATAGTTCTGTATTAGCAAAGTTTCTTTGTTGCCGAATGCAGGGGATTGAGAGTGTAGCATAAAGTAGCAAGTACAAGATATTACTTGCCAGATTTCAAGAGATCTGGTACAACATATTTGTTTAGATGTCAACTGTCAAAACTAAGAGCGAAAAAAAGATTATGGGGAGATAATGAACTTGTGTTGATGAGTCATTCAGATAGATGCCTGAAAACTGTACCAGGAAGCATAATGCTCAAGATATCTGGTTTATTTTGGCATGTTTATGTCCATGTTATTTCTTCTGAGTATTTTTAGGTTGCTTTCTGCATTGTTTTCGTATGGCACTTCATTCCTCCTCAGAAACTTCCTTGCTTGCCGCAGATCAGGCAGGTTTTAAAACTCCTCCCAGGTCAGCAAAAAGAGAAGACCAGAGGGAGCTGTGCTGTGGCATGGCCAGAGCCATCTCTTTGCCAACCTGGCAGGTGGGCACTGGGCCAGCACCCACAGTCACCCACCCAGCCAGCCAGGCTCAGGCTGGGGAGCTTCATTGGCTCCGGATCAGCTGGGGAGGGAGCAGGGAACAGCTGGCTGTGCAGGCAAACTGTGCGGATCTCTCTGCTAGTGAGAGGGGAATTGCACTTCAGCCAGCTTGCAGGCATGCATAAATATTTGTGGCATAGTTTGCGTTATTATTTCAGCTGAGCTGTAAACATTCAGTCGCTGATAGCGGGTTAGAAACTAGCGCCTCTATAAATTTCAGATGGTGCAGAAATGCAGGGATTTTTGTATTGCCTGACAGTTAAATAAAGTCCCTGTGCCTTTTCGGATAAATAACCCTGGAACCAAGTTTGTGCGGGAACTCTACAAGCCTTTGTGAGGAAGGCTGGGAGGGGAAGAGGAGGAGGATACAAAGCCTGCCTGTGAGGGGAATTTCCGTGGAGCATGCACACACCTTCTTTCTCCCATGTAGGTTTGTGTTTGAGCTTGCCCTTTCCTCTTTGCGTGTTTCCATCTCTGCCAGCAGCTAAAAGGAGACGTTAATTTGAGGGACTGCTACAAGTAATTGCAGCATGGTAATTGCATAGCTAACATGAGTCTTTTCCTTGTCCTGCCTGCTGCAGGAATCTGCATGTCACTGCACGGGCGTAGCTTGGTGGGGATTTTTTGTTTGTTTATTACTAGGAGGTCCACTACTTTGGTTAGAGTAGCTTTTGTTTGCTGTCCTTCTGTTGTAGTTCTGTGCAAAAAAATCCCACATATGTCCTACTAAAATTGTGACATTGGCTTCGGAAAATGGTTGCCCTGCTCCAACTGCCCGAAAACCCAACGGATAAAAACAAAGACACGAATTATAAGTGTAAACCAAAATTGGTCATACAGTTGAGGGATAACAATCTGGAAAGTCTTCCATGATGTTGTGATTCCATGCAGGAGGGCAGCTACGTAAATGGTTTGGAAAAGTGTCATTCTTTACGAAGAAATACTGCACTTAATTAATTCTTGCTCCTGGGAGGTCAACCTGGGGCACTCATTATTGTCTTAATTGGTGGTATAAATCCTGAGGCACTGGAGGGGAAGAGAGGAAAAAACCGATGAGCAGTTAACAACATATAGCCTTTTGGATAAGTGCTAGCCAGTTGTACGACCATCCTAGTGACATTTTATGGTTTTATTGGGTTATAGGTCTGGTCCTTCACAAATTAGGTTAAAGGTAATTGATTTGCATAAACAAAAATATAGACAACAGCAAAATGCAATAATTCATTCCTGAGTTCTCCATTAAACTGTGTGAAATAACTCAGTGTGCTGCAACTCAGAAAAGCGCTTCTTTGATCTCCTGTTATTTGTATTAAATTGTGTTCATTACTCTTTCCATCTGGAGTTCCCTAGCAGGCCAAAAATCATCCTACAGACATGACTGAAAGGAAGTTAACTGTAACTTTTTAATTATATACATTCCATCTCCTTTTTTTTTTTTTTAATTTGAAGAAAGCAGATGGAAGCACATACCAGTACCTTCCTCTCTGTTTAAATCACTGAAGTGGAGAAGCAGAAAATCTCAGCCGTTCTTTCCCCTCACATATTGTTTCAAGGTGATGACTGTTCTGTCTGGAGACTTTGACATGTTTGCTAAAAAGGTCAGGAGTTCAGTGAAAATCGAAATTGTGGAAAAATCCGTGTGTAGTTGTAGGGATGCCGTGGTACCCTCGCCGGAAGAATCTGGTTGCTGCAGATTTGTAGCCGATGGATCACATCTCCCCTGTTTTGTTGTTAGCTGCCTTTCTGCCAGCTGGCCAGCAGAAGTGTTTCAAACTCCCTGGAAAAAAAAAAAAAATCAGTGGTTGGTTTGGGGCATGGTTTTGACATTAGACCAAGGTTTGTGGAATCAGAAGATATGTTGGCATGGGGCTTCATAAAAAGTGGTGTTTGTTTCCAGCCTCAGTAGTGGCTAATGGCTAATCGGCATTAGTAGCCCCATGAATAACTTTTTTCAAGCTCTGTCATCAGAATTTTTTTTCTTGCCCTCTGAAGCCTGCAAGACCTTTTTCACCTTAGAAACTATTAGGATTTATCAAGCATGGCCTGCCCTGTCTTTGCTGGAGAATTTTTTGCAGTTGCAGAAGAACATCCTCATTGTGGTAGCTTAGAGAGGAGTGACATCTTCCTTATTTGACTATCCACGTCCCTTGGGCCCTTTTCTCTCTTTCAGAAATGAGAAAACCCTGAAACATTTTAAACTTTTCCATTTGTATAACAGTAATGAAAAGATAATAGACCCTTTTGTCCCCATAGTGGGTTGTTCTTAGGTCCACAGGTCTGTATTTCTGTATACAAGCTGCTTATTTTTATGAAGTGTTTTGAATTCTGTCAGTTAAAAAGAATAAAGATCACTGCCACACTGGTTTCAATAGCAAATTTGGGGTTCTTTGGCCATGGAATCTTATGGCTGCTCTCCATCTGCAGAATAAATGGCTAGATGAGCAGAAATGTGGATGGCGAGCAGAGAGTTTCTGCTGGAAATATGAGCAATGACAGATAAACCCAGAGCCCTACCCAGGGTGGGCTGGAGCCCAGCTCCTCCTCTGCTGCCTGGCTGGCATCTCTAGGTGCTCTCTACAAGCTATTGGCATTTGACAGCATTTATTCATTTGTTTTTGCAAAGATCTGCCTATCCCGCCCTGACGTACATCATCAGCACAATTTCCCTGCTTTCTGGCAGCGAGCCTTCCTTTACTTATTGTTGTAGCTGCTTCCATTTTGTGCCAGGGGTGGTTTCCAGCCAAAATGTCAGACAATTAATTTGTTTATTCTGTAAGCCGTGACTTCCAAAGTGTGATAGACAGTGCAGACATCCTGGAAAAGTGCTATGCAACTGGGAATAAACTCATTTTGAGCTTCCTTTTAGATAGCTGCTTTGGTAGCTTTTATTACTTGTGAGCTGCAGCCATTTTGCAGTTTGTTTTGCCTATATGGTATCCCTGAACAGCGTATGCTGGGTTTTAGGTCCTTTGTAAGCTTTTCTGTGCAACTCCACTTGTGAGTTTGCATGTTACCATGACCTTTCAGAGCAAATATTCCTGGTTAACAACTAAAAGCTGTGTGTCTCTGCCCTAATGACTGCTGGTCCTACCAGGACTTTGTGAGGAACATTTTTTTTGTTCCTTGACTCCTGCTACCTGTTAATAAAAGTACTGCAAACCACATTCAGTTCATGAAGGTACCTGGGCAGTTCCCAAGTCACAGAACAAAGTTGTTTTGTGCAGATCCCATCACTGAGAGACACCTTAAATGTCTGTTGATGCTCTGGAGAGAGTAGGAATGGGGTCTTTACCTTGTCTAAATACATTTTACGGGATTAGCAAGGATTGAGGGTAGCTTGAATGATTAAAATAGAGAGACTGAAAAGAGGCTATGCATCACAGATTTCTTGTGTAAAAAAAGGTACATATTTGTCCAGCCCCTATTTCAGAATAAAGCTAATGGCAGAGGTTTCAGGTATGTGGTAGGCTGGATTTGCTTTTTGGTTGTTATTGGTATTACTGGTATTTATCTTTCCTCTCAGAGCTCAGCCAGAGTTTATAAATGGCTGATAAACTGCACCATAGAAAAGTCCTTCCTGCCCCTTTGTTTCTTTTACGATAAAGTAGCCGTATGCTTCACTCAGAAGCTTATTTTGCAAATTTACCAAAGAATGGCCTCTAAATCTGCAGGAGTCATAGCTGGCTGCTTGTATTTGGGGGTAATCAAAGCTGAACCAGATGAACTGAGCAGGCTGTTCAAACAGATTGAGCTCGCAATAGCCCTTCTCTGCTGATTACTCTGTCCCTGGCTTGCAGTGCAAGTTTTCAGCTTGTAAGCCCACTACGCCTGCAAATAAGATTTGGCATGCCCTGCGCTGGCAAAATATTTTTAAGACATTGTTGAGATCAAATGATCCATCTCTTCATGCAATGTGCATAACTTGGGCTCTAAATCATCTACCTTGCCAAAATCAACTGGACAGTGAAGGAGAGGGAGTTGTATAGATTCCCGATGAGATATGTAAGGCTAGCAATTCATGCTAACAAATCCATAAGACTTCATAAGCTTAAACACTTTACCTTATCTTGAGGGCTCATCCTTAAAGAGGTCTTTTCTATTCAGACAGCCAGTGGCATAGTAGCATTCAAAATATTACTGAAATAGTTAATATTCTCTATAGGCATCTGTGTCTATATACATGTCCTGTACTGAGCTCTCAAAGTTTGGTGCACTTACAGGCAAATGCTACAAAAGTGGTGAATGGGAGGAGGTGGTTTTTTCAGCATTGTGTTGAAGTTAGATTGACTAAATAGATTATTTACTTCTAAGCAATAGATGTAGGAAACTGGGTTTATTTGCTGCTTGATACATGTGTATGGTTTCACATATCACTCTCTGCTTTCAGTGGGGCAGATAAGATATCAACACAATTAAAAGTGAAAAATAATCTGTCTGCTCTGCCACTGGTGGATGCTCAGAGAACACACGCTGATACAATAGATTTCTGAATAATTTATACTCAGCATTTTTTCCTTGCACTCGGTAAATGAGGATGCCTAATGTGGCATGGTCAGAGTGATACTCTATCTGTCATCCATTAAGATAACAAGATTGGTGAGCCTGGGAGGAGCATGGCATGGTACACAGAAAAGATGAGATTACAAATTGAAATATTTGTCCAAAATGTTCAGTGGAAAGGATACTGATAAAAGCAGCTGAGAAAAACAGAATTAATTCAGAAGTGTGATTTCCCCAAAGCTTTGTCTTTGCTAAAATAAAAACACAAAATCCATGTTCCTTTCAAAAACTGTGGATAAAAGGAATATCGGAGCAAATCACTGTTCCCGATAGGCCTTCAGTAGCTTCCTCTACTCTAAATTCAAGTGCTTTGTAGGTGCTATCAAAAACAATTATTTATGACAGTACGTATGTATGACAGTAATGCTTTATGTCTCACAAAATGGGATTTTTGTTTTATATTCATAGGGCATTTTAAATTACAAAGAAAGAATCATTCATGATTGTTTTTGGCACAGGAGTGTCTCATCTCCCATCACAGGGTGTTAATTTGGACAGGATGCTAAAATATTTGCATAAAAAATGGCTCATGTAAATATTCAGCCAAACAGGTTTGTTTCAAGGTAAATGTATCATAGTATGTAGTAGATTGTTTTCCAAGAGCCAGTAGGCAGCAGAAGTTGATTAATTTATAAGCTGTGGAGTTTTGCTGTCTCTGAAGTTTCTGACAACTTCTTCAGGGCAGGTCACATTTGGATTTTCTTGGTTTTTGAAGAAACTGTTGGGGTGGTGAGATCAAATGAGAATCACTTGACAAAAAGCACTTGGAGGAGAACTTAGGCTTGCTTCTAATTTTGGTATTTTTAGTGAAAAGACCAGTGTTATACCTGTGCTATTTGGAACCCAGCCTTGACATGGTTTAAATGTGCTTTTCTCTTTAACTGGGCAGCAAACACCCGCTCTGTCCATCCCTGTGTCCTGTGGGGTTTTCTTTCGCTGCAGAGCTGCAGGCAAGGTCCAAACCCCTGCAGAGGGAAAGACAGGACAGTCTTTCTGTTTTTCAACCCAGATTCAGGAAATGTTTCTGAGCATGACCCTGCTTGCAGTGCCACCCAAAACTTGTGCCTGCAGGGCATCAGGCTTATGGAGTTGTGTGGGGAAACTGAGCCCCAGGGCCCAACAAATGCTTCTCACTCTCTGGTGCCTGAATTCCTGTGTCTCCCCCTAGGATGGCTTTGGTTTGGTGTTTGTCTGCAAAGGTATTTATAATCTGGGCATTTTTCTTAGTGCCTGTCCAGGGGAAGATTTAAAAATCAAATCTTTCTGGTGACATATCGCTGAGGTTTAAAAAGGAGTTTGCCACAAATCTTAATAGGAATACTATCCCAGTGTTGTCTTGGGAATACTTGGGAATGGGCACTAATATACTGTCAAGAACCATGTCCTTAGTTTTGAGCAGGACCACGTTACATCTTTTTTCACCTGAATATTTTATGCAAACAAGTTCATTTTCTTTCTGTTCCTTGTATAACTCCAGGAAGAAAGTCAAATACAGGTGTCAAAAAGTAATTTGTAAAACAACAGTCCAAGCTTCCACGATTAATGTCCTCATCTATATCTTTCATTCTGTGGAAGGCATTACCTGGGGAGGTTAGGCTGTTGAGGAAACTGTCTTCATTTTAACCTGGAGATCTGCTTTTTCCAAAATTGTTCTTCTTTAGCCTTTTATATTAATAATGAGCTCATGAATGCTTTATACTTGCTGTCTGCAGAAGCTGGATTGTGGTTTTCTTTTGGGCTGTGTGGTCAACTTTATATGGTAAGGACTGAGGCAACCTCCTCTGCTTTCCTTCCTGATGGGCTGTAATTGAACCCTAGATTATAAGGATGCAGAACCTGTATCTAAATATCAGAACAACTGATCGATCAGCCGTTAGCTACCCATTATATTTTGGTGAAGTACAGACACATTTGGAGAAAGCTGTTTCTTCTTTTACCGGTATTGAGTGACTTGTTCATTTGGACCATTTTATTTCCTACCCTGTCAAGCTGGTGGTAGGAGAGTGATTCCATCGGTGGCTGTGGGTGTTAATTCCCCTGTAGCACTGGATTAAGCTGGGGTGGCTGCCCTGGAAGCTACCGGTCTTGGCTTCCCCTGGATCTTTCCAGCTACAAAGTGGTGACTGAATAAGCTGTAGAGAGACCCTTGAACCAGCACAGGTCACACTTTCTGCCTGTTGAATTAAACCAAAATAGATGCCATAGACTCCTCAGTCTCATATTTAGCATCATCAGCAATTACCACAGAGCTGGGCATCACAGTTAGGGAAATATCAAAGCAAGAAAGGAATAAGTGAATATTACCATAGATTTTCTTCTTGGCAAGTAAACAAACGTACACACATGCTTGCCATACTTGCCATTGCAAATATTCAAGCAGTGGTAATGATCAGAAGAGTGGAATATAAAATAGTGGTGTAATGGATAACTTAGAAGGTTTTAATTGTCTAAACAAATAACTTTAAATTACTCTTCTGTGTCCAGTAGCTTAAGGAAAAGAAGCGGAAAGTTTTTATTTACCTTTTTGATGGTAGTATGAAATATCTCCTAAATCAGAGGAGCTAACCTCAGGATGAGGCTTGTCTGTGCAAGAGCTACAGAAAACTTTTGCCAGGGGTTATGTGATTAAGGAGGCATTTTTCAGTTCTGAGTGAATCTGAGGTATTTTCATAACATTAGCATCTATAGCATGTTGGCTGTGCAAGGAATTTATGACCAGCCCTTACTGCCTGCCCTACCACTCCCTGATCATGTAGCCAGAAACTCTCCTAGTTAACTCCGACTGATAGGGTTTTTGGCTTTTGAACTGCTTGCATATCTCAGTGAGCATTTCTAGTAGAGCCAATTCTATAGCTTACCATGATCACATCTTTAGACAACTGCATTGTGGGCACAGAGCTATCATCTGCGGCATCAAGTTTACGGCTTTCCTGTAAGGTGTAAACTTGTGGCTGGATGAAGAGTTTTAACCTCTCAAGCCCTCCAACAAATATTAAATTGCTAACTATTCTTCCATAATGCTGCGATGTTGACTGAAATTTGACCCTGGTGCTTGCTGAAACGATTTTCAAAATCTGAGTGAGAAGGTTAAATAGTGCTGTCAAATTTCCAAATGTCTGTTGCAGAAATCTTTCACTGAATGTCTGTGGGTTGAGCTCTAAAATGCTTAAAGTAATCCTCTTTTTTTTTTTCTTCATTATTATATGATATTATCTAAAGCTTGGGATTTAGTGCAGATAAAGAAATTAACTTGGGGTTTGCCTTTTTTCTGTGCCACCTAACCTTACAATTTATGGCTGTTTTTTTCTTTTTCACTTGTTGGAGGAGGAATCCAATGAAATGCTGTTCCTTAAGTACAAACCAGACCTCTAGGTTTCTTTAATTTCTGTTCAAGATCATTGTAATTACTTGATTATTTTCACAGCTGTATCTGAGTAAGAAAAAAAGTGCTGTAATTGGCAGCTTTTACAAGTTCACAACTCAATAACCTGATGCTGGAACTCTTCCACCTGCAGAAGCCTCATTAATTGCTGTAGGAGTTTCAGCAGTTAAGAAACCTGGGTTTCAAATTATTTCTCTTTTGCCAGGTAGCCTTCAAACTAGAGAATCTCTGCAGTAACAAAATACACAGGACCTTTAGGCTGAGGGAGTCTATTGGTTATTGGACGAGTGTTTGACTTTCAAGTGGATCTGTTAGGAAGGCTCTTCACCCAACTCATTAATTACATTCATAAGTCCAAACCATTTTTATTTGAGCTTTTTTGTAAAATCTAGGACTTAATTTCCTGAATGCTCTTACTAATTCTTATTTATTTTGGCCTTAGGTTGCATTGTATAATTAGTTTTTATTTAAGAGATGAGTCGCATGTTGCAAGAAGTAGTACTAAATATAATAAGACTGCGTCTTTAAAGATGCCATTCTCCAGTCATAACTTCGAGTTTATTTTTGTTATTTTAAGGCAACATTACTGCCTGTCTCTAAGGGTTATTGGAAGCTCAAAAGTTTACTTGATTTCTTTTTTCCTTAATTTCAGGGCTTTTTCCGCAGGAGTATCCAGAAGAACATGGTTTACACATGTCACAGAGATAAAAACTGTGTTATCAATAAAGTTACCAGAAATCGCTGCCAGTACTGCAGACTACAGAAGTGCTTTGAAGTGGGAATGTCCAAAGAATGTAAGTTGTCTTCAGAAACAATTTATTGTTTGTCATATCCTATGTATATGTGGCAGTCCTAAGGGAAAAAATTATTATGCAATTATGTGATTGAAGCCAGTATCTACATTCATAGGTCAAGAAAGGAGTATTAATTTGGTACACAACTTTAGACCTGGACTTTATAAACTTCTAAGTCCTTAACTTTGCAGCCTAAATGTGATCAGTTAAGACCTTTTAGTGCAACACGCTGCTTGTGAGGCATGGCCACCCTGTGTGAGTGCGAGAATGCCAAGTGGGTAGTTTTGCCAGGTTTTCTGAGAGAACAAACGCACAGGTACTTGCTTTAAGATTGGATTATCTCCAATTTCTGTGACAAGGGTGTAAGGGGATAAGTAGTGGCTTCTTAAGCTTGATTTCAGTCCTTCCTCTGCCCGGCAGACTGGCTTGAGGCTTTACTGGGCTTTGGGTCAGTCTAGGCTGTCACTTCATGAGAGCTTCCCACTGCAGCAGCCAGCAGCCTGCTTCAGCCCTACACCTTCTCTCTCACACCAGTGCAGATGCTTGTGCCAGAGGGCCCCCTTTTAGCAGTAGCACCAATCTGTGCCATTTTACAAAACTGATGGTATAATGGCCTTGAGCCTTCTGGTTTTGCTGCCTAGACCCTTGCTGAAAGGTGAAAGGAGCCGGCAAATCCTCTTCTAAACCTGCAAAGCCAGTAAACCTGACTATGCAAAAGTGCTGCCAAGCACACCAAAAACCTAAGGGATTTTCCCCTCCCTTCTTTTCTAGAAATCTCTGGTTTGCCCTTTAAATTAACATTTTAAAGTATTCTTGTAGAAATATGTGATTTTTCTCTTTTTCCAGTTTATTGATATCTGCGTCAAGCCTGAAAATATAGCTTAAAAAGCCTTTCTCAAATCCCTATGGAGTAATGTTTCTGAAACTTTCTCATTTTTTATGGGATTGATTGCAGTAGCAAAAAAGTCTTTGATGTAGTGATTTGTTGAATTGTTGAGGGTTTTGACCTCTGTCAGTGATGTTCCTAATTTCAGTAGGTCAATTCCAATAATAAACACTACAGAAATTTGCAGTGTGTGCATAAGAGAGGAGGAAAAATTGCCCAACACCACTTTTTAACTTTAATTTACCCACAAGAGCGATTTTTAAGACCAAAGGAAAAGAAAATTGACAATGATTAGACATTTATATCTGAACTGCAATTCAAACCAGTTCTCATCTTCAGCATTTTGTCTTTTTGAATTATGTGGGACATCCCAGTAGTTCCATTCTCCATACTTGGGAAGGAGCCAAAGCAGTCCTAAAGTCACACTTGTCCCTCCTCGTTGTGTACTATTTCTCTCTCCCACCATCTCTTTCTTCTCAGAGAAAGAATGTTGAGGAGTGGAGAAAGATCCAGATATATCTCTAGAAACTTTGTGCTGTGTTTCCTGCTCCTTTTCATGGAAACCTGAAATTGTGGTTTTTGAAAAGTTTCAAGGTACTGGGGGAGGAGGTCTTGGGATTTTCATTATTTCACTGTCCTTGTTGGGTTTTCTAGTTTTCTTGTGTGCCTGAAGTGCAGATATCTATACTTAGGTATAGATCTGCTGGAGTGGAAACCATGATGGGAGTAAAAGAGAAGGTGGGCTAAAAACAAAGATGAAAGAGGGAATGAGGAGGATTTGATTGATAGGTATTTGACTGCATGTGTATCTGTGCACATGAAGCTTTTTTCTTTGATAAAAACAGTGCGATGCAGCTTGGAAGAGAAGAAAAAGCACTTTTCTCACCTGAGGGCTTGTTGGTCTTGACTTCTTAAGGATTTTATTGCTGACGTGGAATAGTAATCTTATTAAATGCTGTAACGTCACATTGGAGTAGGTTTTGGAAATATCAGCAGTATTTCTAACATGTTAACCAAAGTTACTTTGGATAAACTATAAAGGCTTACTGCCTTTTAGGTGATGGATTGTTTTCTCCCATAGGGTAGCTGGAGCTTTGCCAGCAAGAATTAAGGTTTTGCTCTGCCTGTTTCCTGGGGTGAGCTGAGTGAAATTGCCCTTTGGCAGTTGCCTTTATCTCAAACCACTACAGGCACTGAAACGGGGATAGGAGGTTGGAGGGGGAACAGAGGATCCTGGGGAGAAGTGAGGGATGTCCTCTGGCTGCATTTCTGTAGAAAGCATTTTCAATGGAACAGAGAAATTATTTTAAATGTCATTAGTTTGAATGTAGTGTGTCTTGTCTTCTGGGTTTAAGAACTAAGTCTGAAGTGATTCTGTGTCATCCCTTCATAAACAGGAGCTTTTCATCTCTTAAGAGATTTGAAAAACTATTTTCTTATCTGACCTTCTTTCATACTTATCTCTAGATTTCAACTCCATTTCTTTAGAAGTTTATATAAACAGAGACACATCTGTCACTCGGCTTTTTCTTACCACATATAGGTCTTTCTTTTCTTCCAAGTGCATTATTCACATTTTGTTTTTCTGTCTTCTTACCATTCTGTTACCTTGTAATGTGAAAACCATGAACAAAGGACAGAAAAAAGTATCAGAGAAATCTCACAGGGCAACAAGCCTACAATACTCAAAACAGTCCCAAATGGGGAAAATAATCGAGGTGGGCACCTGCAAATAGGAACCCCAAGGTCTGTTCCCAGGAGCTAGGGAGGAGTAAATGCTGATTTTCAGTATACAATCTGTGTTTAAAAGCTACAGTCCTGTGTTTTGTTCTGCCTTTAAAGGGCATTCAAAAGTACTTGCATTGAGTACTTCCTTTGAGCTTAATGAGCCTTCACCAAACATCAGAGAAGAGATGGGAACTGGGTGCCTACCCAGTGTGATAAGTAGGGTTTTAAGAGTGGGGGTACAGTGTTTTGAAAGAGAAGAGCTACTGAGCATTTCTTGTATGCTTTTATCTTGTTTCAGAGAATGAAGTGAGATGATGAAGGAATGCACCGAATTTGCATTTCTTTATAGGTTGTTTTGTTCGTGTAGGGGAAAAAAAGTTATCTTGGACCCCTTGTTACTCCCCAGATCTGATCAAGAGAGGTCAATAACAAGACTACCTCCAGGGCAGGAGTGTAGCTATTTGCCTTGTGATAATATCTGTGAGACCTGCTGAAACTGGATCCCACTAGTGTAGGGACTGACTTTCATTGTATAGTTCCTGTTGCAAAAAGTTTGTGCTCCAAACAGACAAGACAAAGGGTGTGAGGGGAAACAACTTAGTGATGACTACCTTATCTTCCTACAGCAGGGCAAAACACAGCTTGAAATAAAGCCCTGTTGTCTCTCATCAGATACCCTTCCTTCAGAAACTCCTGAGCTGTCTCTGCAACCTGAGCTGCACCTCTCGGTGTCATGGCCTGGAGTCAGCCCATGTACCAGCACCACATCAGGTTTGGGGACTGCTGTTTGGCTGTCCTACCTCAGTTCATGTGTAGGTTCTTAAGGGTATGTAGGTCCAACTGAGGCTCTTGTCCCCGCTCCAGACCACTTCTGTCCTTCTTACTGTTCCAGCCCCTTCATTTTTTAAATAACCAAGCAGAGACAAATGGTGATCACATAGGATTCTTTTTTTTGCTGCTGCTGAAGTGAGAAGGCCACTAAGGCTGACAGTGGTTCATTATGTGATGGAGAGCCTTAGGAAAGTAACCTTTGCCCTTCTATTACATGATCTCTGAGCTGATGTTGGAGCACCATCCTTGGCCTGACCCCAGGTGTCAGCAAGCAGCTCACTGTTGCCTGGATGCGTGGACCTCGGTGCTCAGGAGCTGGTGAGGGGTCATACATACGGCGCTGCCTCCTGCAATTAAGGGAGCACGCAGGAAGCTGGGCAAAACTCTCCAACACTAATACTGGATTCTGGAACAAGATGCTTTGTAAGGTGAAGAAAACCTTGAAGAAAACCTAAACTGATTATTTGTAGGTACAAGTGGGAAGAAAAGGGAGTTTCCTTTTGCCATAACTGCCCAGCTTAGCCCAGCAGCTCTTCCATTCTCTTTCATAAAATTTGCAGGCTACAGGGACTGTCACTGTACTTGATGATCTTTGGGATCCCATCAGACACAACTCAGCCCACATAGCAGGGTGCAGTGCAGAGAAGCCCTCTCTACTGGCATAGACGTTGTCTGCAGTGAGCTCTAATAAAGCAAAATTATGTTTATAAAGGTACAGAATTGTTCCAGATTGCTTCAGTGCACTGAAGCAGTGTTCAGATTTGTAAATCTGCTTACAATTAACCTCTCTGGAGGGAGGGTAGGAGGAAGGGAGGGAATGCAGGGAAATTATCATAAAGAGGAGAGAATCCAGTTTCTGTGCTCTGTATTTGTTTTTGTTTTTTTAAACTCACACAGAAATGTCTGTTACTCCTTGTCAAAGGCTTAAGTCTTATAATATATAAATGTTCATGCTTCTTAGAACATATGATCACATTCTACTACTGAACAATAGAATGAATGGATTTACTTATTTTTATTCTGGTTTAAATTGGCAACCAGGAAGCATCGACTTGAAGAACTGTCATGTTTGTATTTTATATTTTTATTTAATTTTTTTTACAGACTCCTTAGGGAAGCATGATTCCATCCTCAATGAGTGGCTAAGTGGAAGGCTAGTCTGCATAGCTGCATTTGAGACATTCATGCAGATTTCACTGATGTAATTTTAAAGCAAATTAATTAGAATGCATGAAATCTTTATTTAGATGCTTTTAGTCAGAACTGAACTGATTTATTTTTATTCTTTTTAGCCAGCAGGAAGCACTGGATTTAGGAATTGTTTCTGCTTTGCTACAGTTAGATTTTTAACTGTATGCCTAAATACCACACAGTGGCTGGGGGCTTTTTCAGAAATTCCAGTGCAGTTGCCTCACCTGTTAACTTGCCTTGCTTTCTCAAGGGGCAGGAGCTAAATATCAGAGTGGAAATCACAAACCCCTGAATTCTGTTCTGGGACTAATTCCTCTCTAAATGCTATGAGCTGATTAGACTGTCATTCCTAACTTGAGAGGTGAAAATGGTGCTTTTTTACAGGGACTGGGAGACCTTGTATTGCAAGTGCTTTGAAGGTAGAAAGATGTAAACTATAAAAAATACTAATTAAATTAAGGATTTAAGTATATAGATAGTGGGGAAGCTGTGCCCCAACCATAGAGATCACATTTTTTTCCTTTTGTTCATTAAGGTTGTATTGGTTTGGAGATTTTTTCAGTTGCTGATCAGATATGAAAGGTTGTATTTATTTTTTTCAGACTGAGAAATTGGTAACTTTTAAAAGTTAATGCCAAACTTTCAATATCACTGGCAGGGAGACTTTTTTTAAGATGAGAGCAAAGCCAATGGGAAGGGTCTTCCTGCAACAAAACCTACAGTGCTCCAGTGTCAGCCTGTGCTCTGTCAGAGATAATGCAGACTTTGTTATGCTGGGTGGCTGAAAATGATCTATATACAATTAAAATTCTCTTGTAGAGAACTGAGTTCTACTTGTTGCACATTGTTTCCCATGGTTAAACAAGCATCTCTTGATTTTCATATCGGTTTGTTGTCTTCAAAGAAGCAGATCGGCTTTTCTTTTCTCCTTTTGGGATCTGCCTCTTTTGTGTTTTAGCCTTTCCCCCTGATTTTGCATAGCTTTCACTTGCCAGCTTTAATGTTTAAAGGAGCAACTTAGATTGAATGTTATTATCCATAATTTACTCTATGTTCTGTGAAGATGGTTATGTAATAGCAGTAATTGCATCAGCTCACCTAATGAGCTTTCCCTCCAGTGCCATGTACAGCAGATTAATAGCCCATGAATTCATTTGCAGCTCGTTGTCTCTCAGAAAAGTATTTCAGGCAGCAATTAATAAACTGCTAAAGAAAATAACATAAAAAATGATTTTTCTTTATTATGTTAACTCTCCAGCTGAACAATTTATTGGCACCTTTCATGTTGCGGCTAAGTAAATTCTCTCCTAATTCCTCAAGCAGAGTGTGATTAGTGAACCCTGCTCAACTCAGGACTGTTTGGTAATTAGTCTGATCCTTATATCCTAAAATGTTGGGGAAAAGTATGTGCAGCATCTAAGGTTCTCTTTTTCTTCTGTTCCTTGCCTTTCAGGCATTACGCAAATAGCTATAACTTTAAACTGTAACACGCTAGTGCTGCAATTTTTTTTCCCCCTCATTCTTGCATAGAAAACCATAATTGTGTAAGCTGAGAATTGAAGACCTCGACCAATAAACAACCCCTGGCACTGTTTCTGTGCTACTTCTTGTGGGCTCCATCATACCATACCTCCCAAGTGGTGGGACAGAGCCCGGAGCTGACCAAGAAGGGTCAGGGGGCGCTGCTGCCCTGTGAAAGGTAAACCAGCGGTCAAATGCCACTGGAGAGGGAGATGCCAGGAGAAAAGCATGGAGAGGGAAGACAGAGCAGGGAAAGTCCCATGTGTAGCAGTGTAAAAGGGAATGAGGTGATTAAACCTGATGGGAGAAGAGCAGCAGTGAGATGCCAGGACCGTGAGCATCTCTGTAGGGAAAATGTCTGGGAAAAGAGGGAGACACTGGCACACATGACCAAACTTACCAGGCTACCCTAGAATTACTCTTTCCAAGTTGTTTGGTTTTTGGGGGGTTTTTTTGGTGGTGTTGGTGTTTTGGATTTTTTTTTTAATTGAATATCTTTATCAAGTTTTTAATGTTTTATTTAATTTCTTTTTCAAAGAGACAGTTATCTTTGTGCTGCCACCACCCCTACTCCCCCAATCCAAAGGAAGCACTAAGGCTTGGCTTGTCTTTAAAAGTAGTAAAATATATATTTTAAAACCTTTTCCCTCATTTTGGGCTCTTGAGGACTGAGTAAGCATAAAGGGAATTCCTTCAATAAGCTCATACAGAGATTGATTACATGTCCTCAGCTGGAAGTTACATTAAGACTTATCCACTAAGGTATAGCTACCGTGGTGAACTTTTCAACGCTCTCTGCTGTCTCTATGACAACACGGATCCTGGCAGAAGTTACCAGGGCTCGTGTGCTCTCTGCAGCCTTTGTCTACATCCATCAATCCTAGTCCTCAGTGTCTGTAAATGTGTGCCTTTCTTACATTTTTCCTTAACAAGGTGTTTTATTAAATTTGTGACACTTCTAAAGTTATTATACTAATCATTTGTACTGCAGTACCTGACCATGCTCTGAAAGAGAAGTGCTGTAAGAAAGGATTTTCTGAATGGCTTTTAGTCTTGTCCTGTGGAAGAAATTCAACTGAACAACACAGAGTCCTTGTGCAAGTAACTTTTCTTTCGTTATAGGTGAAACGTGGAGATAACTGGAGCCAGCAAAAAGTGTCATGTGCATACAGTCTGATTTCTAGTTACACCTGCAGCACACTCCAGAGAAGTGTGTGCTACTGTTCAGTGCTCTAGCAAAGCCTCAGACCTTACTGAACTCTTCCTTGTTTTAAGGGAGCACATGTTGTCAGAGCCCATGGTGTGGCTAATGCCTGTCTGTTGGTGCTTGCAGCTCAGGTTTCTGTGGCGGTCCTGCCATGTGCCACTTTCTCTGGAGATCTAGCTCTTCCTTGAGGACAGTTGGCACTGAGACAGGTCTAATTTTAATGTTTCACACCTTTGGGGTGGTTTAGGGATCATAACGTGCTTTCTTCTGTCAGTTTCCCAGTAAAAGGCATTTTAGGCAGATATCTTTTACAAAACCACTTCTCAACATGGACCTTGTTCTTTCCATGGCCTTTTTCTGTTATTTCATGTTCCCCACTTTGATTTATAGCATTATTCCAGATTGTACATGTGGAGATGTGGAGACACTGGCTCTATGCATTTGTGTTGCCATTGCAGGTAGCTTTTGCCTGTTCTTGAGTTTAGTATCCCAACAGCTTTCATGGCAAGGAAAACCCTGGGTAATCCTTTCTGCCCTGTGCTGTACTGGGCAATGCTGCTGTAAGAGCAGATGGGAAATCTGGAGGTAGCCAGTCCCTACCCAATCCCTGCACTCCTAAGCACGATGCTGAGGCCACATTTGCTTGGTCATGCAGACATAACTGCTGAGACCCCAATCCCATGACCTCAAAGGCTTTGTTTCAGAGCTCCCATTCTTCCTTTATGCACTCAGTTCACTGCTTCGTATTCCTCATTCGGATCATCTTCTTGTTAGGGATGCAGGACATCTTTGATGCATCTCTTTCTCCTAATTGCCGTTGAGCCATGCGGCTTGTGCTTTCTCTACTGGCACCTTGTGGTTTCTCTGCCATCTTTTTTGCTCCCTGTGAATGCCTTTTTTTTTTTCTTATTTTGGGATATTGAATCCAAAGGATGGAGAAATGTCGATGAGATAAATATCAGTCTGGGAACGAGCAAATTGCCAGTGTCCTGGACCTTGAAGCTAAACATGGCTTATTTGGTTGTCAGGCCAACCTGAAAATGTTATCTACAGTAGCCAAGGTTCATGAGAAATGCAGTAAATTGTTCCCGAGAGTTCTGGGAAGTCTGAACTGCAGCAACCCGAATGTGCCTGAAGGACTCATATCAGAGGAGACACATATTTGGTCCTTCTCTTTAGAAGAAACATATGTGAGAATGCATACATCTTCCTGATGGTTTATATCTGCAAACTTGCTTCTTTGTTTTCCTAGTGATCACTTTGCTGGAGATGGTCTTGCATAGGGTAGGTGCCTCTGCAGCAGGAAAAGAAACAAAGCTCATGCTGGCCTCTCTGCAGAGAGCAGCTCCTGTGCTGATGGTGTGGAAGATAGAAAGCAGAGGCTCAGAAACCAGTAAGATCTCAAAGACAGTTTGGAAGATCTCTACATAAGTAGATGAGGCCGTGGATTTCCCTCTGCTGCTGTCAGGTTCTTAGGACTTGCTTTCATCCGCTCTATGAATTGTTATAGCAGAGGGAGTTTTCCATTGCCGTGCCTGAGATAAGCCGGCTGACACGTTGCAGCTCCTCCTGCTGGGATGCTGGCCCTAGGACTGTGCTCTAAAAATAGCCTTGATTTGTTTTTAGTTTGACTTTGAATCACATGCTCATTTTAAAATACATTGGAACAGTTAATCTCCAGTTCTTCAGCGCTCATGTGGAAAGTGTAAAGGATTTTTTAAAGTAGATGGTGTACAAGCAGAAGAAATAACACTTTTTTTTATCCTGACTTAAATAACACTCAGCTGGTAATTCTATAAAAGGGAAAGGAAAGATCATAAGGCATTGAGATTTCTAATTTCCTTGGGTCCAAGATGAACAGGAATGGTTTTGCCCAGTCTTACTTTACTCTAGTATTTGTTTGCATGCTTGCATGTTTTTGAAAGCTCTTAAATGTTCAAATCTAGGTCTCATGAAAAGTCTGTCAGTCAGACAACAGCTCTGAAACTTGACTTCTACAAGTTGTAGCTTAAAACCCTACAGGCTGTGCCTGTGGCTGATCGGCATTTAATGAGCTGTGGGATCATTTCTCAGTACTGTGCATCCATAACCAGTTGCTTGTTGTTGATATAAACAGATTTGGTAAGTAAATGTGAGGAAATTGTCTGACTTTGGAGAGATTTACCTGAATTTCAGCATTAAAACTAAGTGGAATTCTTCCTTTCCCCTGGCAAAAAGTGCAACAGAAAGCAAACATGCTTTTAGTTGGATTACAGGCATGGTTAGTCATCTGACAGACAGTTTTAATGGAGTCAGGAAGACATGCTGGGGAAACATGCTGACCTACTTTTCTTTCTTTCTCTCTTTCTTTTTTCAAACTTTGAAGCAAGCGAAATGTTAATTTTAAAAATCCCAATAAAGTTAGACTTTGCTGAAGGAGCTCATTTGGCAATTTAATTTATTTATGCTTCTGCTTGGGGTATGATAGATCATTTTGGTAACTGAATTTCATCAGGTTGTTTTTGTTTCTGGTAGGAAATTGGGTTACATCTGAGAAATCCATGTTCTTCCCCCTTTCCAGGACAGAGCAATCAGCTTCAAGTTAATGAATGATTTAAGTCCAATCCTCTGAGGGAGGACTTTATAAACCATTTAAAATGACAGACTAACAAAGCGTATTACAAATGTATAATTTTCAAAGCATTATATTTTTAAACATTTCTTGTCTTTAAACTTGTGGGAAGAGGGATTACTGGCAGTCAGTGGTGTGCATTTTGCGCTTTGGATTGTTTTTTCCTGTGTTAAGTAGGTCGATGCTCCACCATAAATATTTTCTTGGAGGCAGAACTTGGTGTATTTAAACTTGGGAAACTCTTAACGGTAGAACTTGAGAGCCTGAAAAAAACCCCTTAAATTAGATAGGAAAACTTAGCACTGAGGATGGATTAAGACATCACAAACAGAGATACTCAGCTGAATAACACTGGATGATAAGGGAAAGCATTTCAGAAATGCTGCAGACATCGCCTCACTCTCTCCTTCAGCAGCGGGCACACTTGCAGTTTGTCAAATGGCTGGGGTGCCAGGTCTCTGGCAGAAGCATGGACTTTATTCCCATGGCAGGTAGTTTTGGTGAAGTCATCACTGCGCGGTTGAAGGAGCGGGAGAGGACATCACTCCCTGACACAGCGGTCGATCCAGAGACACTGTTTTCACCTGCTCTGTCTCCTCCTATTTCCATCATTAACAGATTTTCTGCTGTCAGTCAGCCCTGGTGTAGTGGGTGCTGCTGCAAATCCTTTGCTTCTTCTCATGTCTCCATGTTTTTATTTTAACTCCCAACTACCTGATTACGGTTTGTGTTATGGAAATAGTAACAGAATGTAAGAGAGGTAGAAAAAGTGGGAATTATTAGGAATTGCTGGACTTTACGGGGAGTAGTATTGTATTTTAAAATCAAAATTATGTTTCAAAGTTACGTGTTCTCTTACAAAGCATAATACTTTTATATATCGTGTACTTTTAGAGGATGTTCCAGTAGCAAAGATTGAGTTTTTATTTTTTAGGGTTTTAAAAATTAAGTGTAAGATGTTTATATTAGCTAATGCATGAGACTTTTTTCTATATCTCAAAAAAAGGCTGATATTGGCATTGCACGGGTTTTAGCCATTTGGTAACCCAGAGACATCAGCAGAGGAGGCATCAGCCCAGGAAGACAAATCAGCAGTAACTGAACATCCTTATGTGCTGAACTGCTGCACCTCGCGTGTTCAGCATCCCTCACTGCACCGTAGCTGTGTGAGCTGCTTCTTACACGCAAGAACTGTCTTTCCCCTGTTTTTCTTGCCATGACACTTCTTCTAGGTGACCCATGACATGGTTTGTTTTGCTTCTAGTGGAGACACAAGGGGAAAAGCCACTCAAAAAAGCATCACATCTGAAATTTCATAAAGCTGTGTTTTTTCCTGATCCAGAAAAGCTATTGATGCTGGAAGATGAAGCATCAGATTACGGGAGCTTTTGTTGCTCTCTGTTGGGCAGGGAGCAGGCTAGGGCTCTTGTGTTTCAGGTTAGATGTCTCTTGCAGGTGTGGAAGTCCTAAGCTAGTGTGTATTTGGTCTCATAGTTAGTGTACTGTGCCACACAATCTGGTCATCCCTTTGAGTAGCTCAGGGATCAAACTCGCATGATCCGGATCCCTGGAACAAGTGACGTTAACATGTGCTAGTTCATAAGAGTCTTTTGACAGCTCTTTTCTACGGGAAGGATGTTTGATTTGTCCCTTTTGGTAATTTGGAAGAGAAACTCAATGCATATTTTTTCTTTTTTTCCCCCCTCTTTGGATGCTTCTTCAGGTGAACAGTGCTATTAAGTCAGAACATCCAGAACACAATTTTAAATTGAAAAGGAGTGCAAACAATAATAATAAAAAAGATAAAAAGTAAAAGCAAGAGGATAGCTGTTATTAAGAAAAAGAAGCCCCTTTATGTTCAAACCTCTCTCATAACACAGGCAAAAGTACACAGGGACAGAGGAGAATAAGCATAAATATTTTATTCCTTTAATTCTGCAGAAGGCTTAAATTCTGCCTGTCCTAAAGAGAGTCAAAGTTTTTTCTTGGCAACTTTTCCTCTTGTTTTCTGAGTCAGTTATAGCTACTTCACATGTTTATTAGGAACATTTTTCCTGCTAGAATTAAAGCACTGTAAGCCATGAAAATACATAAAGTTGTACAGACATATCAGCTGCCTCTTACAGGGTATGCAGTATTAAACCCCATGACTTTTGGGGTCTTCTTTCTTGCTGAGGGGATGAAATGGTGAGGTAACCCCATGGTAAAGGGGCCTTGCACTTATGGAGGAGGAATATTTAAAAATATTCCTTAGAAACTGAGGTGTGGGAAAAGCGAGGCAATTAAGAGGAATCATTAGATATCCTGTCTTAACAGTTTATTATATATATTTTTAATGAGTATTTAATCTCTAATGCTGTGTGATGGATTAGAAAAGAGGGGGACTCAGGCCTCTTTCTGTACATACTTTTATGTTTCCCCTTCATTGAACATTTTCTCTGGGCAAATTGTTTAACTTGAGCTGGTTGGAGGTGTTCCAGCACAACAAGGCTCTGCAGAAAAATAGCACTGGGTTGAATCCCGAAATGCAGAGTTGTCCTCACTGTTCTGTTTTGCAAAATCTCAGGATGAGTTATGAGGGGGGCCGGGAAGGAGCCTTGTCTGTTCCTGTCCTCCACGATGTGCATTGCAGGCCCTGGGGGACTTGCCTGCGCTGTGTCTGCTACGCAACCTGGGGCTCTGGGGCAGTCCTGCAGCTGGCTGGGCAGGTGGATGTTCGGCAGCTCTTTCAGGAACTGAATAAACCTCTGCTTTTGGAAATCTGAGTTTTCAGCCAGTGCATCCCATGACAGTTGTAGCTCTGGAATAATATTCTGAGGACCTTGTAGAAACCCTTCTGTTAGCGTGTCTTGCATCTTGCACTTACCAGTCTTGGAGAAGACCATCCTAGCTGCAAGGAGGCATCCAACCTGTGGATGATGAGTTCAGGGCCCAAACCCACACTGTTGAAGGACATGAAAGATTTGTAATTGGCACGAATGGGATAAGATGGGGGTAGGAACCACTAGTAATGCCAGTTAATCCTGTGCTCGGTAGTCATTTCTAATGCCAACTAGGGACCACCACCCTCATTTAGTTAACGACCAGCTCTGTGTTGAATTCAGTCTCCTTGCCCAGCCCTTGGCTTCCCTTTCAGATGTCATCTCATGTCCAAGTTGCATCCTTTGTTTTCATGGAGAAGTCTGGAAAAACTAGGTCAGTTTATCCAAGTAGAAATTATTATTTTATTGAGTTAACTCTGTGTTGACCTGCTGCCTGTTTGGCTTCTCAAAATGAACTCCCTTGTGTGGACTAAGTCTTACCCTGGAAGTTGGAGAGCCCTCAGTAATCACTTTGATTTCAAATCAACAATAAAAAGGCTGCTTTTTTTAGTATCTTACTGTTTCCTGGAAAAAAGTGTCTGTCTGCTTTGCTCCTTGTATGATCACTACATCAGGCTGATCTGGTGCACTGTGAAAGTGCTTAATGTAAAAAGGTTATGTGCTGGCTTTACTGGGGATATTTAAAAGATCTTACAGAGAAATCAGGATTTGATGCTGCTTGACCCTGTCTGATGGAATTAAGCTCTTTAAGCCAGTCCTGTAGTTACTAGCATGCCTTCTTTTTAAAATAATCTGGTCCGCTTACTCCTGCTATTTTAGAATTACAGTCCCAGACAAGAAAGCAATTTTTTTTTCTTAAATGAAAGAATAGTTGGAATGTATTTTAGAAGAACTTCTTTGGCATTGTACATAAAAGATAAGATATATCAAAATAGACAGTCTGATAATTAGGTGCAGGCTTGTGGAGTGATTCATGTCATAACGTGAGTGCTGAAACAGCTGAGGTTGCTGCAGGTGTGTTAAGGGAATTCGACCCCGTAATGCTGTGATGCTTTTGCCTCTACATAAAGCAGGAGTACAGATGTCTGGAGAGCCTGCATTAATAGATGAGAAGCAGTATTTCTGCATGTGAGTTATGGATGGAGCAATGTTTATTAAAGATACAAACAACAGCCTTTGTCTCCCAGTCACCATTTGCTTCGAAGAGCAAAACCGGCTGCTGTCCCAGGCACAGAGATCCTGGCTGTGAGCTGGGGCGTCAGCTGCTGCAGGTTGAGCCTGGCTGGGGCTCAGTGCCGAGTAGTGCCATGCATGGGCAGAAAGGGATCCAAAGAAAAACCTGGGAGGTGAAGGCCTTTCAAGTACCTCAGCTCGTGGGTGTAGTGCTTCAGGGTGGGCAGTGAGATGCTAAAGCTGAAAGTGAATAAACTTGTTTACCTGTGGCAGCAGCCAGCTTCAGCAGGGCTTTTATGGGAATCCAGTGATGTTGCCAGCCTGACGCTCCCTGAGCTTGCTGGCTGGCTCTGTGCGGCTTTCCTGAAATCCTGAGATGGAAAGAAAAAGAAGTCCCCTGACCTCACTCCTTGCTTTCTCCTTAAGTTCCAGTTTGTGAAAAGAAGACGATGTAATCCTAAGAAAAAACACTCCACCCTAACGACAAATCTTCAGATTGTTTATTCCAGTTGCTCAGCTTTTGGGAAGGGAGAGGATGTAAACAACACACTACAATGCCGTGAGACGCAGTAGTGTTGTTTGAGCATGCTATTTTCCTGTTTGATGAAGTTTTTCTTGTAGTAATATGGCAAAACAGTTTAAAAAACAGGGACTGTTCTTTAAAAAATCCAACCCACCTGCAGTCCAAGGCCCCTGGCCAGTACTGGCCCACCAGCTGTGTTGGACTGTGCATCAGTGTGAGACTTAAACAGGCAATTTTTTTTGGCTGATCTTGCAGTGCTTTTAGGTCCACCTGATTAAGTGGTACAGTTCTTCCCTTCTCTTGCTGCTGGGCTGCCTCTCATGGTGGAGCAGGTCATTCGGCAGCAGCTTCAGGCAGTCGGGAGGGAAGCCCAAGCAGGGAGGTTGAGTGTGGTTGTGGGGCTCACGCTCTGTCCCCCCTGCCTCCACTTTGGAGGCCAATCCTGACACCTTGAGAGATGGAAATAACCTCCCAATCTCAATTCTATTTTATTTTGTTTTAGTAGTAGGAGTATCAGCAAGCCTTTGCCCTTAGGAAGGAATGTAAGTTCATAATGGCGTGTTTTGCACATTTGCTTCAGAGGAATAGGTAAATAGTAGCTGAGCTATTTCTTTGCTTTTATTATCCCTGGCCTAGTGGGAGGCCAGGGCTGCAAGCTGTAGTGCAGGCTAACGCTGCGATTCAAGACTGCAGCTCCCTTTCTTAAAACATGCCGGGAACAACTGTTCCTCCGCCTTCATGAGCTCAATTTACGGTTGCGGGAGGCAATGTGTTCTTTGTGCTTGATGAAGTACGCCGCGCACGCAAGCCTCTTCAGACGTGTTGTCAGTTGGCAGCTCTCTCGCTAGATGCACCTTTACACAATTGCACAAGGCACCAGGAGGTACAAATGTGAAATTTAGCCTTGGGGGCAAAACAAAGAAATGAAACTTAGGTATGAATGCGGTGTTATCCATCTGCAGATACCGATATTAGACCTGATCTCCCACTACGCTACTGTAGTTCTGCACTAATAGGACTCCGCTGCGATCGGTGGAGTAGCACCACTGCAAGACAAAAACAGCAGTGGGGATAAGTTGGGGCTGTTATTTTTAATTCTGGTAAGTAATGTAGGAGTGAACCCTCTTTGGGGAAAGCTAGACTGTGTTCGCTGCATGACACCACCCATAATAAAATGGAGAAATGCAGTGACACGCTGTCTTGGTATTGTTACTGAACTTCTGCTCTTCCTTCTGCGGAGCCATTGCCCTGGGTCCTAAATGTCCATGTGCAAGGAAAGGGAAGGGGTCTTCCAGCTCACCTCCTTTTTTATTTTTTTTCGTAGCCTTTCCATTTGCTGTCCCATAAAGTCAGTTTTACCATACGTGATCGGAATTTGTCCTGTAGCTGAGACTCAGTCATTATGTTGAATGAATGCGCTTATTATGGAAAGCTGTTTAGTTGAAGGAGTCTGTTAATGGTGTTGTCAGGAAAGAGCTTGCAATTTGTCATGGTGGGTAGCTTTCCAGTTAAGTAAAACACAAGTAATGTTCTTTTCTTCTGTGTGTGTTAGGAGGAGAAATAAAATAGCTGCAGCAGGTTGAAGTGTAAAGTGCTGCAGTCAGGCCAGGCAGTGGGCAGGAATAGGGTGCAGTGTCTGGTCTTAGCTTGCAGCCATGCACTTCTCTGGCCATCAGTGGTCCTGGATAATGCCCAACAAATTGAATTGAGGACTTTGGATAACCCCAGCATCTCCCAGTTGTGAGGCATTGTACTACCATAACTGTCTCCTAAGAGAAATTCATGTAATATGTGTAGATGAGTAGACTGATTTACCTTTTGGTGACCTGGAGAGAAAGGTCAGGTTCAGGGTATTTTTACCTGTAATCAGTTATCCATAAAGAGTTAGTATACCAGGCTTCAAAATTGTAGCTCAAAAGGGCAGTTGCTTTGAGAAGGTAGCTCGAAAGGGCACTTGAACAGCTGAAATCAGATGAGACAGATTTAATGGCCTCTTAGTGATTTCTGACTGAAAGTTCAGAGTTTGAAATTTAGGGATTTTTTTCTTTACCTGGCCTATGGTAAAAGAAACTCACTATGGCTTAATAGAAATTTATTTTCAGGCTGAGTGTTTAGAAATGTTTTTCAGCTGCTGTGTATACATTTGGTCACTTCAGCTGTAAAGAAGAGAAAGAATAATCACATTGCTCTTGTGGTCTTGTATATTTTTAGCTAACGTGTTAAGACACTGCAATTCCAGAAAAGCTGTCCTCTGGTTCCCCAGAGTATTTCTCTTTAACCAGCTGCATGCAGAATTTTATCTAGACTGCCACAGAAGTTACTAGTAAATCTACTTGGATCTTGGCAGCCAAAACAGTAGATAGTAAGCACAATACTTTGTTTCTCTGAGGGTTTGAGTTTCATGGGGATTCTGCTGCAGGCTGGCATTTCATGGTGGGTTACCCACAGAAGCCCTGTAAGTTTGGGAAACCTCCCTAGATGGAGTGATTGATTCCCAAAGCTCCTTCCCATTCCAGCACTGAGTAGGGAAGGGGAGGATGCTATTACTCTGCAAATCTGTTGCAAGTGGCATGGTAGATCTTAATAAAAATTGTAGGGTTTTTGTTGAGAATAGGGAAGTGACTGATTTCATGCAGAATACTGAGAGAGATGGGGCAGGACAGGAACTGGGAGGGAATGACAGGTGAGTAGGTTAATTCAACAGCAGCACAAGATACACAGGGACATTGCAAGACCTGCCTGTGGAGATGCTCCATCTCGCATATGGGAATTTCTGACTATATTAAGTAACTTGAGGTGTTGCTTATGTGAAATACAGATATAAATCTATCAGTGAGTAAATTTTATCCAAGTCAATGAGTATGGCTAGGCTATTTCCATTGCAGATATGTTGGTGGATCTTCATGGGAATATTAGTTATTTATTCTGCCTGCAATTGTTAATGCTAACAACCTTCAATAGCTCTTTAAACATCAGCTGCTAAGAGTGTGTGGATTATCCTGTTTCACGCTGTCAATTAGTTGATGACATTAAAGCACTTTGAAAATGGAAATCACAGAGCAAATGCTATTTAAACAGTTTATCATTAAAGGTATAATCGCATCTCTCCACCTACTTTGGTTGCAGTATGTAGAGAGATGGTAAGGGATACCAAAGAGTCTGCTTTCATTTCATTTCATGGTATAGATGCTGTTCCCTGTACATCCTGGCTCTGACTCAGCTGCTCCTTGTGCTCTTTCCTCTGCCTGCCCACACTTACATACTGCAAAACACATTTTCTTCTGGTTTTGTTCCACTTGTTTGCTATATTTCTGTTTTTGCAACTTCTTTTCTCATTTGTTCTTAGAACCTGTTTGGGGAGGTTTCCATTTGTATTTCTGGAGTCCTGATTTTTATTCTTTGGGCAGTTATTACTGTGTTTGGCATATTCTTCAGAACTTGAACCAGTCCTGAAATACTATAGTCAATATAAAGGTCGGCATTAGTGGTATATTTATACACTTGGAAACAGGTTAAGGGCTTTCGGTGTTTGGATTGTTGTGGGTTTTTTTTGTCCTTTCCTGCAACATTCAAGCCAAATCTGCCCGTAGAAACATTTGTTTTCCTTCAGCAGTGGTTTTGGGTCTTGGATTGGCAGTTCTAGATATCTCAAGTATGCTAGCTGCTCTTTTTGGCTTCTGGATGTCTTAATAATTAAAAAAAAAGAAAGTGAAACAATATAATTAATAATTTAAAATAAATAGATAAAAGAATACCAAAGGCATACCTTTCATCTATTTTCAAGGGATATTTTTCTCAGCCTGTTGTTGTGCATTAGCTTTCCAGTTTTGGTCCTAAGTCTGATTTCAGTTGGTATTGTTTTTCTTCAAGGGGCTAGAAACTCCTTTTTTTGCTCATTCCCTTTACTAATATTTCAGGAATGTGACAATAGCAGGTGCCAAATTTCATGTCAAAAATAAAATTTTCGGTCTGATGGGAATCCTTGAAACCACAGATCAAGTTTCAGGCCAGTTAAATAAAGCTGTAGAGCATCCATTTGTATCATTCATTCATATAATGAAACCTGTTCTTATAACTCAGTTCTTGATATATTAACCCCGCAGTTATCCTCATACATAAATGGGAGATGTGTTGCTTTCGTCAGTTATAATAGGATATAACCATATAAATCCCCTGTGCATGAATGGAAAAATAGAGGCCCTTAGGCTATAGGTATCAAAGGTCTCCCCTATACTTACAATAGCCTAATAAGGTTATTTTGAAGGCATAGGTAATTACTCACAGCCTCCCTATAGCCAGTGATTCATTGTTCACTTCTGAAACATTTCTAAATGAATTATGTTTTAAACAAGCAAATTCTTGGCCTTCTCTTTTATGGGGGTAAAGAAGAGAACTGGAGGGACACAGAATTCTGCCATTTTCTGTGTTAAATAAAGTACACTGCTTGCTAGTTGAAAGGTCCCTGGTATTTGAAGCAATTTAAATACACTGCCATGCTTCTTGCTGCTTTGATTCCATGAATGCCTATTTCTGAATTTCACATTTTGATGAAAATATTATTGTTGTCATTAATTTGATATTTAGAAAAGACTGTGGATCCAAGAGCTCAGTGCAATGAATAAAACAGTTGGAGTTAACTGTCCCTGGGGATAGAATCAATCACTGTTGTAGAAGAGGGTGACATTTAAAAAAGAAACTCAGAAGAAAATGTCATGCTTAAAAAATTAGATTTAAACACAGTAGCTCCTGATTGATTTTTATTGCACTCAGATGGGTACACTGATTGATTATCAGCCTTACAAATGTTTAGTACCTTTCTCACTTCTCTAATAATCAGAATAATCTAATTTTCAATGTCATTTAAGTTACCGTATTCAAGGTTATAATAGATCATATTTCTAATAAAACATAGCAATTATGTAATGAATAATACAAAGCTGCAAGGCAGAGTTCAGATTCACCTTCCTCAAAAAAAAAAAAAAAAAAATACCACCAGTGACTGGAAGGGCCAGTGTACGTGAAGGCAGCTGACAGGACGATGTCCTCTGGATCTGTGGTGTGTTCCCCTGTGGTTGAACTGAGGCTCCTGGTGCATGGACCGGGGCGGGTTTGCCATAGCCGAATGTTATCTCTCAATAGGAAACCCGGGGGGGGGCTTGAATTCTGTAATATATGTGCTCGCTCTGTGCCTGGGGAAAAATGATAGCGTGCCAGGTGCTTATGAAATGTCTTCCATGATTGTTTCTCTGTGCTCCCTGTTAATTTTGATATGTGTCTGTAGAGAGATAGTATCTCACTTAATTTGAGATGTTTTCTCGTGGCAAATGTTACCCAACAGCTGACATGGTTGATTTCTCTAAATCAGCTACAAAGTATGCAGGTTTCAATGTGTTTTGGTTTTGTAAGCCCCTTGTGCAACTGTGTTCTTGCTAGTGGCTTTGTCCATTAGAAATGAGAGGTTTGTGTTTGAAATGTGCTTTGCCTTCAATCGTTCTCCACATGTCAAAGCCCAGTTTTGGTATGGGAATTTGTTTTAAAATAGTTTCCTGGGTTTTTTTAATACTGAGCTGTTTTGCCTAAAAGAAAACATTATTTCATCTGGAAATCACGACGTAGGAAAATCAGTCTATTTATAACTACCTGGTGTTCTGCATATTTTAATATGTTTGGCTTGCGATTGCACTGCTGTTAACGTGTAGACGGGAGTCTCAGTGTTCTGATTTGATGGCTGTCGGTTTGTCAAGCATTCTTGTGTGGCTTTCAAGTTGGTTATTTTGTTCCTTTACTTACACTGGAGATGGGAAAATCAACCTCCTCGAATTTTCCCATTTCTATGCCTGCTTCTATCAACTCCTGGGCTTGGGAGCTGCCTGGGATGCCCAGCTGCGTGCTGGCTTTGACCATGGGGTCAGAGAGCCTCGTTCAGCAGCAGAGCGGTATCAGGATTGCTAAGTCTCCCTTGTTTTGAAGTTTACCAAGGTAACTGTTGGGAAAGATATCCTTATGGACTGCCATTCAATACCACCAGTGCAGTTTATTGAAGAGTAATGCTTGGTGTATGTGGGGCATTGATCCTGGTGGAGCAAACTTGGCACTGGCAATAGGTAAGCGTTATGCATATTTGGCTGAAATTGTCCACAGCTGCTAACTTGTGCAGAATTAGAAATTTTTTAGCAGCTACTTCTGGAATTGGAGAAGCCAGAGTGTGAAAGAGCCTTGCAAGGCTTGTGGGTTTCCACCCTAGCAAACAACTTGGTGCTCCTGGAATCCCCAGCTGCAGTGCTGAGCTTTGGTCCCACTGCCGCGTGTGGCACCATTTGCCTGCCAAGGCTGCCTGGTGTTCGGTAAGGGACAGATGGGCTTCCCAGGGGGCAGGAGGGCAGGCGGGAGAGCAAGCCTCTGCCCAGGAGGGAGAACTGGCAGGTCTGCAGCGTTCCTGCCTCAGTTCACCTCCCATTTCTCTTCTCATGGGGGTTTGCAAACAAAAGGAGTCTTTCTGCAAACCTACCTTGCGCCCAGCACTGTGCAATTACTGACTTGCTCTGTGTGCTTTATGGTGCTTTTGAGGTTTGTTAGCTTAACGAGTAACTTCCAAAATATTTGGGGACAAGAGAAGTGTGGTTTTACAGGAATGTGAACTAACTGGAAGCACTAGTAGTTGTTGCTACAGGAACAAAACTAGTTAACTAGTACACAGAGCTCTTCAAAGGTCACGGAGATCTCAGAGAGGCAAAACTGCAATGATAGCATTTCAAGTCATGAATTTATAGCTGATTAATCATTATAATATATGAAAGGTTCTGTCTGTCTATCTTCTGGGCATCTCAGGAAACACAGGGTATGCAAGTAATTGGAAAAATTGCATTGCAAGCAGCAGGTTCTTCTCCCTTGGAAATGTTTGTGCCACCTTTGAGAAAGGAGTGTACAAACACTGGCTATTCCATGATTTTACTTGATTATCTAGAAACTGTCTAAACCTCTTGAGCCAGATCCCAGACTTTCTTAGGCCAAGCAGTAGCTAAGTTTGGTGGACCTGAGGGGCTTGCATTTAAGACTGACCGATTCCCTGCATTATGACATGCTTGAAATGATCCTGCTCAAGCAGGAGAATTGCTACGTGGTTACTAAATGAGAGCACCAGGGTTCTCAGAGGGAAGACATTTGTGTCTTTTCTATACTTAGTTTCATCTACAGCAGACTCTGCTTTCCTTGAAAAACAGGTGCATCCTTCCTGCAACTTTTGTTCTGAAGCCCATCACTTCAAGCAGAAGAGGGAAAGTGTATCTGAGGCTAAGAAAAACATGGCAAACCTGGGCTGAGGAGAACAGATTGAATGGAACAAGAGATGATGTTTTACCTCTCTACCATCAGGTTAGGGGGTTGGACATTTGAAGGTAGAGGCTGGTCCTTAAACCTAAGGTAGCCAAAAGTGCCTTCTCCAGCCTGCGAATCCTGCTGCTGCTGCCTGGAGGTTTCTGGGTGTGGAAGTGCAAGTCCTAGCATGTGTGCTGAGGGGACAGGGAAGCTGTCACAGGAAGATGGATCGGAGCAGACGTGCTCAGGTGTGGGTATGTGTTGCTTAGCCGTCCAAGCAGTGTTGAGACCTGGCTTCCTCACGTATCAAGATACATCTTTTTTTCATTCTCTTTCCCCACACCACCACTTTATTTGTTTGTGTAAGGTTTTTTAACTTCCAGAATTTCTCTCAGGGCAAGAGAGCTTACATACTGTCCCCTGTTGGGGGCTCCTAAATAATGCAGCCATCAAGTCGGAATTTAGTGCACAAGTAATGAAATTCATAACCCGAGTTTTCTATGGTAGCATTAACTGTGACACAGATTCATCACTGGCGTATCATCATTAAAAGGCAGTGGAATTTCATCAGGGATTGATGTGATCATATGCATGTAAAGATCAAGATACAAAAAGGTGTGACTTATGTAAAATAAGCATAAGCTGTAATCCAGAATCCTTCCCACATGCGGTGTGACAGTTCCTGTTCCCAGAGCAGTGATGGTTTTTAAATTTACAGGGTAAATGTGTGTGTTTGTGTTTTTATTTAACTCTTTTAAACATAGTGTTGTCTTAATCTTTTTCTCTTTTTTGAGTTGAATTGTACTTGTAGCTAAATCTGCTTAATAGTTCAGGGTTATCAAAATTCTTTGTACTTTTGGAGCCTGGGTGCACGTTATTACAGTTTCTTACAGGGTATATAGAAACACTACTATGTCTAATGCAGTCTTAGTGAATAAAGCAAGAAAATAAATGTTATTCAGGGTTTATAATTATTATAAAAGCTATCAGAATCGTATGAGAAAGTTAATGATGAACAAAACCTGTTCTTAGTGTTCAGGATGTGTTACTTCTCCCCTTCTTACCCTTTAATGATTTGCATCCAAAAAGAAAGTGTCAATTTGCTGAGGAGGGTTGACCAGCAGAGTTCCCCTCTGTTGGCCTTTGAAGGGGATGGGACTTCAGGTACAGCTGCAGAGGGAGCAGTGCTGGGGTAGCACAGGAACATGGTACGGTTCCTGCCAGAGTTATCTCCTAGTCTGTGGGAGCTCTTGGCACTTGCTTCGAAGCCTGGCCTAAATAATGCATTGATCTTCCATGAGGAGTTCAAAGCTGTTGAGGGAAGTAGCTGCTGGGGCCACCTGTTTGGCAAATTTGTCACTCAGCTTGTAGAGCTATAAGTAAATGGGGCTTTATGACGAAGGCTTATTGCTCTTTGCAGTTGTGTAGGAGTTTACAGAATTTTCCAAGGAGCTCTTTTATCTCCCAAGTACAGCAGTGATTAGGATTTGCTTCTGAAGTGCAGTGGCAGTTTGCAGCACTTGAGATGTACCTGTCGGTCCCGGATGTTTTTACAATGCAAAATACCATGCTTGTTCTCTGATCTGGGATCCAGCAAACAAATCAGGGCGCTGGCTTTTGGAGAATATTTATAAAAGGAAGCAGGGGAGATCCAGTCTACTCCTCTAAACCTGACTACACTGCTAGCATTGAACTTTCACGAGAAGGTGCCTTTTCAATCCACCCTTCCTGGCCTCCTTTGGATCTGTGTTCTCTGAACACCAAAATTCCTGGTGTTCAGGGTTAGGCTTTAATCCAATGGGGTGCTCAACATCCAAACCCTGATCCAGCCAAGCACATGACTGACTTCAGTGCAGGTTTGTCACACAGTTAAAGTCAAGATTATCCCTAAAATATGTGAATGATCTGGGTCAGAGGTCTCTCGGTTGCAAAGTCAAACCTTTAGTGAGAAAACCAGAGCTGTAGATTGCATGGAGTATGTGCCTAATGGCCTCATGAAGGAGAAACAATATTCATCACATCTAATCCTTGTTTTCTGTTACATACAATATGTTATTTCTGTAGATGCCCCTGACTCTGATGCTTTCCCAGCCCACTATTTTGTCTGCTCCTTCTGATGATTTATGGTTTGCTCTGTGGCATGTAGGAAGCAGTCACAAAAGATGTGGAGATGGGCCTGGGGAACCCACAGGGGAAAAGAGCTGGCAAGGAGATGGCTCTGTGCTTCCCTCCCTACAGCACAGATAGATGCACTTTCTGGGGCAGGACAGTACAAATAAGAATCAGCAGATCTTTGACCATCCAAAAATCCCTGACTACCCTCACATGTGCCAAAACCCACCAGCCACACCCTCTGAGTTTAGGGCCTTGTTTTAAATATCATGAGGTTTTGAACACTAATAATGTTAGGATTGGTTTTATTTATCCAGTAACATTTAGTCTTCAGGGTGTTTAATATTGACATGGGATCTCTGGGGAGAGGGATTGATTTTGCTTGGCTTTGTTGTAAAGCCTTATGCATCTGGTTGCACTTAAGATGTTAACTCTAGCTAACAACAAGTCTCTTGATAAAATTCACAATTACTGGCAATACTGTGGACATAGGCTTATCTCTTGGGCACATTTTGTAAAATTAAGCTATTTTCATTAAAAGAACAAAGAGTAGCATGGTGATGGAGCAGCTGTCATATTTTATTACAAAACACAAATATGTGGGAAATCAATTACAGCACGAGTGCTGCACGATGCATATTTCCAGTAATCCCCCACGGCCGGGGGAAGGTAGAAGGCTGATCTGAGTGCAGAAGCAGATGGCAAGCAACTTTAGATAGCTTCACTGCCATTTTTACTCTTTCAAGTGTTTGTGCTTCTCCTTTGATCTTCAGAGCTTGAGTTTAACATGTTTCATCTTCTTTCATTTACTGTTTTCACATTTAACTTTCCTTTTAAGTAACTTTTGCTTGGTGGAGCTTGTATTAGTATGGGGGTTTGTTGTCTTCCATACTGAGATATTTAAGAAGAAAGACAGTTGCGGTCTTTTTTTAGTGTTGTTCACATCCAGTGAAATACCAAATGCATCACTACAGAGAACTTCACCGTTCACCATGCACAGCTGTAGTGATACAGTGAAAAAAATCCCACCTCGCAAAGTTACTGAGACACATTGTATATTAAGTTGCAGTAGACCTCCTTGAAAGTTAGGTACTGTGGGAGTGTGATGGTACCTCCAAAACAAACACTGGTGCAAGTTTGGTTTCATCATTACCTGTTACATTTAATTGTTAAATTATTCTTAAATAACTAAGCTTGCATTACTGCTCTCTCTGCATATAACATTTTTCTCTTCACTTAAAATAATTCATGTCTAATATAAAAGCATCTTGCAGTGTTTTGAAATAGAGCAGCAAAAGCAGCATGGGTTGATCTGAATAACCCCATGTGATCTGTATCTCTGCTTTTTCTACAGCTGTCAGAAATGATAGAAACAAAAAGAAGAAGGAACCTTCAAAGCAGGAGTCCACAGAAAACTATGAAATGACAGCAGAGTTGGATGATCTCACTGAGAAGATCCGGAAAGCTCACCAGGAAACCTTCCCCTCACTCTGCCAGCTGGGAAAATACACTACAGTGAGTATGGTTTGAGTCACATACATTCTGAATGTGCCTGGAATTTATGTGAGTTTCGGAGGCTTCAGGCATTCTAAATAGATGCAGTAGTAGATGCACTCCTCGCACCTCCTTAGTCATGAAAAAACACAGATATGTGTGCAAACGCATGCTGGGGAAGAGAAATTGCACTTAACTGTAAGCTTTACTTAGCCCTATCATGAGAGACTGACTGAAGGATTAATCCAGCCAAATGACGAGCTTGGAGTCCATGAGTCAATTACATTCCATCATTCATTAGAAATTTGTTGGCTCCCAAAGACGTGATCTCTGCTTGTGCGTCAGCAGATTACAACTTTGCAGGTGTAGGGAGTTCTTAAATGCTGCTGGATTACTGGTGATAGTCCCAAAGCTACCAAGGTCAAGGAAAATATGAAATGTCTAAGTATAAACCAGTTTCCAAATTGCTCATTTGAAGTTTGTTCGTACAATCAAAGAATATCCTGAGTTGGAAGGAACCCACAAGGATCATCGAGTCCAACTCCTGGCTCTGCAGAGGACAACCCCAAAAATTACACATCCTTTCTCAGTCTACCAAAATACTACAAAGCAGCAAAAACTTCTGGTGCTTTTAGAAACAAAAAATCAGCTCACCCTATCAAGAAGTTCAGTAATCCAGAGATGAGTCAGGGAAACCATTTCTTTTCTACATGTATCTATGTTGCTAAGTTCAGGGAAGTTCAGTGATAATTACTGATTTCAGAGAAAATTCAGTGTCAAATTTGTAAATGCAGTAATAAAAGAGATGCTAAAAAGTATCTACTAGGTCATGTTTAGAGCCTTACCAGTGGAGGAATGACTTTACTGGATCTGGTCTTGCTGTGGGTTGCAGCAGCACTGGCTGTTTCAGAGGGATGTGCAGAAGGTTCTGAAGTAGTCAAGCATGTTCTCTCATTGCCGAGAGCAGGAGTTCAGGAGTGGCATGCCTGGGGCAAGGAGACACCTGCCTCCATGGTCCTTGCCCTTCAGCCCCAGCTGAAGATGTGGAACCAAGCCCCAGAGGCTTTGAGTAAATTTTCTGCTACTGAAACAAACATTAAATTTCTCAGAGTGATGTAGACAAATCTCTGTGTGGCATCAATATTCACTTTTTTAGCAAGCAGGATGCTGTTTTGTAGCATACTCATCTATTTACAAAACAAAGTGCAAGGCTCAAAACTCTCAGGTCTAAGTGTAAGACTTTGTATTTAAGTGCAAGAATAGCAAACACATATGGTGTGATGTTAGAAAAAAAAGTGTATTTTTCATGTTGCTGAAAGTATTTTCAAAAACATTTTTCACATTTAATTATGAGACCAATGTAAACTGGTTAGCACTGGAGAAGGTGCCTGTCCTCTGCATGCTTCTCTGGTCCTCGTCCTGCTTGGGTGGGATGTAGTCAAAGCAGTCAGTGTAGGCGTGCTGGTAAATATTGCACAGGCAGACCCACAGGGACTAGTGCAGCGTGTGAGGCTGGAAGCTTGGAAGCAGCCAGCTGGTGACATAACTGAAGGCAAAGCTGGAGACAGTGGGACTCGCAGTGTGTCTTCAAAGAAATTCCTGGCTTAATGCCCTCCACCCCTCCTCTCAGCATGTGCTGTTGCATCCTTGTCTTGGAGTGAAGAATCTTCCCAATCTTCCAAACAGGCTGTCACACTCCTGCAAATCCAAGGGTGCCTCTGAGTAAGTATGAAATTCTTTCCAGTTCTAAGACAGTGAGTTTATACTGTGTAGGAGATGTGATTGTATGTCTGCAGCTGGGACATGTAGCCAGGCTGGTACATGTGCCAGAGTTTATTGCTCCCAGGCTGCCCTGCAAGTGGCCTGGTTATCCCAGAGTAACCAGCAGTGTACTTCCCAGCAGGAATGTGTTGTTATGTGCTTACGTGTTCTCTCTGAGTTAGCAGAGTGCACTGCAGCTGATGTGATGGTACTGCATACTGGTAATTGCCAAAGATCCTGGAGGGATGAAAGATAAACCTGGGCACCTCTGTGCTTGTGTTAGGTATTGGATGCTTAAGTATCATTAACATTTTAGCTCTTGAAATGATACAAGTGGATGAAATTGGAGCGAGTCTTGTTGCATATCACACCCACCACTGATGCATTCATCCGTAGGTTCCTTGTGACCCCCATGGTGAGTTCTGTGTCCCTGTTGGAATTTCAGAGCCCTTACTGACAGCACCTGGATCTCAGTAGTGAACGGATGAATCTGGTCTGTCTATGGAGCACAAGTAGCCATGACCTGACCACACTCTCTCTGAGGCTGGATATTGGTCATTCGTATCTCAGGCCAGATCAGACAGCCCGAGGAAAGAGATTTCGTGTTTTAGCATTGGTCTGTTGGAAGGCTACAACTGTAGACTGCTGTACGTGACTGAAGTCCCTCCAGCTTCGTCATGGTTTGGTGCCATAGAAGTTTCAATAACAAAATTACACTGGAAGAGTTATTTTTGGCTTAGATTGAATCTTTGAGAATGATGCAACTTCCTTCAAAAGCTACATCAAAACTAGTAGAGGTGGTGCTAGATACTGTCTTCTTACTGCATTCTGATAATCTCTGTATGCAATGCAGGGCATTTGAATCTCTCATCTAGCTAAGCTCTGGTGACCACTCCAACTTTTTAGGTAGGAATTCAATGGTAATTCATTTTTATGCTGTCTCTGCCCAGATGTGGCAGGAACAGAGTACCACTGGGGCTGGACTGAGGGTTATCTTCACCTCCAGCTGCCCATCAACCCAGGAGCAGCGAAGAAGTCTTTCTGCAGCAGTTGAGGATATAGGAGAATCTGGAATGTGGAAGGTGTGTGTGCTGGTCAGAGGAGCACAGTTTTGGTGCTTGGACAACAGCACTAGCTGCTGATCAAATGGCAGCACTCTGGCAATAATCTGAGACACTTGAAATAGAGACCAGAAGTCAAATAAAAAGGAGCACACAGCCCTTTTTCTAAATGTTGAGTCCAAGGGGAGCTAGAAACCTATACCACTCTGCTTTTCTTGATAGTAACAATCTAGTACAGGTAGAAAGTTGCCACCAGTCCTGCTTTTATGCCCAGTTCTACAGGCTGTCAGTCATGAAACATGGCACTCTCACACACAGATTGCTTTTATAACCTTAGAGTTTTTAATTTAATTCTCTAAGCGAGGGGTGAGAAGTGAGTGTATTGAACCAACGTGTATTCCCTTGAATTTCATTAGCTTTGCACTTGCGTACTGGTAGAAACGGTGGATGGAAGAAACTGTTCTGCAAGCGTGGCTTCTGTGTGCCTTTGGCTATGTGAGACTGTTTTAAAACAAGATTTTGTTTGTTGGTAAAAAGAGCAAAGAATTTTAAGTATAAGAGTGTGAAGTAAAGAAGACCTTACAGAGATACAATAAAAAAAAAAATCTATTCAGATGTTTGGCTTGCGTATCTGGCTCCTCTCGCTCTTGAGTACTGCAGCCTGAGTTTTCCAGAGGGAAAGGTTACGTGGTGATTTCCTCCCCCCACCCCCACTGTGTATTTTTACCTGTTAAAAAATGGTTTTGGAGAAGCATTTGCAATTATGTTTTTTTATATCCATCTGCTCTTTAAAAAGAAAAATTGTCCCTATCTGTAATAATTACCATACTTTGCATAGTTAATAGAAGTCTACTTAAAATAATGGGAGAATAGCACTCATATTAAATTCCCTGGGTCATTTGATTTAACAGTTGCATTCGTTGGGCAGCGACAAGCATAGTTCTGCCAATGGTGAGAATCAGCAAGCTGTTTAAATGTAACGGATTCCAAGAGTCCATCATAAATAGATCTGTTTTATTACTGTCATCCAGGTAAGAGAGAGTGCCGTAGTAATTTCTCTGGAGATGTCATACTTTATTGTATAATTGAGTGTAACTACAGTGCTTGTCCCTTGAGACTGGTATTATTTGTAAGTCTACAGCTGTGTTACATCCAGCCTCGTGATACAGGGAGGATAAAACAGAAAATAATTTTGGCTCTGCAGACCCTTGCTGCGGGTTCATCTGGGTTGCTGGAAGTGAGGAGGTTTCACATCTTGGCAGCATTTGGTCCTTTGTAAGTGCTGGGGTTGAAAGTTACATGACTATTGTTCTGTGCCATTGCAGAGGAATATATATCTAAACCTATATATCTATATATAGATATATCTCCTGATGCTGGGACTGAGCAGGAACATGTGCTGTGGTCCTCAGTGAACTTGCTGGAGCTGGAGTGCATTGCTGCTTTTACTAAAGAGGCATCGAGAGTGTTCTTGATTAGGGCAGAGTGCCCCTGTGAGCCTTGTTTCCTTTGTAAAGTGGATTTTAAAGACAGTAGGGATTCTGCTACTGTGTATGTTTCCACGAGTACCTCATCCCGTATCGTTAATGTGGAGATAGAGCAGCCTGCAATGAAAAAACAAAAATGATGGAAAAAATGGGATCAATTTATGTGGCAAAAATGGCTGTTTAATTGGATTTCATAGCAAGGTTGGGCTTTTCCACTGATAAAGATGCCACTAGGGTGTATTACAGTATTGTTCCACCATATGTGCGCTGGTGCATAGGCCTGAAAAACATGCGAGACTGTTCCTGGAAAAGACACTCAAAAAACTGCTTCAGTAAAATATTCAGGAAAAGTCATAGCATCTGCATCTTTTTCACAGCATGGATAGAGGAGATCCCCAGGCAAATTTAATCAGAGTTTCTATTGTGCATTGTTTTAACCCTGTGTTTTATTGTTCAACCTCTACATTGATTTTTAGTTAGTTTTGGGGTTTAGATATTGAGAAATGTTGCTAAAAATTCATTTTTTTTCTGTGACACTTGCATTGATGTTTGTTAACAGATAGAATGTTAAAACTCTTTGCATTTGTAGCATGTCAAAGATAATGTGTAAACCACATTAGCTCCAACGCTGAGGGATCTGGCACCCGGCATAATAAAACATCTGGTTATTTTGAATTTTATATTTTATATTTTATATTTTATTAACTGCCCCTTCTCTTCAGTTTGCATAATAGTGAGTTAGATTTACATTTGTTAAGATGGCTGTGCATTACTCTTAATAGAAGACATGTCAAACTTCCCATCTCCAGCACTGCAGCATGATAAAGTAACCTCATATGATACTGATGAAGATTTCGTTCACACTTGCTGGTTTCATGCAACGTCTTTTTTTCCAGATGGATACCCTATTGTAAAATGATTTCCTGCTTTAGGCTCTGCTTTGTGTAGCTCTCTGCTATGCCATCTTTCTATGAACTGGATAAACTGCCTATTAAATTTAATTACAGCCTGAATGACTGCACATCTTGATCTTATTTTTCCTCCAATGTACTGTATTTCACCAAGGTCCTTGAGGATGAAATAAAATAAATCTGAGGGATGCATACTCCAGTAGCCAAAAGAAATGTTTCAAAGGGCATTACAATGACTGTTAACCCATTAGTTTTGGACCATTTTGAAGGCAATTCTTTAGGTTTAGCATTATAAAGACATTTTCTTCTATTTTTCCTTCTGTCATTTAAAAAAAACCAAAACAAAATAGAGGACATTCCCAGAATAAAAATTCAAATAGAAATGATGAAATTAATTTATTATCCCTTAAAAAGAGGGGTAACAGGAAAGAACATGTATTCTGCTTTGAACTGTTCAGTATGATTAGCATATATTTTTTGCAATTAGGGCATAATGTAAATATTACTGGCTTGAATCTCTGCCCTGTTCCAAATTGGAGGGAATGTTGGGCTGGCAGTGCATTGGGGGCCTGTCAGGACTTTCATCTTTGCACCCGATGGTGGTGGTGTCGTCTTGTGAAGGCAGCACTAGGAGGGGATCCAGAGCTTCACAGACAAACTGAGCTCACTCCACATCCCCTCATCAACCTCTTCCAGCCCTGTGTCCTTCCTGTGAACCGAAGAAAGCTGACAAGATGATGGCTTCCCTGGTTTCCAAGGAGGTGGATGTCCTCCCCATCAGTAGTGATAGTAGCAGGCTCACTGGAGATGTTTCCTCCAAGGAAGTGTGATCTGTGTAAATTGAATGCTTTTTGATGGCTATTTAATCTGCCATGTCTGTTAGACTTTTAGGTTGAGACTCTGCTCATTTAACTTTAATTTTAAAGTTAATTTAACATTTTAACTTCAACCAGCTAAGACTGAGGCAGCTGATCATATCAGCTTTGTCAGCAGCTGGGGAGAAAACCACTGTCTGAGGGGATTTTCCTTTGCCTGCCTCAAGCACCTATTTGGAGTAGGGGAGCCTTTTTTTCATGATGCCTCTCTTTTGTGGTTAGTCAACAAGGGCAGATAAGAGGTGGAAGGGAGAAACTGCCTTTGGTTTTCTGTGGCTGCAGCTCCACACCTTTTTCAGATTTGTTACCAGCATATTTTTACAGGTCAAACTCCTCTTGCAATGAAGAGGAGATTACCCAGAAGCTGAAGGCAGCTGCAATGTACACTAAACTTGGTACCTCGTGAAATAGGGAAAGGGGACATCATCATGCTGGCTGCATCCTAAACAGCGTTGGATCAGATGCTGGCAAAATGGGAATATGCTGCACGCAAGGGCAGGAGGAGAGGAGCTTTGGGTATTTCAGAGCTCCGTTGTTACCTGTTCCTTGTCATTCTGTGGGAATCGTGGGTGGATCTGGATCAACTCACCAGGTCTCTTCATGACACTGGCTGTTGTTGAGCTAATGTCAAATGGGTCACAGCAGCTTTTGAGTCAGCTGGTTCTTGGCTGACACATTCAGCTTTTTCAAGGGTTAAGTGGTTATTCTGAATGTATGAAAACGTGAGTTTAATCACAAACTTAACACAAGTTTGCTATGCATCCTAGCAAGCTTTTTGATTGCGATAGGTGGATATATAGAAACAGTCTCTGAAAGATGCCGCTGGAATGTCCTTGTAACACTTCAAAACAGTGTCAGATGCACCATCAAATAAGCATATAGCATTCGTCAGCACACATGGGGTTTTTCTTAACATCGAGTAAAGAAATGCTCTGTAAGTCATGGGAGACCATAGCTTCAGAAAGCTGTTGCAGAGCCACAGAGCAGATAAATTAAGTAGAACTAATTTGGTAAGACCTTAAGTATGTGAAACTGTGTTCCGAATATTGTGCTGCTTTTTTCAGATGGGGACCCGATATTCTTCTTCCACTGTTCATTTATATTTTCTGGGGTACAACTGTAAATTGTCTTTCTCAATGCACTTATTATATAATGGCAAGGAAGAATAATGATGGTGGCATTTGGAAATGTTTAAGTTCGTTTGTATTCCATGTACAGATGACCTCTGCAATCATAAGTAACAGAGAAATATCCAAGGAATTTTCAGGCTATTAATCCAAGTTTAAAACCACCAACATCCCAACAGCAAGCTGCAGAAAATGCCTGGAATGTTAATAGAAAGTACTTCTGGAAGGAAAACTTGGTTGTTGTTTCCTTCCCTTGAAAACCATTTACTGAAAGGGACATGTTGATTTATGGTGCCTTCTGTCTGTCTTTACAGAACTCCAGTGCAGATCATCGAGTTCGACTGGACCTCGGGCTTTGGGACAAATTCAGTGAACTTGCAACAAAGTGCATTATTAAAATAGTGGAATTTGCAAAGCGATTGCCAGGCTTTACAAGTTTGACCATTGCAGACCAAATAACTCTACTTAAAGCAGCCTGCCTGGACATACTGGTAAGTATTTTTAACATCATTGTTCTCCTACTATTCTTCTTTTTACTGTAATTGACAGGGATAAGGGGCCAAATACTACCCAGGCCTTATGGTTGCAAAATTGAACTTACCAGGTAGTCAGGAGTGGACTCTAGCACACCTACAGAGGTGTATTATATGGGATGAAATTGCTTTTCAAAATAAGTCCTTACAGTTCACGAGTCTCAGTAAAAAGGGCATGTTGTGGTACACGGCAGTAACTTGTGCCAGCATGCCAGTGCTGCAGACAACTGTGAAAGTGGCCACTGTAATAGGCTCAGCTAAATGTAATTTAATTTTAAATAGGCAAACATACAACCTGCAGGAGGAAACTGTGCAGGTGAGCTGGGATTTTTTTCTCCAGACCTTGCCTTGCCGCTATGTCAAGGCAATCTGTCTTCCTCTCCCTTTGTCTCCAGTTGTTTCTGTCACACTGACCTTCAGAGAAGCCCTCCAAGATCTCAGCATTTCCTTATCAAGACCCTAGAGGTCTTCAGGCTTTTAGTGGTGAATATGCTTCTTATTATTGGTTGTAGCAATAACTTTCACAAAACAGTATTTTCAATGTAAACTTATTTTGTATGTTTCCTTCTGACCACAAACCTTCAGGTCTTCATTAAGTCAAGCTTGGCTAGCCAAGAAGCCCATTGTAGGATGGCTACTGTAGATACATTTTTGGCATGACACAGGAGTTTAAACTACAGAATTTGAAGTTGAAGTAATTGATCTTGGAAGTTTTTAAAGTGCATTGCTTCAAACAGGATCATATTGAGGTGGATGTTAACTGCTGTGACCTTTTCCTCTTTTTTTGTCAAAAACTGTTTGGAAGAATCGCATCAAGAGAGGACATTGATGAAGGAGGAAGAGGGGTAGGAGAGGGGAAAGGATATTGTTGTTTGGCCTATAGAAAAAGGGAAGGTAGAGGTTGCCCTGCCATGCTTGAGAGTCACTTCTTGTTGTTCTTGTTATCCAGGTGCTCATTCAGACTTGACCATCTCACTGTTAATGAGAGTGGTCCCTCTGTGGGGCAGGGCCATTCGTTACCAATTGCACTGTATCGCCAACTCTGCCCTGATCAGACACTGTTACACCAAAAGGTTCCCCTTACACCAAAAGGCAGATGGTAATCAATAATCTGAGTGTATTCTGCCAGAGGCAGGGGAAAGGAAGAGCTTTGTGCTTTGTTGTAACCAGTAACAAATAGTTAATACAGAAACTACCCCAAAAAGGTAGGGAAGAGCCAAGATATAGCAAGAATCTGCACATCTAAACTCTTGACCCCTAAAACTTCAGCCTTGAAGCTGCTACCCTCTGTTTGCTTGTGCCATGCCCTGGCTCCATAGCTGCTGGAAAAAAAATACCCTAATTCTGTAATTGCTCAGGATCCTGCAAGGTCCTTGTGCTCTTTTTGGGATGAGTAGTGGGAGCTTGCCCTGGGAGCGTGCACAGCCCCTCTTGCACCTTAGCAGCTCCACTCAGTGCTTCCATCCCCAGCACTAGCTGGGCAGTACCAAATATTGAGGAGAGCCTTTCTGTTAGGGATTTTATCTGAAGTGCCTCGATAAAGGCACTTCACAGCCTTTGATCAAAGTGATTAAATAAAAGCCTAATTGCCAGAAAAGAGAATGAAGCAGGTGATAAACAATGACTTTATTTCAACTAATTAATGGATAGAAAAGGTTGATTCTTCAATACAATTCACCCCTTTTACTTTGTGACCATGTGGCAACCTTCAAGCTCTAGGTATAAACTTTATTGAGACCTGTCACTCCTGATCACCTGCTTGTTCTCCTTTTTATTTTTCACGAAGCCAGAGAAGGTGACACATCTGAATGAGCAGGGCATAGCGAGCGCCATAGCTGCCCACAGCAGGGAGGAGCTGAGGCTTTTACAAAAACAGGAATAGATTCGACATGGTTGCTGCAAATAGTCCTAAGTTTCCTGTGTGACGTTTATGTAAACTTTATGTGTCTATTTTATGTGCTGCTTAAAAAGAAAATGGGATAATTACCATGACACAGTAATGTGTACTGCGTACGCTGCCTGTGAAATGCTGTATCCATTAAACCCGCATCACCTGTGCATAATCAGAATTGTAATGCCTCTCTCTATCTTTATTTAAGCTAAACTTCAGTACTGGAGCAGTGTTTTAATAGCACATATTTTCCCCCCAACAAGCCAGTTGTCCTAGTTATGAGTGTTTCAAATGTTTCATTTGGTTGTGCCTTGAGAGGCAGAGCGAGTGCTGTTTCCCCTCCTGCTGCATGAGCACCCGCTTCCATTGTTGGCCTGTGGGCTGCTGTGTGAGCACTGCCAAGCAGGGCCATGTGCCTCACCAGTGTGCACTCATGATCCTGATGCTGTGCAATTCCCTGGGCATGTTCCAAGAGCTGTGGCACACAGGAGGATCAGCGTGGGGCTCCCAGGTAGGGTGGCCAGGCTTCCCTGCCAGTAGAACCTTGGTTTCACTGTCCACCTGCCCTTAAGCACCAGCTATGGGAAGTCTTAAGCATTTACAGACTGTGCTGAGGGCACCGCTCAGTTTTTTCCTGTGGCTGTGGATGCTTAAGCCCCTCTTAAACAGGCTGACAAGGGAAATGGTGCCAGAAGCTCAGTCAACTCTGCTGGGTATGTGCCAAAGAATTGTTTTATATACAAACAAACAAAAACTCTGGAAGGGAAATAACATCAAGGTTTGCAAGGCAGCTGGAGGCGCCAGTTGAGGATCGTGGAATTTATATCTGCTCTGGTTCCAAAAGTTTCAGGGATAAATATTACTAAAATTCAGTCAGTAACCCTCGTAAAAGCGAGTGCTTCTGTCTGCTGGTACACTGGCCCAGCAGCAGTCAAGTATCCCCAGCCTCACTGAGCTCTGGCAAAATGAAGGTGGAAAGGGTCCAGGGCCTGTCTTAAATTCAATGGATGAAAACTGGAGAAGTCCTTGAATGCTAATCCTTAATGATGTTATTCTTGCTTTCTATTGTAAAACTCTATGTGTTAATGTTAGGAAGGCATTTATGTGTGCAGAACAACCTGTGCTCATGGGGTTTGGCAGCACCATGGGGCATCATTTTTTCAGTCACCTGCCTATTTTTCTCCTCTCAGGGAACTGTCCCAGCCAGCTAAGGCAGCTAATGTCTAACAACAGAATTTCTTAAAAAAAAAAAAAAAAAGGCCCAGCTTGCTTGCCTAACTTGATCTGTTTAAAATGAGTAACAATTCTGTGGTAGCAACAATTTTGTAAATGCAGCTTTCTGGGTGACTTTGGTTTTGTGCCTCTGGTAGGGTTTTTGCTTTGCACTTTACAGCTGGCTCACAGGAACCCCTAATGCTTTAATATCTAAATATTCCTTAAAACAAAGAATCCTTTAATCACAAGGAAGAACCATATTTATGGCTGCAAGTGGCATTTGAGAGCAGAGTGACAACTAAAATACTTGGCTTTGTTACAAAATCTAAACAACATTGAGGACATTAGGAGTTCAGTTTAAAATGGAGAAAGATACCGTGCTTTCTTATTCTGAAGTGCTGATGTTTCCCATATGTTCTTCAGTGAATATGAGTTTGAAATCAGCTTCACTTTGACACTGGAAGTTTGCCCAAGAACAGTTTAGCAGCGAATCAGCAATATCCACGGCATTTCGCAGATTTTGATGAAGAACACAATTTAAAAAAAAAAAAAAAGAAAAACACCATTCCAAATGATCTGTCTTAGAGTTTAATAACAGCGTGTTGTGGGATAATGTCAAAGGAATGCAGGGGAAACCTGAGACCCAATTGCTGCAGTCAAGCTAAGTGCATTGCTGAAAACACATAGTTGATCTTCAGCTGTGCCAGTGCCCAGCAGAGCCACTCAGGGTACAAAGGATTTGGGGTACAAAGGCCTGAACTCTGCCTTTTGCAAAAACCTGTCCTACTTGCTGCCTGAGCCTGAAGTAGCTAAATGCCATGGGATCTCCATGTTATAATGATAAATTTTGCAAGGCTTGAGGTCCCTTTCTGTGCATGCGCACAGAGGCTGGCTCAAGACTGAATAACCTAACCCCAAATTCATTCCTGATGAGGATCCAGCCTGGAAGTCTTTCTCTGCATTAGCCCTGGGGAGGCAGTGATCTGGTAGCTCTTTGCTGAGCCCCCATGGCATACACCCCCAAAAGAAGTGGGGCTTATGGCACTAGGAGACAAGCACAGAGAGCTTGGCTGCAAGGGAGCCAGCAGCCTGTTGTATGGTGGGAGGCATACACTGGGCCTCTGGGTTGTTTGGGATCACCACTCCAGGGCACTCCAGTCCCTCTAGGCTGTGAGTCTCTGGGCAGTGCAGGGCTGGCAGCTGGTGTCCAGACTTGCCGTCTGAGGGATGATCTGGAGGATCTGTATTTGCCAGCCCTGCTTGGGCAGCTGCCGGGAAAGCTGCAGACAGCCTTCAGAAAACACCACGGCATTGCCCAGTTTAGCTCCAAGTCCTGCTCTACTAATTTGTTGGGCTGGGAGTCCTGAGGGTATGGAGGGGAGAAGCTCTTGTTGCTAAGGCTCACCAATTAAAATAGCATTGGAATAAAAAGGGCTGCCTTTCCCCCTGGCCAAGCTGAGGGAAAATCAGTACCAGGTAAGAAGTTCCTTGTTCTTCCAGAAGCTGGATACTTGATCACTGCCAGCCACACACCCTTACTGGAAGGCAGCTACTGTACGTGCAGGCCTCAGATAGGAAGAGACGCACTTCAGTTTCTCTTTCATGCCATTAGAGAAGGAAAACAAGTAATCTTGGTTTTCACAATAAATACGCAGTTTTCAATCCTCTCTTTTCTTGAAAACAATATATTCTCAATATTTCTTCTTGCTATACAATCTTTTAATGATTTAAAAGGGCAACCCGCAGTGAACTTCAAGAGAGAGCACAGCCAGAGGTTACTGGCAGTGCCAAATGTGGTAAACATGCTGCCTCTTATTGACAGGGTGCCTTGCTTTATAATGTTAATTTTTGCTAATGATACTGAAATACACATTGACTATTATATAAAACCTTTGGAGCAACCAGCAGCCTTTTAAGATTACTTATATTAGTGGGGAATTTGTGGTCACTGAAGAATTCAAGTGCTCTGTGTTTGTGCCTCTCTTGGTCATTGATTTAAGTAATGTCAAGAACTTACTCTAATTCAGGGGTAAGGAAATTATGTGAAACCACATAGAGTTTCAGTGATTCAGTGTGTACCCACAATGTGGACAAGATTATTGCTGGGATAGAAAATAGTTGAAGATCCTTCTGTGGAAGTACACCCTTACCAAGGAACCAAAGAAGAGAAATACAAGCTTCCCTATAGGTTTCTTACAGACAATGTGCTCCTCATTCTCCTCCCTGCTTATTTGGAGCGGTGTTGCCAGGCAAAGATGAAAGTGGGAGAACCAAGCCCAGACTGGTCAGCTGCCAAGTGCTGGGGCCTCTGACTCAGAGCCTCGGCGGCTATAGGAATAATTAAGTTCTCCCAGTGCTCACTTACATTCATGTAAATCTTTTTTGTTGAATCTTTAAAACCAAGTAGGATGGCTGTATGGGAAATAAATACAGTCAAGCCCTGAAAAAACACAGCTGTAGTCTTAGCTCAGCTAATCAGCTAGATTTCAGAAAGGTTTTAGTTTAGTTTAGTTTAGGGATAAGCCTTCTCCCACCTCTGATTGTTTTAAACATTAAGCATTGATATATATATAACAGAAATATGTCAACATGATGGCCATCTCTTTTATTTGATCCTTAAGGCAGTGTTCATTAATTGCAGCTGTACAAATGATCCCATGCTGTAAAGAGTCTATCACAGGACACATCCTGGGTTTGCTCCAAGAGGCAAAAGCAGTGTCTGCAGGCACTCACTCTCTCTGGCCACGCTGCCACCTCCGCTGTGACAGCACTCTTGGCGCTGCAGTTACCCCAGAGGCATTTACTAACAAAATGCAGAGCATCCTCGGTGTTTTATTCATGTGTTTTGCATTCCTCCCGTGTCCAGTTAGAGGTGTGAATCCCCATCCTCCCCTCAAACGCTCTTTCATCTGGGGTCAGCACTGGGTGCTTGTTGGCATACAAGCAAACTTGCCAAAACCAACACTGCCTGGGCTTGCACAGGAACGGATGGCACTGTCAGCAGTGGGAAGATAGGCTTTGCAGCAGGTAGGCAGGGTGTGCCACTGCTCAGGGCTCCAGAGGGGGAAGTACCAGAGCCTGCAGGAGGGCTGGAGGCCAGTAGGCTGGTGAGGAGGTTTGGTGCTACAGCACATGGAAGTAACAACCACTATGAAAGAAGAAAAGCTGGGCCAGCTCCTCTGGCTGGGCTGCCCATAGTCCTGTGCACTGCCATTGGGAGGTTCAAAATTTGATAATCTGCTCAGGTGTGAGTTCCCAGGCTGACAAGGCAAGCAGTGCTCCAAAGAGACTGTACCTGCAGCTGCTGGGGAGATGGAAGGTTTTGCACAGCTCTCCAGGAAGCGCTCGGATGGGGTGGTGTTCCCACAGCAGTGTTTGCCTGTCTGCTCTCACAGAAGAGGGAAAGGCACCCAAAGCACAAGTTATGTTTTGCCTCTTTTGGCAGCTCACAGCTGTCCACACTCACCACAAAGCAACATTGTCCTTGCCAAGGACACAACCCAGAGAAGCACTGTCATGAAAAACTGGTCCCCAAAATTGATGAGATATACCTGTGTTCTAAGAGGTGAGATACTTTTAAGATCTTGTTGGATCAGATCAGCAGTGCAGTAGCATTTTATAATTAGGTGCAAGCGGCAGACTAATTAAAGAGCTGTTTAGGTGCATGTTATGGTAATGTTAGTGACCTGAGGGGTGAGAATTGCAATGAAGTTTTGGTTATTTCATAACTAGGGGGAAATTTCTGTTCTTAAATTTCTGTTACTAAAAAATATCCATACTCTATAGAGTATATTTAAATTGTACCAGACAAGTTTTGTGCTACCAGAACTGAACAAACTGGTGTTTGATTTCAGACTGTTTTGACGTGACCAAGTACTGCAGTTCCCTGGAGTCATTCGCCGCATCAAGAAAATGCAACAAAAATTGGATTAAAACAAAAAATGGATTAAATTCTTCAGATTTCATTTTTCTGTTTTATCCTTCCACAGATCCTTAGAATTTGCACAAGATACACACCAGAACAAGACACCATGACCTTTTCAGATGGCCTTACCCTAAACCGAACTCAGATGCACAATGCCGGATTTGGCCCGCTGACTGATCTCGTGTTCACCTTTGCCAATCAGCTCCTGCCTTTGGAAATGGATGATACAGAAACGGGTCTCCTTAGTGCCATCTGCTTAATCTGTGGAGGTATCGTACAGCATAAACTCAGATGCATTTGAAAAGGACAGACATGATAAGATCTTCATATATGTTTTACACGTTTTGCTTTCCTTTACTTAAACATGTATATATATTTGTAACATATTATATAAGCTAATTAATGCTAAAGGCTGGTTTTCTGCTGGTGATAGTTTTTTGTTTCGTTATTGATACCTTAAAAAAATGAATTGAATCATTCTGTGAAGCAACCAGTCCTATTATTTGCCTGACAAAGGACACTGAGGTATCTCACAGAATGGCTGGGGTTGGAAGGGACTTCTGGAGTTCACCTGGTCATGCTGCATTTTTTGCTAAGTGGTATGTGGGTACCTGTATGAATGAGCTTTCTTAGAGCAAGATGCCCAATAACACAGCTTTTACTCATAAATATAATTGTATGCCTTTGCGTTAGTTACATTTACATGGATGTCGTTGGTGATAACTTTCTTTAGAAAAAAAATGTATTACACTTCCAAACTGGGGCTGATTACAGCTCAAAAAAAATCATGATTTTAAAATACAAAAAGCGAAGTCTCAGGTAATTTTCAAAATCCTCTGTAAGTTTCTGTTAGTTTAGCCACCTGGTCTCTCTCCTCCTTTGCAAAATCTGGACTAGCAATAGAAGCACACCTTGTCTAGTTGCGCCATTTTGTTGAAATACAAACTGGGTGCTACTAGTGAAGGTTTAAAAAAACCCACTTTGTTGGCAGCGGCCCTTTAGTACAAAATCATTTCAATTTTATGTGTCTCTAACTGTAACCCATCAAAAGCATTGATGGGCTCCAAGATGTCAGTGATATGTGACTGGTGCATCCTGGTTTAGGGGGGGACGTTTGTTGTCACTCAAGCCAGCACTGCCATCTGCTGATGCCAGATGGTAACTCACTTTATTGTAGCAGTGATAACAAAAATTAGCTGTAATCTCTATGTATACCTGGGTAACTTATCAGTTTATCAAACACATACAGAATTAATTCCAAAATATTGTTTGCAGCAGGGTGTTTTCCTCTTGGAGAGGAAGGTACAAGAGCAAACTGGTAATTCTTGTTTCAGAAAAGTTTATCCTTTTCCTACGGAATGCTCACTGCAGAGTGTAGGTTGTTAAGTGGAGTTCTAATCAAGAACATGGACGAGCTTCTGTGATTTCCAGTTTGTTTAAAAAAATAAATACTTAAAATCAAATGAGTGATATGACACTTTTCTACAGATCGCCAGGACCTTGAAGAACCAATGAAAGTGGATAAGCTTCAGGAACCCTTGCTTGAAGCACTGAAAATTTATATCCGAAAGAGACGACCCAACAAGCCTCATATGTTCCCAAAGATCTTAATGAAAATCACAGATCTTCGTAGCATCAGTGCAAAAGGTACAGTGCCTCCTAATAACTCAGCAGGAGTGGCCCCCTTGCATTTCAAAGGAAACTGTCCTAGAGACCTGGGTTGCTATTTTTTTTTACTACGACTGAGACAGGTCCTTGTGACATTTCTCTTCCTGTCTCTTTTTTGTAACTCTTGCCTTTACATTGGTTCTACTTGAAACATACATGGTGCTATGTTCTTCAACTGACAGTGAAAATGATGTTGTAGGTGTAAGTAGGTTACCAAATCATTAGCATGAACTCTTTGTTAGTCATTTTAAGATAAAACCATGAATGAAACCTTTATTAATGTTTACAGGGGGGTTTGGATCCACATGCACTTTGTATCGCTAGTGGCTTTCTAAAAAAAAGTTTGGTTACAGAGTGCAGAAAACACTTGTGCAACCAAAATTCCCCTAAACTGTGGTTTGAGGTATTGAAGATTTAGAACTGATTTGATCCAGGATTTTGAAGATTCAACCCCCTAATCCGAACTAACCATGCCTAAATGTGGATCTAACGTTTTGTGTAGTCTTGTATGTGATTGATTGATCCTGTGAAACACACACAGTCTAAGTGCTGTCACATACATTCTCTAAAGCACAAGTGTGCGTTATTCACAATCTGAACACAGAGGGTAAAGCGCAACAATCCTTATTTTTATAGTGGCTGATGCAGTTCCACAACAGATTTGCTACCCCTGCTAGATAAGCAAGCACACAAGCTTGTATGTACAGGTACCTGCACAGCTATAGGTTGGACTTAACGCTTTTGAAAAGATTCCTGATTTCATTTCATATGTTTTGGGGGAAAACTTCAGGGAAAAAAAAACCCAGTAGTCAATTCATTCAACTAAATAGACTTCCTTTACATTCAAACATAAACTGTTCCACTTTAAACAATACATATCCAAGTTAAAAGATTAAGTTATAGGTATGTTTATAAAAACAAGCGAGCAATTTAATGGATTGATTAGAACCAAAAGAAGTAACTGGGAAGGGAAACACCAGAGCTGGAAGTAAAAGTATCCTGAAAAGGAACCACTTACCAGGTTATCTAAAGCTTGCAGTTTACCCTTAAGTAAAGCAAGCTCCATCCAACTGAATCTATAAAATAAACTTAGAGCAGTACTGAGCTATAAAAATATTTAGGGGAGCCCTTTCCTTCTGCTTTTCTTGCGTGTGGGAAATCCATTTCCACTTTCCTACTTCTTCACCAGAGCCTCAAGAACGCTACTCTTGTGTCTTTATATTCAATTCACAAGAAAGGCTTCTTTTCATTCTGACATAAGTATTTAACTTTAATTATATCATTAATGTTTTATAGTAGAACTAAATCATACCAAAGGATGGTGATGTCCTGGAGGGGCGGGTATGTCTTGAGTTTCATTTGAAAAGATGTACATTAGATGATAATGCCTTTGGATGGTACATGATCCCTGAAAGCAATTACCAAAGAAAGCGTGAATCTAAAAGACTGAGAATGTCTCCTTATCCTGGTGTTCCTGACACAACTGCTTTCTTCTGTGGAATTGGAGGTATTGTAACTAAAGGATGAAGTGTTTGTGGGACTGAAGCAAGGCAGTTCTGAGTTCTCATCTTCTGAGTTCTCTTATCCCCAAATTAAATTGGAAGTCTGCAACACCTGAAAAATTTCTCTGGCTCTGCACTGGAATAACCACACAAACACCTTACTGCACCTGACATAACAGCAGAAAGCAGATGTTTAAGATTGCCAAAATCAGTTCATCAGCACTGCTCTATGGTTGGTTGTCAGAGAAGCTCTCAGCATCATTCTCCATTAATTTCTTTCCCATTCCAGAGCTTGTCTCTTTGTTCCTAACAGTTACTTAAGAGACTTTTAAATCAGCATTAATTTGGAAAGTTGGTCATTGCCTTTGTAAATGATTTGATGCTCCTCATTTAAAGCATGAACATAAGTGCTCCCTTGCAATCTGGAGTGACCAGTGTGCTCTCTAGCATGTACATTACAACAGTCATGGACAAGTAGAATATTTTCAAAGGCTGTCTCTTCTGGAATGGTTCTTCAATAACCAGACTACTTTCTCTTTAATTATTTTAGGTTCTTCATGCCTTCTTGTTTGAAAAGCTCAGGTTCCTCCTCCATTAGATTAAATTTTAAGATGATCAAGAGTCCTATGCAACACAAATACTGTGGTTTATGGCCATAAATTGCTGGATGTCCTGATAAGAAAATTGGTTTTCCCATCAGTATCAAAATATGTAAAGCACATTCATGCCTCAGTGTGGAACCAAATCTTTGCTATACATCACTTTATTTGAAGTGTAATTTCAAAATGCTCCTGTCCTCTCCACACAGTAGCTGAATGGTGATTAACATTGCTTTTGCCTAGTGGTGTAGGGCAATCGCCACAGCTGAGCCCTCCTGCCTTACAGATCAGGTTTTTCCCAGAACAGCATTTATTGTTCCTGAGAAGCTTTGTCCATCCGGCATTTAAGGATTCCTATGGTTGCAGTAACTTCTTCCTCCCTGCACAGTTCCCTCAGTGCTGCCTGCCCAGTGTCAGGCAGGCTCTCAGCTGTTTTTAAAATGGAGGCTGTGCCAGCGGGAACAGAGCAGTGTCTGCCTGTTCACACAGGCTCCCATTTGCCTGTCCTTTTCAAGAACACATCATAGGAGCATCAGGCACTATTATGAGACTTTGTGTTGGTTTTCTTTCTCCCTAAACTAGTAGTTGTTGGCTCACAGGCTGAGCAGTCAGGATTGATGTAGTAATTTTGTATAATCCTGTGTGCACTCACCTGCAAACCACCTCTGCATACAAGTGAGAAGGCCAAACACCAAACAGCTTCAGCTAAGGCAGGTGTGAGCAGTACTGGTGTTTCTGCATACTTTGGTGGCTAATTAGCACAAGGCAAAATGCCTGAAGAATACAGAAAATCAGCTTCCCTCCCGAAAAAGTATCCTTTTGCCTGAATTTGTTCTTTTATAAAGTAATGATTTGTTAAATTCTGTATCTTATTTCACAGTTTTCTCTATGGGAAAGACACGCTCTGACTTAGATCACAGTAGTTCTCTTGCTGGATTCACCTCACCTATTTAACACCAGCCAGAATTTTTGCCATTCTACAGTCTTAGCTGACCCAGTATAGATCAAAAACTAAACGTTATTCCACTTTATAAAGACATCTATATGATCACAGTGTAATTTAATTTTTCAGTATAACTTAATGCCATTTTGGTTCCTTCTATGAAAGTAAGCAACTCATCCAGTTTACCTGTATTGAAGCAGTAGTTGCTATGTAATAATTTTGAATTAATTTGTTAAGGTGCACTCATCTAACTCCTTTTTCTTGTACTGAATGAAGCAATTCACTTACATACTTTTGTATGCAAGAATTATAGAAGGAGACACGAAAGCCATTAAAATTATATAACCTGAAATTACTACTGCAATGCTAACAAAAATGAAATTTTATGAATCATACTCATGGAAAGTATTTTCTTTTTAAAGGTGCAGAACGTGTCATTACATTGAAAATGGAAATTCCTGGATCCATGCCACCTCTTATTCAGGAAATGTTGGAAAACTCTGAAGGACATGAACCACTGACACCAACCTCAAATGGAAATACTGCAGAACACAGTCCCAGTATCTCACCTAGTTCAGTGGATAACAGCAGTGTCAGTCAATCCCCTATGGTGGAATAAGACATTTTCCAGCTACTTCAGACATTCCTAATACCTTATGTACAGGGATGAAAAGCAAGAAAAACATTTTTACTGCTGCTTAGTTTCTGGACTTAATATATATCTATATATGTGTATATATATATAGATAAACTCAACAAGGACCAAGAAATTTTCATATGTATCAATATATATACTCCTTGCTGTTTAAACTCTTAAAATAGAAAATGCAAACTTTTGAAACTCTTAAATCAGCCATTTCATGCAAAAAAATAGTTAAGCTTGTTTTCTCCTCTGAACATTCAATATTGCATGGTGACAAGACAGATCTCAATCTTAAAATTCTGGTTGCATTTCTGATGACTTTGTACATACAAATGTATGGCTGTACTCTCCATACTGGATGTTTGGTGCTTTCCTTTTGTCTGTCATACCTAAGATGATCAAGACACCAACATACGAAATGGACTACTGTACACATCCAGAGAAGGAAGTTTAAAGGACCGTCTGATTGAGTTTAAATATGAAAACTTGTCTTTGATGCCCTCAGTTTGCATCTCCTTCCTTGTAAAAAGTATACAAAACTTCACTGCCCCAGCAGAAGAGATACCGGTATCAGCATTAACTGCCAGATCAGTTATTCAGATGTCATTTGTTCCACTGTTAATGTCACTTTAAATTCTAAAGAAGTGGTTTCTTAGCTGGCTGGTGATCTAGCTACACAATTAACAGCTCCATTTCTACAGCAGTGCTAGCCTCCAAGGCAGAAACACTTTTCAGTGTTACCATGTTTTTGTTTACTTATTCACAAGCCATTAGGGAAACTTCATGGGATGATAACCAGCAGACTCATTTACAGCTTTTGAATCGCTGAGTCTAGGGTATTTCTTTAAGAATCAACTGCCAGGAATCAGCTGGGTTATCCAGCCTTCCAGGTGCTAGGGAAATACAGCTAAGACTTCCAGAAACACAAGGAGAGAATCTGCCTTCTTGGCCTTGTTAAATCACCATGAAGCAGAGTGAAAACTGTGGTAGAATGGTTAATAGATTTAAAGTGTCAGTTTCTTAGGTTTCATTTAAAGCACTAGTGGAATTTTTTTTTTATATATTCTAGCAAGTCTGTGATGTACTTTCACTGGCTCTGTTTGTACATTGAGATTGTTTAACAATGCTTTCTATGTTCATATACTGTTTACCTTTTTCCATGGAGTCTTCTGGCAAAGAATAAAATATATTTATTTTAAAAACTGTGTAGAAGTAGTCCCTGTAGTCCACACACACACACAGACACGATAGTTTTCCATTTTTTAATGTTTAAACTTCATTTCAAAAAGCAGGTTTGCTGTTTGCAACCATGACAATTAAAATGTGCTTTAGCACAGCTGTCTAGAACATCTCTACAAGCCAGTCAGACAAATACATGACATTTCAATGAGTAAAAAAGAGCATAAAACTGTAGGTGTAAGAACAAAATGTTAAAATGCCTACACACAATAATAAAAACCATCAATTACATTATCACATAAAATAAGTCAAATGTACAAAAGTTTGCGACAGAGGGGACAAAAGGACAACACAAGATATTTGTTGGAAAACATTTGTGTGCTCTTTGGGCACTTAATTAAACATATCAAAATCATCATCTTCATCAGACTCTGCAAAATATTTAACTTCTTTCCTAGCCCGGCCCGTCCGTGGCTTTGGGGCAGTTTCGGAGGCAAAGCCTGACTGAAAGATTTCCACATCAGAATCCTGGTCAAAAGCAGCCTTTTTGGATTTCTTAAGAAAAGAAAAGACAAATCAGTTGTGATGCTGTGTATGTTTTCCCTTTTAATTTTCAGAATTGAAGGAAACCTCTCTAATGCCTCATTTCTGACCACACCTACACCCCCATTACCATATTAGGAGTAAAGTAATACATTAGGTTCTTTTTACAAGGAGAAGAGAGCACAGAGGAAACTTACCTTGCTTGGTGTGGACTTGGGTGTTTTCTTTCCAGGGTTGTATTCACCTTCATTTTCTGAACCAGATGCTTTCCTTTTCTTTGCCCCTCTACCTTTTCCTAGATGAGAGATTACGAGTTAACTTTTTCTTTTTTTTTTTCCTAATAAACTTCAGACTTCCTCAGACTGAAAAGAACCCTAGTGAAGTTACTTTAGTATATCTACATGTTAAAGTTCAAATCCAACTGAAGCTTTTTCAGAACAGCAGTAAAATACAGTATCTTTTCTGTTTTAAATCTTTTATACTTCTTTCATAGTTACCCTGACAATTCAAGCTCTCGGTTCAAGACTTCATGACATCAGATAACTTCTATACTGCTGAAGTATTACAAGTCCTTGATCACCTTCTGTACTCATTACACAGCATTAATTCATGTTTAATATTTAGTAAATTTCCTCTAACCTCAACCAGCAACACTGACACATCCTTTCCAGACTCCTCCAATTACACCACTTGGTGTGCTGTGGTGGGAGGACTCTCAGAAATGGGATACCAAAGAATTGGTTTAAAAAGCCAGAAATTGCTGCTTACCAGAATTTTACTGTCTTGGAAAAAAAAAAAATGAGATCAAAGAAAATAACTAGTATCCAGTAGAACTGAAGAGGAATGGGGGGTGTGGAGCTACTAAGTGCATTTCCAACAGTGAAGATTAGATAAAAAAGTTCACACATTGTTTCCCAAGAAGTCAATACACTGTATTTGTCAAAAAAAGGCTCATGGCTCAGTAATCTACTTGTGATCAATTTACTAATAACTCAGTGTGGTTCTAGTAATAATTGTGAACCTTGTGCTACAGGGAGCACAGATGTGACTCTTACCTTTGGGTGCTGCAGTCTTCTTTGGAATGCCGAATTCTGAATCTGAATCAGAGTTTACAGTTTCCACCTTCTTGGCCTTGGGAGCTCTTTTAGGTTTAGGGGGCGCATCTAGTTTTGCTGTTAGAAGTTAGAAATACTAAATACGTTAAATTCACATATTGGTTAGAAGCATTAAATTGTATTAGATACTCCAATTACAGCATAAATGGCAGACATTATAACAAGATGAGCAGTTTCTGCACTCAGGGAAAACATACTTCAGCTTTTATGCTAAAACTGTGTGGAATACACAGGAAGTTTCCTGTGTCATGCTTTGAGAATATTGGTGCATTCAGTAAATTCCAGCATTCTTCATTGAATACTTTTTCATCTTTTTGATCACAAAACAGGTTACTAGCAGCTAAAGCAGCAGCAGAAGTTCTCCAGGTTGGATACTTTGAACATATGTGGATACATTACAATGTTTACAGATACAAGTGTTTGTGACATTTTCACCTTCAGGGTGGTACAACTGCTAGACAGCTTTCTCCAGGATTACTGCAGGAGTTTGGGAGATAGTGCATCTGGCTCTGTGACATAGTTTTCTGTCAATCTCAGTGCAAAAGAAACTTCAGAAAAAGCAGAAAGAATAGGAAGGGGACATATCCATGCATTTCTTACAGAATTTCATTCAGTGGTACACATCTAGTCTTGCTGTCTTTAAAAGACGACCACTGGAATGATCACATAGTGAGAGTTAAGGGATAGAATCATAGAATCATTTAGGTCAGAAAAGACCCTTAAGATCATCAGATAATGTGTTCTATAGGCTTACAGATGAGTAAGTCTTTTGCAGAAACCTCAGATACTCTACTGACCTACACTCTTATCAGCCACAAATACCTCAAATAGACACATGTAAAAACTCTAGATATTAGGAATGTGGACATTTGTGAGACTCAAGCTTGCATTTATAGTATCGCTAGAGGAATGTGTTTGGAGAACAAGAGAGCATCTCCACAAGCTTTTTGGCTATGATGCCTTGAACTGCCCACTGGAGAGTCACTGCAAAATGTCTTTTCAGCTTTTTATGATAATACCTACTGGGCAGTCCACATATCAGGTCCTGCCAACACAAAAAATAAGATCACCTTTGGCATCATGGATGGGGAATACAATGGTGTTGGTTATGGCAGTATTTCAGAAAAGATTTGGGGAAGGAAGCAACAATGCTCAGGAACCACAGTTGAAAGCAGCTTGAAATAGGTCTCTTTAGGTATCTCAGCTGGGAAATAACACCTGTATTAGCATAAAGCAAAACTAAGTCAGTCGCAAACACCTACCACTAAGCCTGAAAAAAGTACACAGCAACTAAAAGCAGGAGAAATACTTTCTAGAAGCATCACCAAAAGTAAGTAGCTAGTGATCAGTAAAGGAGGGGGGAAGTCCTACCTGAAGATATATGATTTTAGGTCCCATTAGGCAAATGCTTCATACAGGAAAAAGCTTTACCAGCGTAAGAAATGTAGACTAAGGGGCAGGGAAGAGAAAGATTCAGAAGTTTCATCAACTGGAAGATGATGAGCAGAAATTGTGACCGAGAGGATCTTAGTAGAAGGGATACATTTTAGATCTAGGTGACATTCAGCATCAGGAGCTGAGGTTGTGACACTCTCCTACAGGATTATGTGTGCTTTGGCCAAGTAAATGTAGTGCCTCACACAGTTCCTCATGCTGTTCATGTGAAACCCGCATACCAGATGCAAGCCAAGGATGCTCTATTGACAAGTACTCCCCAGCACATATACCATGAGATGTAACTATCTTCAGCTGGCTCTGAGTCCTCAAGTTTGTTAACCAATGTTAGAAAAGGAGCAGACTGCTCACTGGTAAACAAGGAACTGGGAGAAGGAAATGGGGAATGAAAGACACACGCCACACTGCCATAAACACTAGATTTTGTTCTTCCCTTGAAAGAGAGCCTATAATCACTGTTTAACTCTGAAGTCTACTTGCAGAACACCAAGTTGAAGGGACAGTAAGCTTCTTAATTGTTATCTGTTGCCTAAAGGAATAGTCTCCAAGGCTTCGAGAACACTTATTTCCCTCTGTACTAAATATAGGGGGTTCTCATCTGCTATCTTAAATTATATACTTAATGCCTGCACAAGTGTGAAGGATCTCTGACAGCAACTAGACTGCAATCAGCTCAGCCAAGCTCTCCCCTAGATACCATGACACGAAACCGAAGTCTGCAGCACAATCAATGTACACAGGCTCTCAAGAAGCCCAAGTTTTTGGCAGGAAGTCCAGGCATGTCTGGTATATCAGTCCTACAGCTGATGCAAAGAGTACGCCTCATTGCTAGAATCTCAACAGCTGGGCTGTTCAAGGTGAACAGCTGCTTATAATCATGAGTAAGGCTGTTTGTCAGATTTTCCTTAGGCTTACTATACAGCACGAGAACCTCTAAATACCACACAGGCCTCTAAATAATCATGGAAAGCAAGCTCAGCAGTCTATTCATCCTCTCTAGTGAACATCAAAAGCCAAGAGATTTCATCCCAAACTCCAAAAAGAAGCTGAATTCATACCTATTCTTTTATTTCTTCTCATTGAGAAGGGAATGCAGCTGTACAGATAGCAAGGCACAACAAATGTTTCAGCTTTCCATCCAAGCTCTGAAGTCACAGAAAATCAAATAACTGGAACAATTGCTTCAGCCACACAATAGACTTTCCCAGTGTGAGAGTGAGTGGCTGAAATATTACATTATCAGAAAATGGATTTTGAGGAGGCTGTTGCCAAGTCCATGACGATGGACTTAGACTCAAAGAGACTACTAAAAGGATACCAGATGACCAATGAACTAAGCCTGCTAGTTATCACTGCACTGTTGACTGTGATGATGAAACTCTGGTCATATCTAATCTGGGCCAAAGAGATGAAAACTGGTGAAAGCAACCTGTGTTACTGTCATGCACTGAGAGGGAGACTATCCCTAAGGCTACTCTGAAAGCAAAAATTTAACTTTTGTTTGAAAGAGAGCCTGTTTATATGTATTTTGTGAGTGTAAAGGTTAATGACCAACTCAGAAACAGATCACAGCTGTATTTTAGGGTTTCAAGTTAGGCTAATGACAACTCATCACATTGGGGCCTTCAAAAAACAGAGAGGGAGAAGGAGATTGAATGGTCAACTGTATCCATGACTAGCTTCAGCATGCACAGTTCTCTCTTGCATTTACTGCAGTACAGAACTTTGATATAAAAGACTACTCTATTAGAGATCAGCTATTTCTGTAAACAATTTTTTTTTTTTACCATAGTATAGAACTTTACCAACTGAAAGTGTTTGAGAAGCATTCAGGCATTCACTGATTCAAAGAGTTTATGAATTAAATTAGACACAATGCAGCAAGAGAAATTAGAAATAGGGAAAGGAAGCAACTGGGGAGAGGATGAAAAGATGCTGCAGTTCACTGGTACATAATATATAACACAAGACATTTTTTCCTCATTTTTAAGATAGTAAGCTAACTATTCTAAATGGCCGCTTTCTTGCAAATGTCCTTGAGGCATCTTTTTTGGAAAAAATTAATACATTAAAGTTCAGATGCAAGTCAGTCAAAAGAAGTTTTAAAAAACAAGGGCCACAGTATCACAGGGAGAAAAAACACTTTTGAAGGACAGAAGATTGAGCAGCAAGAAAAAAAGAAAATTATCTGAGAGACAGAGGAAAAAAGGCAAAGATTTGAAAGCAACAAAAATCGCTGGTCAATCAAGTGGTAAGAACTATATTTTATAACCTATTTAAACAACTGCTAGGTAAGCAAAAACCTTATTTTTGCCATTAATTACAGCAGTATCTACCATAACCTTTAATACATTTAAAACAAGTGTAAGTCTTCCTCTTGAAAGTAGAGCTAAAACCTCATAAACTAATGTTACTCAAGGTAGGCAGTGCAAAAAAAACTTATTCCTACAAACACTCAAGCACAACCACAGAAACAAATCCAAGTAATAAACACACTCTTCTTGGAATTGTCCTTAATTCCGCAATGTAAGATTGTGCAAGATGCCAGTTCTAAAAGTAATAATTCAAAGAATTTATACCTCTGAAGTTTGAGGAGAGCCTTTCATCATCCTCTGTTTCAATAAGTAAAACAACTGTGCCAAGTGGAACTTAATGTGACAGCCTACTGTGCTGGTTTTCAGCTGGGATAGAGTTCATTTCCTTCATAGTAAGTAGTATGAGACTGTGTTTTGGATTTGTGCTGGAAACAGTGTTGACAACACAGGGATGTTTTCGTTACTGCTGAGCAGGGCTTACACAGAGTCAAGGCCTCTTCTGTTTCTCATACCATCATACCAGTGAGGGGCTGGGGCTGCACAAGAAGCTGGGACGGGACACAGCTGGGACAGCTGACCTCAACTGACCCAAGGGATATTCCATACCATATGGAATCATGCTCAGCACATAAAGCTGGGGAAGGGGCCGGGGGAACAGACATTAGGAGTGATGGTGTTATGTCTTCCCAAGTAACAGTAACATGTGATAGAGCCCTGCTCTCCTGGAAATGGCTGAATACCTGCCTGTCCATGGGAAGTGGTGAATAAATTCCTTGTTTTGCTTTGCTTGCATGCGCAGCTTTAGCTTTACCTATTAAACTGTCTTTGTCTCAACCCATGAGTTTTCCCTTTCTCTTTTACTCTCTCTCCCCCACCCCACCAGGAAGGAGGGAGTGAGTAAATGTGTGGTGCTTAGTTGCTGGTTGGGGTTAAATCACGACACCTGCTTCGGACATAAATATTTCTTGGGGATTCCTCCAGTTCACTTGCTCTCCTTCCTTTCAAAATAAATAAGTTAGATCCATTATAGAAGGCTATCCTCAATCCCAAGGTCACCTTATTCCACATATTCACCGAGGCTAAAAATCTCCCATTAGATAAACTAACTGAAAGTTGAACACCAGCTCCATACGTGGGATGTATTAAGTTTTGACACTACAGTAGCCAGCTGAATTTCACTGAATTCAAAATAAATGAATGCAATTCCCACTTTGAAGACTGAAGGGACAATGGCAAAGGTGGTGAAGATGACTTTACATAAATGGATTGGCTTATAGGCCAATTCTATACGTACCCTTTTTAGCAGCTACTGTTTTACTTGGAATTTTCTCTGTTTGTTTTGGGGCAAAAGATGATGAGAAAACAGGAGCAGAATCCTCATCATCACTGTCCAATTTTGTTGTATCTACAATCACAGAGTATGGTTAGAATAAGATTCATTCACTGCATATCATCAATGTTAATTACTGTAAAAATTATTCTCAAAGAAGGTTTTCTGATACTACAACTAGGTCATGGATGTACTGTGACTTTCTTATGATACAAGCTTTGTTCCTCTAAGGATCAGAACCTCCTTCCCTTTTTCCCTTTATGAATGTGGGCATCCTTCTTCTATGACTACTGTGTGAAGTTTGTGTATATCAATCCCTAATATATTCCATCAATAACTGCTATTAAGATTAAATAGAACTGTGAATAAAAGCTCACCATCATCTGTCTTCTGAGAGTAAGATGGAAAAGAGAAGATGTTCCCAAAATCTTGATTTTTCTTGGCTTGAGATGTTTTTCTACTTGCAAACAGAAAAAGAGAATTCTATGAGTTGCATTAACTACATATTGAAGAACATAGACATCATAATATCCATATAAGATTTAATTCAAGTTTTAGCATTTCTAGCATTTTTGTATATGCTTGCAGCAGTCAAACCCCTAAAATCACCATCCAGTTGAGAACTTCAGGCATCTAAAATTAACAGAACTACTTTTTTTTTTTCAAAAATGTACCAGATGGCACAAGACAGAAAACAGAATCTTAAAAAATGCACGTTAACAGATAATATTACAGTGTATCATAATTTGGTGAGTCATGTCAACCTTTGCATAGGACAATTGCAAGGCTGAGATAACATACACTTTAATTCCTCTACAGAAATGTATACGTTTCATTTTACATGGTACATGTAAAGTAATGACAGGCTGATGTTTCTCAGTTTTGTTCAGCCACTTCTGCATTGAAAAATTTATTAGTAAAGAAATCCTGCTGAGTTACAGTACTTACTCTGGAGATGGCTTTGATTTGGCTGGGGAGAAGTCATACTCATCTTTTTCTAAACTGTCTGAAGGAACAAATTCATCTTCTCTGTCATTTATAACTGGAGAGGCTTTTACTTTGAGCTCATCCAAATCATTATTATTGTTAGCATCATCATCATCATCGGCATCATCTTCTTCTTCTGAGAAGTCAAAAGTATACTTGGGCCTCTCAGCTAAAAAAAATCACACATATACACATTTCAAGATAGTTGTTTATGTTACATAATACACATACATAAATAAATCGAAGTGGAAGTCAGTAAACAATCCCAGTCTCAGACTACACAAGATGAAAGACTGGCAGATAAAAAACTTGTTTCAGCCTAGAAGAATAAACGGACATAATTTAAAGTGTTACCAAACATCTAACACCATCTGTGGCTTGCTCAGACACCTTCAGCTAATGGCATTATGCACACACCACTGCATAAGTACTTTTAAGGAATGAGAATCCTTCACTTAAAATTGAAGTTTTCTTGAATCCATCATTAGAATATTCTTCCGAACCAAGTGCTTGAAAAATTAATCAACAATTTTCCAGAAAAGTCTGTGTGTTTTTTTAAAACTATACAATACTTACATATTTTCCAAACTTTTAGTTCTACTTTTCATGGACTTTTCAGAATTTTTTTGATAAATTTTTAGTAGCTTTTTGGGCCATATTTGACAGTATAATTGCATTAGAGTAATTTTTTTGTTTGTAATGATATTATCTTATATGTTGTATTTATGTATGTTTCTTGTATAATTCACCAGAGTTTTGTAAGTAATTTCTATTGTAGTGTTTAGAATAAGGGAAAAGATTTCTGGACCAAGTTACAGAATCTCTCATTATCTTTTAAGTTCCTAGTTCTGACATTAAGAGTTTCTTTCACTAAGCAGATAGTGAAGAAAATGTAATGCAAGCTACCTATAGGAAATAAGGTCCTAAAGAAAGGCTACAGTCAAATAAAAATGTAGTTTTGTAGTTCAAACTTTCAGTCACAACACACAGTTCATAAAAGCTTGGGTACCTGCAGCTCTCCTAAGCAGAGAGTCTCTTGGAATAATCACAGGTTCATTCTCTTCTAAATCACTTTCAGACTTGGATTCATCATCTGACCACGGGTTTCGTTTCTTCACTTTTTTTGCACCAGATTTTGTAGATGATGGTGTTCTTCTTACCCTAGTGCCTGCCACAAGTGAAAGCATTTACTACAGTCAGGTTAAAAAGTATTTTCATCTTTTCTAATTGTTTATGATACACAAATTTAGCATAAATTTTAATCTTAAAAAGTTCTCTTTTAAATGATCTGAATTTTCTTTTCCTCTCTGCAGAAAGATTTAACATGATGAAATTATTTCACACAGAACCTGATCTCCTGCTGCCAAACAAATCTGTTTCATGACTGAAAAACATAAAGTCTCTAATTCGAAGTTTTAGCTCTTTTGCAGTCAAACTTTCATTTTTTTTAACAGTTGCAGCAGTTTTCCATGAAAAGAACATGTAGTTTTTCATTATTCAGGGAACATGATCAGAAACAGTTATTGGAAAAATACAATAAGCATAGGAAGAGGGGTACCCTATTGTGGGGTGTAATAATGTGGTCAGTCAATTGCAGGGCAAGCTCAGGTCAAGCTGGTCTAATTTGCTCTGGGCTCATCACTGGCTAAGGTAGATTTGAGTTGCACATAGACAAGTCTGTCATAACTGTACTCAGTTAATCTATTCAGGTGGGATAATCCCCTGAATAATCAAAACCAGATCTTATCTCAGAATAATTATTTGTGCAACCACATTTTATTCCTTCTTCAATAAAACCCCTCATACTTCAACCTTCTCTTCTGACTTAAGCTTTCTTTTTTGTTGCTGCCTCCCCATTACTATATATTTCTCAAACAGCAATAAGAAATTCCTGCTAACAGAGGAAAAAGGTAAGTGAACACAGACATTGGTCAGTCTGCCAAGCCATAGCACCCATAACTTTTTAAAAGTCAGAATGACTGAGTATGTCAATAGGAAAAAACATTAATCAAGTTTTACAATCTATACCATTACTCAAACTGAAGGACTGAAGGTCAGTGCTATATCCTTCAATATCAGAGAGCACACAAACTAGAAATTTCACTTTGCACTGAATTAGCCTCAGTATGTAAAAATAAACTATTTTTCTATTCACAAATTCAAAGATTTAGACACCCCAAAAATTCAAATGTAGAAAATGAAAGATCCACCACCCCCAGGAAGGCAGCTTACAAAAAGAAATTTTGGCAGAGAAGTTTCAAATATTTCTACACATCTTTTTAGGGAAGAAAATCAGATGAAATTGTGATTATTCTGCTCTATTTCCCCTCTTACTACGTGTTAAAAATTTATTTCATGCCCAGTTAGTGTACACAACTAAGGTAACTATGGCTCTGTAAGGATCTTACCAGGCTCCTTCTTCTCTCTCTTAGGTTTAGGGGTTTTAGCTGCTGCAGCTGATGCATTCAGTGAGTCATCCCCACCACCCTCAGCTGGCACACCACCAAATTCTTCATCAAATTCCATTTTTATTGCTAAAGAATCGCTTTCACCCTAAAATGGGCAACATAAAATAAATTACACCTTGAACTGGAATGGTTTTGTAAATGATAATAAATGAAAGTAGACTAGTATATTGAGATTTGTTGAATAGCCTTGCAAAGACATTTCAATAAAAACACCTGAACAATAAGCAGTCACAAGAGGCTTGAGAATGTAAAAGAAAATCCAGTACAAACTTCCTCATGTATTACGTCAGCAAAACAATATAAATACAGCATTAATGATGTCTAGTGATTTGGTTTTATGCTACCAGACTAGAAAAATATAGCAGTTCAATGATAAATAATCTAACTATAGTAATTGTTTTGGTTTACCTTCTTCTTTTTCAGCAGCTTCCTACTGGCATCAGCTTTCATGGCAGATGTAATCTGTGGAACTATTCTTCTGCCAAATGGTGATGGCATGGTTTCTTCCAACTGAAGTTTCTTCATCTTGGGTTTACCAACTTTCCCTTTTATTGGTTTGCCAACCATGCCAGCCAAAACATCTTCTCTCTCCTGTGCTTCTACTTTCTAACAAACAAGGGGAGGCAGGATGGAGGGGAACACATTATTTTTTAATGAGAACAAAGCAGAACGTGGTGATTATTTAAGATTCAACTCCTTTTTACACGGAGCATAAGGCTTCCCTTAATTCTCTCCTGAACTGAAACGTACTTTCCAGTAATGGAAAACTGACCACTTAATCTTGGTAAATTTTTCCTTATCCTGTACAGTTAAAAACTACACTTGTATTCACGATTAAAGAAATACGAACCTTTGGACACCGTTAGACTGAAAACCTGTTTCTCATATATGCGTGTGGGTACAATGTAATTTTCCAGTATTTCAGCATTTAACTTAAACATCTAGTTTTCTAGAGTCATTTTTAAGGCACATTTTCCTATCCTTTAATCAGCTTTCTTCACAGTATGCACATACAGCCGAAATACAGACATTTGAGCAGAACATTTCCAATTGCAGCTCTACCAGTAACACACAAAGAAATAAAACAAATGTCTTACTTGTATTACCCTGTGTCACTTCAAAAGATTGCCTCAGCCCTTTTCAGGCAACATAGAAAGCTGAGGCTCAGCAAGTTATTCACCAATAGGACCTTATCTTTTTCCAGAGTTACTGATGAGGCAAAGTAAGGGCCTCTCATATAGTTTCTACTGTTTGCACACTCCATTCCTAAATGTACAGCCTTGCATTTGATAATACTTACTGCCTAACAAACAATTAGATCACATAACTATATAATTATGTAACTACTTTAATTATTCACATTACCAGTTCCTAATCCCAAGTTTTTGTGTCATTTGAAAACTAACTTTTCTCCTGGTTACTTTTCTTCTCTCATCACTGAGTTGGAAAACACATTAAACTGTATAGATGCAAGAGACAATCCCTGAGGAACACAACTAGGAACACAACTAACCAATATTGATTTCCCAGTTACCATTATATTTGGAGATGTATCTGGTTTTAATTCAAAATGTGGTATTTTTAAATTATTTTGTTTAAATTTTAATAATTTCTGTTAATTAATGCTTTTAGTTAAATTAATTTAAATTTAAGATTTTAGAAATATATGTAAAGTAAAACATACTTCAAGCTCTTCAACAAAGGCTGCTAAGTCTTCTTTCCAAAGATCTGAAGGAGATTTCCTTTTAAGGTCATTTAGTTCTCTCTCCTAAAACACGAAAGTAGTATGTAGAATGTAAGTCACAATTGAAGTAAACGCCATCAAAACTGAACATTCCCATTAGGCACATCAGTAATTACTGGATCATTTCAAATAAGTCTTCCATGGTGTACCAACCTTGGAATCTCTGTGCTTAATTAACTCTTCCACTTTCTCTTTCGTGAGTGACCACAGAGACATGTTTAAGATGTAGTTAAAGTCAGGGCCAGAAGTTGCACCAGAAGCAGAGGAAGTATCATCATTGGCATTCTGTGAGTCCTCCTCTTCGGCAGCCTGGAGTGAAATATTCACAATTACAAGTATTAATAATCTTAGCTCTATGCATGAACTGTAACACTGCTCCAAAGCACTGTCATAAAGCAGTTAGGTATGCCCTCACAGACTGAGTAACCTTAACATTTTCTGGACCTTTCCAAAAGGCCATGTCCCTGTGACCTTCTATAGTTGGATTATTTAATCATTTAAGAAAACAAATTTGAACCTGATGCTAAACCATATGCTTTGTATGCTATTGGCTACAGATATTGGTGCTGTCCCAGCTGTCTCACAGGGTTGAGACCTTTGCCCTTCGGATATTCATGCATATCTGTTCCTTCAGAAATGAGCACAATCCTTTGGGTAAAAATGGGTATCAATACCCTGAATGTACAAACTGAGATTTGGAAGTAAATCAAAATTTCTCATAATAATAATTTTGTTGTAAAATACAATGCACTGCATAGAGTTAAAATACAGTATTAAAAAACCAAATCAAATCAAACGTGAAATAAAAACAAATAGCTAAAGCAGCGGCAAAGTCAAAGAAAAGGGGTGGATGACAGAGATCTGAATCTGCTTTTCAAAGTGGTTCCATCTTCCCCATAGTAATGCATGAAATTAAACTTGTCACATATCTCTTTTGCAACAATAAAAACTTCTTGGGTTTTAAAAAACCAGAAATAAATATAGGTCAAGATCAAATTTACTAAAATAAGTTTAAAAGTCATAGCTTTACAATACTCATGTTTCATTACATAAAACTGATGAATAAGTTATATGGAAATAATGACATTTAGCAATTAGTTTTATATATGGGGTAACTGATGCAACACTTTCTGGATCAGCCAGTCAGAAATCAAGTTGCCAGTTTTGATTTGGGTACATTAAGAAATTTGATCCTCTGCATTCCCATTTTTCAGACTTGTATTATCTAGTTTTCTTCTAAGAATTACACACATACAATACCAACATTACATGACTGTATTTTTGTACAAGTTTAATTCTTTTTAAAAATGGAAGCCAATAAGGAGTAATGAATAATGTTTTTAAAGTGCTATGTGCGTTATAAATTAAGTTAGACTACTGCAAAACAAACACCTGAATCAAGTAATAGAATTTATAATACTAACAGCATCAAATATATGCAGAGATTTCAAATTATTACCTTTTCCTGTGCTTCTTTCCAGGCTTTTACTGGATCAGATTCATAACCTCTCTGGACTAACATCTGAATCAAATCTCGTTTTGATCTGTTCTCTACAAGACGCACACACACAACCAGGAGGGGGAGGGGGAAGGAGAAAAGGAAAATTAGTGTCACGAAAATCAATGTCTTGAATACAAGTACTTTCCACTACACTTCAATTTCCAGATTTTCCCCCACTCTTAACTATCCTAACTTCTGTTTACTCACCGATGGTAATTTTCCCTTGTATCTTCTCCAGAATGAAACGAGCTTGATTGTTAAGCTTGGTAGATTCTGCACCCAACATTCCCACGAGCCATTCCTTGCGTAAACTATAATAATGTAATCGCAAATCAAAAAACTCCTTCAAGATGTCTTGCACAGTTTCATACTTCTTCAAACATCCCATGTGATCAAACAGCACCTATAAAATACATAATATACTTCTTGAGAGAGAGTGCATAACTCAAACTTTGTTAACCTTTGTGTACGAGTTGATTTCTATTGCATATAAAGGCACCATACAAAAAGTGATACTTTGAAGACTGTGAACTCAAACACTACTGTGGAACTACACAGCACATAGCTAGAGAGATTTAATTTTTATTCATAAGCCATCTTAAGATGAGATTTATGGTAACACAGTGAAACAAAAAGACAGCTATGTAGAGAAATATGCCTAAATTGACTGAATGACTAATTTTATCTAAATATTAAATCACAAGTCCAGTAGCAACTAATGACTCACAACTATTTAACGTAATAGTTGAAAAGCTTAATAATCCTTAATAATCTTTCAGTTCAGTTGTGAAATCTGTTACTTTTCAGTTGTGAAAACTACTATCCTTCAAGCTCAAGCACAAAGTAAGAAATCATTTTTACTTGATAGGTGGAATCAATCCTGCCTGACTTGTGACATCTCTAGTTTAGACATTTATAGGTGAACTAGTCACCCTCAGTGCCCTCCACAGTTAACTGAAAGAAATAAACCCCTCTAGAGGGCAATTCATCCATCCAAAACAGCTATTTGGGAGTTGGGGGACAATGACTAGCTCGCATAACTTTTTAAGATGCTTACACTAGAGCAGATTAATTCCTACACACACACAGAAAACAGCCCTTACTTATTTATGTCAGTAGGAAGAAAACACAGGATTAAGCTGCAAAACATTTTGTAATCTGCGAAACATAAAACTGACAACGGATTCTCACAGCAGTTCATATGGTTGTTTGAACGGGTGAGAAATACCATCACCTTGATTTGGTAGGTTTGCTTTTCAAGTACAATATACAAAATGGGTTGAGCAAGGCCTGTTTCCTCTTCCAATTTTATGGTCTTTAATTTATTTTTTAGCTATTTTCACATAGCTTTTGATGTATACAACAAGAGCAACAGTAATGATATTTGTGCTTTGTGATAATATCTGAAAGCAGCATCTGCCAGAAAAAAAAACAAACCACCTCTTTTTTCAGGATCTGTAAAGACAGGTTGTTTGGAAATCTTCAGGCAGAAATTATCTTATAATGCAAGTCCCTCTCCTAATAGACAGGTATATTTATTCACATTCTTAGTATGGTTAGTAATTTACAAAACTATTATGTCTTTAGCAGCTTAAGTACAGTGTTTGCTATACCTGATAAACTAAAATTGGATTTATGTTGGTTGAAACATTGGATTATTTAACTCCTATTAGAAGAGTAACAGCCCTGCATAAAGTGCCATTTTGAAAACGTAACTTGACTCAAGTTTAAAACTCAAATCTCATTATAACATGGCAGAAAGTTATTTGTATGATCTACTTTACATTAACCACTTTTGGTTAGCTGCATAGGAAATTTTCAGTTACAGGAAAGCCACCACCCCAGGCCTGCCTTATTTGAAAGACTCATCAGGACTCATCATATGTTTATCACCACTACAATTTTCTACTATTCAAACAATTTCAAACAAACAGTGCACTGTTCAATACCAAGGACCAAAGTATACTACAAAACATTTACAGCAAACAACAGTGGGGATTCTGATAGCCAAACATGAAAAAGTTACCATAGAATTACAAGTAAGACTTGTTTGAAGCTTAAAGACTTTGTGCAATCCAGCAGCTTCTGCCTGTGCAAGTTTTTCTTCTGTCATCTTCACAACAAACTTCACAGTTGTATCAGTGTGGTATTCCTTATAGTCAGAAATTAATGCTGGAGTTTTTTCAGTCCCATTCAACATAGGTTCTAGAACCTGTTCTTTGTACACCTATGAAAAATAGAGACGCAAAAACAATAAATATTTAAAATGCCTTAAATTGCAAACCAACTGAACAACATAAATTTTCAAAGCTTTGTACATTACATCTGATATCAGTTATAATATAAAGAACCAGTATAGCCTGCAAAATGCAGGCCCAGACCAGCACAAACATAAGAGGCAACTACAAGGACAGAAAAGGCTCCTCTAAAGTGGTTTAACTATGAATTCAGCTGAAGAAGTATGTATTCTTTATAGTATGGACAGTAGATGGCACAAGTAGAAAAAACCCTCTTCTACAAAAGCACATGAAAGAATGAAGCCATGTTCCCTTCCAGGTATAGTCATTAGAAATTGTGTTAAAAGTTCATGCACATGTATGATTAAATAGTTTAATGAGGAACTCTTCATTGCTTTTTCATTTTATTTAAATGTATTTCACTTTTACTTACCTGGGTCCATGTCCTTACAGGAAGCTCTGTAATTTCTACTGTGTTCCTGTCCACCACAAATATTTCACCACTGACTACGTACTGATTTTGACCAAGTTCCTGAATGGTTCCTTTGAAGTTTTTGTAGTTTGGGAGCTGAAATTGGAAAAAACCAGGAAAAATCGTAATAATCTTTTTAGTAAAATGATGGGAAAATATCTGTTTCCCATACTCCATACCATTATCACTTTATATTGCACTAATCCATCAACTAGCCTCTCATGCTTGTGAAAATCTGAAATCATACAAAAAATACTACAGAAAAAATAGAATGCGCACATGCATTCTATTTTGCACATGGTCCTGCAGTGACAGGACCAAGTATCCTAATGTCCACAGAGCAGAAAAATGATTAAAAAGATACAGTTGAACCCAGTGAGGTGGTGAGGTTTTGGTTTGTTTGTTTGTTTTTCTCTCTTTTAAAGAAACCTCCAAACACAAATAAGGCATGACAGAAAGCAAATTAACACCCCAGTCTCACAACAACTTTACAGAAGTAGTGCTACCTCCCCTAATAACTTTCAATTTTGTGCTGTTTGGCAAAGATAGTGGAACCCATCCAGTTTAAAACTTAACTACAAGGGTGGGGAACTTTTTTTAACTGAATTGTTTCCCTTATCCAGCTTACCATGTGGACACAAACACATACCATCATACAGAAAGGAGCTAGATGGAGGCAGAACTGCCTCTTTCAACCACAGTGAAGCTTCAATTGACTGTGAGACTACACAGAAGGCCTAGGAGTCCTAAAGGAAGGGCAATGGATTGCATTAATTTAAAAAAAAAAATCTACTCATTGTTGCCAAGAATTTGCAAAAGGAAATTCACTACGTCATGAAAATTGATACTGCAAACTTAGTGAACTGTGATCCAAGTAGAGAAGACACTTCTGCTTCTCTGACTTGGTAAACACAGCAAAGTAGCAATATTCATCAGTTGTAAAAGAAAGGTTGCATTAACTGTATTTCATCTGTTGGTTACAGATATTATGGGTTCACAGGTATCTTCCTGTTCGCATTTTTTTAAGTATACACCACTTCTGGGTCTTCTTACAAAATTTTAAATAAAGAAACAGAAGCTAGATGCAGTTCAGAAGCTTGCTTGCAACAATAATATCTTGAACAGCAGCAATATCTTCTCCTCTGCTCACAGACATATAAAAGAGAGAACAATTCCGACAAGACAGAGAAAATATTAAGTTTGGTTGAAGGTAAGTAGCAATACTTCCAAAAAGAAAGAGTGGTACAACTTTTTACTCTACTGTCATGCCATAACTTTCAACTAAAAAGGCTTACAGTCAGCAGACTGAAGAAAAGTCCTCTAAAATAATTGGAAAAATTACAAATTGCAATAGTTTTGCTTCAAGGTGAACTTCTCCACCTCACCCCAACAGTCAAGTAAAGCTTCTACACAAAATTACTGGGACAAACCAGCTCAGATATTCCAATAATCATAAAGTTCTAGAATGACAGGAATTAATTTTGTAGGTACAAACATATAAAATACCAGTATATACTGTTATTTTTACCATTGGGTGGGGATCTAAGCCATCCAGCATTCGTCTGACATTGTTTACAATCTCTCTGGTATCATAGTTTGGAAGTTTGCATGCCCATCCAGTACCAATTCCTTCAGCTCCATTTACTAAAACCATAGGAATGATGGGAATATACCATTCAGGTTCCACACGTTGGTTGTCATCATAAAGGAATTTAAGCAAGTTATCATCCACTGATGGAAAAAGTAGCCTTGCTAAAGGGCTTTGAAAAAGAAAAAGAAGAAAACCATTTAAACTCAAGTCCAGCAAGTAAAGTACATATTGCTTTAACAGTCCTTCGGCCTAGGTATGATCTTTTTGTAGAGTTTTATGTCTTCCTTTCTCTTTGCCATTCTGACGCTGAAAATCCAGTGTACATACCCCCTGAGAAAAGGAATTTCTTTCAAATGGAAGAGCATGTTCATAACAGATGAAGTTTGTTTATTTCACAGTAACACACGTACCTGATACACTAGCAACTGATGACATTTAAAATCCACAAAATATTATTCTTTGAAGCATTCAGAATACACGGTTCAATGTGACACTGAGGTACCCAGCAATAAAGCAACACAGTATGCAAAGAGTTGCAAAACTGCCTTGCTTAAGTGTAGATCTAGCAGTTTCTGAAAATGCTACAGAGGTTTTGCTGGTGACTCTTTTGCTCATCTAGAACATTGTCGTGGGTGAATACGATTTCCAGCACCTCATGCAAAAAGGGAAATGTACAAAACTAGGTTGCTACAGAAGGAACATGGATAAGAAATGGAATAAAACTTGATACTTACATATAAAGCTTACAATTAGAGGAAAAGAAGAAACTACAAGGAATTTAGGCAAAATATCTCACTGAAATTAGGAAAGAAAATCAGCAACATAATTTATAAAATACTGTAATTTACATTAAGGAACACATTCTAACATTCTGCACACCAAACTGAATTTGAAGTTACTAGGTGTGAAAAATTAGCAGTATAAAATAAGGTCTTCATTATAAATTATGTGCAAATTAGTTTGATATGAAGAAACTCATCCAAAAGTAAAAGAATCAATCTGAACTTTGAAGTCTAGGCTGAATGGCAGGACTTCTCACCAGGTAGCAACACCTTTCTATTGTGAAACTGAATAGAGTTCACAGTGAACAGGGGGACTGAAAGCTACTTCTGCAAGAAGTCACGATTTAAGATTGGTACCTAATTTGAGTGATCTACACCTTCAATCTTCAGCCTTGCACTTTTATGCATGGAAAAATCATACCAAAAAAATCAACGTGCAAAACCACACTTTAAGAGATCCCAAAGCAGAATTTGAGCTTCTATCAAAATATTCCAATCCTTCCCTGTTCCTCTTGCACAAAAAAAAAAGAAGTGTTGTGAAAGGATTCGTTTCATGACAAGGCTTTTCAAAAGCATGCATTTCACAAGCTTTACATTTGTAGTTACCTTAACATGGTGAAAATATAGCGAGGACTGGCAGCATCCTTTCCACCATGAAGCCTGGTGCCAAACTGACCAATAGGCTGTAGCAGATTCACATTGTTACTTCCAACAAAGTTCTGAGCCAAATTGACGATAGTCATCATTAATGCTTGCTGCAAGAAAACACATAGTAATAGTAATAAGAATAGGTAGAGACAGTCTTTCCTAATTAGCCAGTAAAACCTATTTTTTAATGCCCCAAAATTGTGTGACTAACCTGAACTAAATTTTAAAAAAAGTAGTCTCCCTGAGAAAGGAATGTTGTAAACTTATTACAAGGGTTGCTGGCAAAACATGATGCTCCCTCTTCCACAGCCACATTGCCTCCCTGATTTATATGTCCTTACATTTTATGTTTAGGAAAACCCCTGAGACTCTCAATTTTTTCTAAAGCACTTCTCTGGAGGAAGCAAAGGGGCATAAACTGACTGCACTTACTACTGCACAAACCACTGTTCATCGTTTTTAAAGAAAGAATAGAAGGGATGCCAGGACTGCTAACACGTAAACTCTGGCTAACATTTCAGATAAATATAAACAAAAGGGAGCTAGAAATAACCTTTCTTCTGACACAGTATCAAGTTTGTGAAGAAGAGTATCTCTGCTTCTTTCCTTAAAATACTGTATTTCATGTTTCAGACAAAAATTGTCCTAGCACATAGTTCCTATATCCCTTTGATTTGAGAATCTAGAAGTTACCTAGGCAATTAGTTATCTAGTATCTTTCCATAAGCCACAATGTATTTGGGATACCACTGTGCACAAAGACTTGGAAAGAAAGGAAATACCCCGTCTTATTAAGCTACATACACTTTAGTTCCTTTTCTTTAAACGTAAATTTGTGATTAGTAGACTTATAGTCAATAGGTTTGCAATTTCAGTACCACAAACATTTACGTAATATTTTATGTGGGCTAAAAATCCTCATAGCTTTACTCTCCTTCATACTCACCTCCCCATGGTGATAAGCTGACATTTCAGCCACAGAACCAGCCAGCTGAGCAACCTTTACTTCACGTTTGTCATTTCTCTTAAAGCAAGTGAACAAAACTTTGCGTTGCCCCGGTTTTAAACCTATTAAGAAGAACAATCCATTTTCAACACACACAAAAGCATATGTTCTAAAGTAATAAACTTGTTTTGCCTTATTATCATTTCTAATCTCTCAAAAGAATTCCAAACATTAAATGGAAGCAAATTCACACTGTAATATCAACAAAATAATCAACTAATATATCAAATCTTTTAAAATAATAAAAAAATATTTTACCAAACTCAGAAAATTACCAGGAAAGTAGAAACATAACCCTTTCAGCCAATTAGTATTATACAGCATAAAATACATCTTTCTAATAAACAGCAACTTGATCCTGCATGTATGACTTCCACAAGTCAAGAGTTCTTTCTATTCTACTCAGCAATATCTTTTTTCTAAGAATATCAACACAAGTTCGGTAATGACAAGTGTAACATGTATTTTAAAGCACTCTGAATTTTTACTTTCTGCGTGAATATCTCAAATATTGAAGAAAATTCAACAAAAAGATATGCCACTTTTAGATATTTTAGAGTTTTAAGGAAGAAGCCAGTCTCTTAGATCTTCTGGTTTGCTTTCATTTCTTAGGCAACTTTAGGTATAACATCTGCGTGGAAGGGATTGCATCATATTTTCTGTATATTATCTAGAACTGATAACCTGTTCTAGATTATGCTTATAGATCTATTCAGAGTTTTAACTCACATACATTTACAAAATGCACCAAAATATTGTTATGTGTTACCATTACTACCTTGGGTCAAACATAATAAGAAGAAGGGGGGGGAACAACCCAAAAACCAAAAACCAACCAAACGAAAAACCAAAACCAAAATGAAACAAAACCAAAAACCAAACCAAACCAAACAAAAAGAGACACTGACTCCAATCTCCATTTTATTCAAATATGTAATTTTTTTTACAATGGGTCCACATCATGTTTTTCTACCAAGTCTGCTGAATATAATAAAATTACAGCATTTTCTTTACACAGGAGGATCCTCAAGGAGTAAGAACGGTAACCAGTAACTGTGAAGAGATAATCAAAATATTCTTCCTCTTCATTTTTTTCCAGAGATTTGCCACCAGACTAGCCTGTTATATTTCACCAGATGATGCTAAAGGACGAAAACCATTGCTAGAGTACTACACCTGCTGAACAACTCACATATCCTTGCCCAGAATGCAGAATCACAGCTGAAGTTGGCAGAAACACTGATAGTTATTATATATAATATTCATAACATTATATATCCATATATTATATTACAAATATATATAGACACACACAAATACATGAATAACTATGTTCCTTTCTTATTTTCTTACACTTTTGTAGAACGAATCTTGGAGAACTTCAATTCACATTAACAGTTGTCATTCATTATTTTAAGTTTCAGCAAAATCATTCTGCTGTTTCTGAGAAAGCAGTCAAGAATACAGTATGTTAAAATGAACAATGACCTCTTGAAGCATGCATCTTTATAATTACCCAACTATGGGAGGAAGTAAGGCTGGAGAAGCTGAAACAGACTGACATTCTTTGACTCCCTAGAGATGTATCTGCCATACCTAACTCAGCCTCATTCTGCAGCAAAGCTGAGGATCCATTCTGCCAGGAAGCTACTGACCCTATCCCCCTGTGAACTATCTCACTCTCTCATCTAAAATACAAAAAGCTGTTGCTGCATGAATATTTTGGTATGGGTCTATAGTGTCAAGAAGGCTGACCACCTCCACTGTAAAAAATATACTGGAAAGTGGAGATAAATGTGCTCCCCCCACCCCTACTGCCCCCATGAAACCTCAAGGCCTTTATTCTGACGTTAGTAAGCCTATGCATATGGACAATCACATGGATGGAAATTCCAGCTCACACTATCTGCAGATAGTTTTACAAATGAAGCTCTAGTGTAGTGTAGTGAAGCTGCTTCTTTTAATGTCCATGCTATTGCAAGGGGAGAGTTAGTAAACCTGATTGACAGAACCCTAGCAAGATTACAGGTCAGTAAACACTAGATCACTGCTTGTGGTGTAAGACTGAAGGGAGAAAACATTTGCATCTTTATCTGCATTCAGCTGCTGTCTTGAATTTAGATTATTATTAGCACTTAAAAGACCAGCTTTCTCTGATGATTTGACTAGAAACAAAACTTGTAGAGTCTGGTGAATAGGTCTGGTTACATAAAAAGGCTGAAACAGCTTAAACTTCCCCACTGAAGAAATACAGCAATTAGCACATAAATCACAGAACGGGTCAGGTTGGAAAGCACCACAGTGGGGTCATCTGATCCAACTCTCCTGCTCAAGCAGGGTCATCCTAGAGCACATTGCACAGGATTGCATCCAGACAGTTCCTGAATATCTCCAGTGAGGGAGACTCCACAACTACTCTGGGCAACCTGTTCCAGTGCTCGGTCACCTGCACAATAAAGAAGTTCTTCCTCGTGTTCAGGTGGAACTTCCTGAGCATCAGTTTCTTCCCATTGTCTCTTGTCCTATTGCTTGGCACCATCAAGAAGAGCCTGGATCCATCCTCTTGACACACTCCCTTCAGATAGTTATAGATATTGATAAGGTCCCCTCTTAGTTGTCTGTTCTCAAGACTGAACTGGTCCAGCTCCCTCAGCCTTTCCTCATAAGAGATGCTCCAGTCTCTTATTCATCTTTGCTGCCCTCCACTGGATCAGCTCCATGAGCAACACATATTGAGGGGCCCAGAACTGGACACAGCTCTCCAGATGTGGCCTCACTAGGGCTGAGTAGAGGGCCAGGATCATACCCCTTGCCCTTCTGGCAATGATCTTCCTAATGCACCCCAGGATACCATTGATATGAAATGATAACCAATATATAGAAGTTCTCATATTCTCTACTTGAATGCATTGATTCCAGTAAAAATCACAGCTTTAAAAATCATCAATAAAGAGGAATGTTATAACAAATCATAAGGAATTACCAGCTTACCATCAACAAGGGAAGGGATAGATCTCTCGTTGTCTGAATTTGAGAAAAGGATCAACTCCTTGTTAATGAAATCATTGTAAGTCAAATGTTTTGTTGCTGTGCCATATAAAAATTGCTGAAAAAAACCACATACATTATTCATTCAATACAAAAACTACATTACATTTAAATCTCACCCTGCAGATTTATTACTGTTATTTAGGACTCACCTCGGGAAGGCCATGTAGCCGACGCTGTCGTCTGTCTTCCATGAAATTTGTTAACCATTCTTTTCGGTCATCAATCTTCTTCTTACTGAAGGCCTGAAAAGATTCCAAATACACTAAATTATCAGCAATATAAATGTTTGTGTAAATGTATGTTACTTCAGTCAGAATTTTAATTATATTGCACTATCTGATTGAGTATTCAATAAAGCTTATTTGGACAAGCTAATCCATATAACTAATGTTTACATTTAAGAAGCAGTACCAGTACATGACTTTTCACACATTTTTGCGCAGTGTTTTTGAACTGACAGATCTTTTGCAGATTGCAATTTAAATTTATATTACTTTCCTGAAATTTGCACACATTTGGACAAATCTTATCATTCTTCTTCCCCTCTTCACATCAGAGTTCTCCTTTGATACATGTTTGAAGGTCTTTCCCCACAGAGCTTTAAGGTTCGGTTCATCATTTAGACTGAAATATAACCATCTCTTATGAAGAAAATCAACTGAAGGTATTAGAAAAAATACCCTACTCTTCTTGTCCTCTCCATGCCCTGGAGCCACAGAATGCCAATAACTTGTAGTTGTTCCTGAATAGGCATTCCTAGTCCTCTTAAGAAAATTGACAAGTTGACAAAATCAAAACTGCATGAAAAGACTGAGTTTAGGCCAGCTAACTGAAGGCCTCAGCCTTCATGATGACAAGGTGTCACTTTTAAGCAACCACCCTACGAAAGGACACAGGAATGTTCTGACTCTGTCATGTCAGAGAAACAGAGTTCCCCTTCAGAGAGTTTCTTCTCCAAAAGAGTACAAGAACACACAGAAACTGTGTATGTGGTTGCGAGACACTGGATTGTTATATTAATTATTGGTTCAGATCAGCTCAAGGCAGGGGGTGTGGCAGGGAAGGGACAGATCAAATTTCATGGAAGTGAGATAATGGCCCATCCCATATCTCAGTCCCTGCCAGCCACCCCGGGACACCCTGGAGCAGCGTCAGCCAAATACAGGCCGGGAGCCTTCACCACGGCCCCTTTTCTCCCTAACCCAGCCTCAGAACCAAGAACATGCTGAGAGCAGTGCCTTCCACCACACCCCCTGGAGCCCCTAACCCAGCTCCAGAATGGAAAACACACTGGGAACACTGCCCCTCACCCTGATCAGAGCTCCAGAGTGGCCAGTGGGCCGCAAGTCCCACCTGGGGGTGTGGGGTGTGGTCACAGGGGCCCCAAAGCTCATAAAAGCAGCAACAAGTGCTCTCCGTGCTTGTTCCGACCCTGCCACCTGGACACTGGACTTGCACAGGACTCTGGACAGTAGCTGTAATTTTCTCTTTTTCTCTCTTTCTTTACTTCTTCTTCTCCTAATCTCCTTTCTTAACATTTTGAGTAGCTTGAGACCAGATGGGCTGGATTTTGCTAACCTGCATGGGTTAGCATGTGCTAAGTCAAGGCTTTGTGGAATGCTTTGTTTTGGTTGAATGCTACCCTTTAAACTTTTGCCAAGTACTCCTATTTTCTAAAGTTTACCAGTAAGAGTACCTTGTGAGGAAACATGTGCAGCTTTTCTCTTTTGTGCTCTCTCTTAAGGGTTTTAAAAGAACTGAAGGCTCTTCAATAGATCTGGCAAGTGGATTTTTGAAGCCTTATATATTTTTAAAGTAAAACCCCTCCAAGTGAGCTCGTAGCTCAGGTGTTGCGGTCTTACAGTGATTTAAGAAAGGTTTCGACTACTTTAGGAAAACTTTGTGAGTTGCTGAAGTACTGCCTCTTTTTCCTCAGAGAACAACATACAGAGACTCCATCATGTCCTGATTTCAACCACTGTGCTGCATAAGAAGATAGTCATCAGCACTATCTTTTTCAAAGGACTCTAACTGGAGCACTCCAAAAGAGCTCAATGAGTAGTTTCATTTCCTTGGAGACCATGATATTACATAATAAATATTAAGCCTTAGTAATTTAGTCTCTGAGAAAGGGACTAAGTGATATCATCCTGATTTGCATCAGACTGACTTCATTTGTGACCAAAGCTTGGTAATTCACAATGTCAGACATATGAAGGCTTAAGACTAGGCTTTAGTAAAAACACATTACTAAATTCTTACAATTTTCTTCTGTCTCCTTTCAGTTTATTTATACCTTTTCCAGACCACTGAAGTGAAAAATGACCAAGAGCTGTATCAGCATAAAAATTATTTTAATAGAATTAATAGAATTAAGAGTTTGAATAAAAACTGTTCTCAAATGTTTATTCTTGAATAGAATAAGGAGGGTTTTTTTCTGTCTCCCCTTAAAACTGATATTTTAATACCTCCTGGGCTAGCAAAAGACTTCTTCAGAATGCTGACAAATTTGCTATGTGAAATAACTTTTGCTTTCCTAGATTACAGCTATCATGAGGCCTGGCAGGGCCCATAATCTTACACCACCTATGCCCAGAGGTAATCTTGGGGCTGGGATTACAGCTATCAGCAGAAGAAACGTGGGTAGAAATAGAAGTGAAGCTTCTGCTAACAGCTCCAGTACTGGTCATAGCTGTCCAGGTGTAACAAGGATGACCAGCTTCATCCTGAATTCACAGAATACCATTTTAGACAACAGCAAGGATCAGCAGTAACAGGTTACATGGCCTCAGGTATCAGCCTGTAGGGAGGTCTACTGGCAGACATAGAGATCAGAATTCTATTAGTAAAAACACACATTTTACAGCATCCATGGTATAAGAAAAGAGTTGTTTTGTCTAAGATGGGTATTTTTCCATTTTTTTCTTTTTCTCTCCTACCTTTTTTTTTCTCTCTAATACAACCTACGATTAAAATAGCAAATTAAAGCAGATAAAAGTTGAAATACTTCTTGAAAAAGCAGCTTCGTTCCAGACGCTTCATCCTTTGTCCTTCCACAAACTTTCTTTGAAACACAAGTGCTTTCCCGTACTCAACTATGTACAAGATTGCAAATCCAAATATGTAGAGCACATGCATGAATACACATATGCCGTGGTGATATATCTTCAATTAATAAATAATATTTACCTGATCTTATGTGCTCAGAAATAAAATAAGGATGCCTAAGTAGATGTGAAACGTAATTTGTCTGGGCTCTATTTTCTTACATAGAGTACTTTTTTGCATGTTCTGCCTTTAAAAGCAAGTCTGACGGTAACATTTCTTGAAATCGACATTACACAAAACTGTCAAAGCTAAAAGCAGAAGGTAGAGTTGATTTTGTAGCATGGATAAAGCTTATTCCAAAATTTAAAATATTTTCCAAAAGATTCTTTCTCTCCTAGAAGTACTTTTTTCGGGTACTCCAAAAACCATAACGACCCTTCAAGGTCTTTCTCATGTGCCATTTTCAGCAAACAATGGAAACTAAAACATATCATATACAGAAGCACTTTCTTACCAGTGTAATGGCAGCATCATCCTCAGGACCAGCATACCGAAATAAGATCCTATGTCTTTCCATGTCAGCAAAATATTCTTTTGCTTCTTTTGCAGTGCTGGTACCCAACCCTGTACAGTAAAAAGAAATTGTTACTCAATATTAAAAATTTAAGTTTTATTATCTTACCCCATTAATTTTACTGGGAATATTATAAAATCATTACATAAGATTCTATCATGAAAACAGCTACAAATAAAACTTCATAGCACCCACTTATTATTATTTATCAATAGGGTTCACTTATTTGTTTTTAAACAAACCTTTGTAGTATTTTATCTTCCATGCTTTATGATTCTCCATATGCTTTTTCCACTCATCAAATTCAGGGATACTATAGAATGAGAGTTCTTGCTTATTTTTGCTTGCCTTTAAAAAACAAAACAAAACAAACAAAACAAGCAAACAAAAAAAAAAATCAACTTTTCTGTTGCACTGTAAGAAAACCATAAAATCTCAATAACAGAATCTGTACCTTCACAATAGGGGTGATGAATTCCTCAAGAAAACCATGTTTCAACAGTGATGGCCAATTGTGATGAATAAAATTAATCAACAAGCCCTTTATGTGAGATCCATCCTGATCCTAAGTGAGAACATGAAAACATGAGGCAACCTTTTCAAACATCAGATTTCCAAAACCACCAAAAACCCACTCACTGGCCTGGATACATCAAAACAATATCTGTTGATAGAAAGTATAGAAGGGTACAGCTAGTTTTAATTTGTATTCCAAAATGGACCACCTGTGAATAGCACTATCCCCAAGCTAATAATAAGCTCTTCCAAGCTAAGTGCATGGTTGCAGTTCAAAGATTCTCTGCCTGTGTGATGTTTTCATGGAGAGCTACACAGCTCTCCCAGCCACCAGAGAGCTGAATTTTTGTGGAAGGCAGTCAAGCCTGGCCCACAGTTCTCATTGGTGGAAAGATGCTTGACAGTTTCAATCATGAGATTATCCAACAATAATTGCCTTTGTTCTTGTCTCTACCTGACTTGCTAGCAATACCACCTCATCTACTGTTCCCTTTTGTCCTTACTTTCAACCTATTGTTGAGTTATCAAAAGTATGTTTTTATTATTACTTTGCCTTCTCTACTATTTTGTGCAACAAAGGCCAGTTGTTCCTTTGGAGTAACCAAAACAACACCACAGATAAATTAATCCTGTAAAGAAACCTCATACATTAGGGATTCCCCCTGAATGCATCCATACTGTCATAGCTGGGACAGGTTGTAATGCACAAAAACATAACCTGTGAAATTGCAGCAAGACATACCATAAGAAGCTCTGTATATTAAAACCTCTGAATTTCAGACTTACTTGATCTGTCATAATCATAATTTTTCCATATCTCAAGCTTTTCAGAGATTCTGGATCTTCATAGCTTTTCTTGTATTGTAGTCCAACTATTTTGATGATATTGTTGATTTCTGCGTTTTCCATGATCTGTATAAAAAAGTTATTTTTGAAGTCAATGTAAAAAGCAGAAATTTAGAAACATCCCAGTCTTTTTCAGGTGGGCTTGAGAGTTTCTTTTTCAATGCATCCCAGCCTCAACTTCATAACCCTTTTATGCCCAGCCCCTTGCAGCCTTTGCACTTGTAAATATTTCTTCTGTACATGCAAATTCTCAAGACTGCACCACACTCTTTCTCCTCTATGGGCAGAGCACTTTGGGTCAGGAAAGCAAGAAGAAAACTGCATGCTTAACAAAAAGTCATCTCACAGAGCTAACTTCTCTTTCCACTGTTTCTGTGGGCATATGCAACACATCTCTTATTGCAGACAAATTATGGAGGGCAGCAGAAATAATGAGATGGGGAAACACTGCTGCACTCAGGTTGTGAGCCAATAAAATCACATGGCAATAGAGAGCATAAAAAATTTTAGGGTTTTTAAATATTCATGTGAAATATTAATATGAATCATAGCAAAATTTCCTTCCACTTGTGAAAAAATTAACTTTATCATCCCAGTACTGCATTACTACACTTAGTATTTCCAGGCTTATCCCAGGCTTTAAAGTAGCTGGTACTTTACGAAATCTCAGCCACAAAATTTTCGTGAAAAAATAAAAATTCAAATATGAGGATGTAAATCTAGAAATCAAAAATAAACACAAGACATCCATTTGCCACCAAAAGGAGAGGAAAAAACTGCATACCTGTTTGTGAGAAGCTTCTCGAACATTGAGAATTTTGCCCCTGAGTGGGAACACTCCATATCTGTCTCTACCAATAACACCTAAGCCAGAGACTGCTAAAGATTTGGCCGAGTCTCCTTCTGTCAATATTAACGTGCAGTCCAAGGAATGTTTGCCACCTGCAGGCCAGGAAGAAGGAAGGCAAAAAAACCAGAAAGTGTAACTCAAATAAAAGAAATACAACTGAATTCTTCCTTCTCCTCATTTAAATACATTGAATTTCTATTTTTAGGGATGGCCCTCCATACCACTAACACTGCACAACAAGAGCGAATATCCTTGCCCTTAGCAGTACATTACGGATTTCTATGGAGAAGGAGCAAAATAGACAAAATGGGATGTAATGGTGGCACATCTTATGCAATGGTCCCTACGTGTCTGCACAAAAAAAGCCCAATTGCTTCTGTACCTTTACCATTTCTTTTTTCCAGCTGCAAATTTCTTACACACATGCATTGTGTGCATGTCTGAGTTACATACAGGAGATATTTCCCATTCTGTATTTCCCCTTTCCTCACAGTACATTTTAAAAAGTAATTTATTAAATCATTTTTGTGGGTATCCCTTTTTATTGTCCATCAGCTGAAGCCAGACAACTGTAAGAAAAACTTGACAGAAAAGCTCAAAAGATGAGAACATTTGCACATATTATATCTCACAAATTTCTTGAACAGAAAAATAAATCTTCACTAACAGTGTAATTTTGACTCTACAAGACACACTGTATTTTGGTGCCTGTATGCCCAATATATTCAAAACTGGAATGACATTTATGTTCTGTTTATTGCAACTGCAGTAGTGGAATAGATGTTCCAAATAACAAGCAGGTTGAAAAAAGGAATCTATCCTTTTGCAAGGCTGCAAGTGCTCATTAAGAAGTTTTGCTATTTTATCAAGGCTAAGCGGTAGGAAAGACAACAAAAAACTTCAAGCTGGTTAAGTCTCCCCTATTGCTAAGGTAAATTTTAAAATAGGAATTTAAAATAGGTGCTGTGATTTGCTTTTACCTGGTAGGTAAAACCCACCCCATACTTCCTATTACACAGAATTTACATTCAACATCTTTGGTTTTCTGAATCAAGAAGTTTGGCCTAATAGAATCTAAATTAGGCAGCTATTCACACTGTCAGTAACTACCTGTCAACAAAGTGGACTCCAAATACCAAGAATAATACTACTCTGTTGTTTCAGAATATAAGACAGCCAATATTTTTCCCTAAGTGAACTGCAGAAGACACATCTGAATGTAATCCAGGAGGACTTCCCTCTGAAATGGATGCAATCATTAGCAATTAATTTCGTGGAAATACAATGTGCCAGGTATTTTCCTGAGCATGGCTCTAAAGAACTCAAAGAACTATATCAACCAGTAGGTTCAAAAAAATGCTCTTATGCTTCAGCAGATTAGGTAATCCTCCTAATCCACCTCCAACAAGCCACAGAACTATGCATACCTCATCAAGATCACAAAAAAGCAAGAATGACCAGGTATAGGACTCATTCTTTACAGTGGGGGAAGAAATCTACAGCAACTACATCACTGCACAGATACATCTCTCTCCTATTCTTATGCATTAACAAATACATCAACTACAACACACTGGATTTTGCTCCCAGGCTACAGTGACACCTAGGAATGTCTTGAAACAATCTCTATCTTCATGTATCATTTAAACCTTTTCTCCATCTTACTGGGAGGTCTGAAATTCTTTTGAAAAGATGATTTATAACTCTCCACAATATACTCACAGTCGTGCACATTCTTAGGCAATATTCACATAGAAAAGTTGACTTTTTTGGACCTAGAAATACTGATCTGCTTCTCACACACAGAAAGAGGATATACAGCCCTTAATTCACCTGAGCCTTAGAATCCCCCAGTCATGGAATCACAGAATGGTTTGGGTTGGAAGGGATCTCAGAGATCATCTAATTCCAAGCCCCCTGCCATGGGCAGGGACACCTTTCACTAGATAAGGTTGCTCAGAGCTTCATCCAACAGTGACACTTCCAGGGATGGGACATCCACTACTTCTCTGGGCAACCTGTTCCACTGTCTCACCAGTGTCACAGTAAAGAATTTATTCTGTACATCTAATCTAAATTTCCCCTCTTCCAGGCTGAACCCATTACTCCTTGTCCTTTTACCACAATCCTTTCCATTAAGGCAAAGATTGATAGTTCTACAATGTTTTTTGCCTGTGTACTCATTAAAGAATTTCCATGGTACTGGTACTTCTTTTTCCCCTTTATGCTAAGAAACATCATCAGTTAGGTGCCATCAACAACTGAAGTTCATTGAGAGAAGTTCTCAAGAGCAGATCAACCCCCTCAGCCACACTGAAGGAGTCACTCTTTCATATCACCTTCTGCCTTCCCTTTCTCTACGAAAGCAGAAATCAAAGATCCTGATTATTTTTGATTGTGCAAAAAGAACAAAATATTCCTTTTCAAGAATAAACAGATGATCCATATGATACCTTCACTCTTTAAAAAGAAATTACTAAAGAACTTTTTACTAAATGTATTATTAGTGATCCTGTAATTTAAAACACCTCTTCCAGTATAGATAACACTTCAGAAAGTCAGGCAAAGCCTGCATATGACAATACACATTGTACTCAGAAACTGAAAGCCTCTCTGCCTCTCTTGAGTGTCCACCCCAAACATGCAATGCCTTCAATGTGAGAAACGTAGTATGTTCCAGATCTTCAAAAAACCAATACCTGGGTAAGCCTCCCTGGGAGATGCAGAGTTCCCACTCCCCATAGAACTAGGCAGCAGAGAAATACTTGGGTAACAGGGATTCAAGACATGCAAAGCTTTAGGCATCAGTGTTGAGCCCAAATGAATCCCTACATGCCTGCTTAGTTGAGGAAGTTTCAGGGTCCCCCCATTAAAAAACTGCGTAAGAAGTGATTTTGAAGGTTGGTCTCCAAGGAGAGTTAAAAAATCCTATGAAGAAAGTGTGTCCAAAATCATTCATTATATGATTTAGGAGCATTAGGCTTAATATCCATAAAATATATAATTTCTCCAAGCACACAATCTTCTACAGAAGAAAAACACCAGGAACTTACATCTGATTAGGGAATGCCAATTCCACAAACAAAACACTAGTTAAAGGAGACATGATTACCAACTTTTGAGGCAAAATATGACATCTGAATAACAGGAAAAGTAATAAAATAGCGAAGAAAACAAATAAAAAAAAATCAATACCAAGTAATCAAAAAAGGAAGAAAATCAAACAGGTCTCATCATCTCATTGAGCTTCTTTACCAGTCTTACATGCTTTTACCTACTCAGCCCACCCACTGACTTCATTGCAATTTCTCTATCTTTGTTTAATGTAAGGATGTGTTAAAAATTAAATAACATTAACAAAGAATGGCAACATTTCAAGCTCTTTAGCCATATGTGCCCCTCAAATAACTCCAGAACAACTCCCATTGCTATTGGCACAAAGACTGCCAGCTGATCCTGATCCCTATCTATGCTGAAGAAGCAAGCCAGCAGAGATTGCCAGTTTGCCCTATATTCCCAGACAGGAACCTAATGGCATTTAAAGTATTATGAAAAAAGTCTTTTGAACCATTCCCTCAGGTGGGCACACTATGTGATCTACTTCCTATAGCTTGTGGCCCTATAATAATTCTGATATTTTTACATTAGAAAGATCAAGAAAACCTTCAAAACAGAATACACAAAATTTAGCAGGAAACCACAATTAGAATATACACACTCTTCCAGTATCAAACTAGACTGCTGCTTTTGTTGAGTGTTATTAAATCTCTGCTCTAGAGAGGACAGTGTTCCTGATATCAAACTCACCATCACGTTTTAAATTCTACCTCCAGAAAGTTTAGAAAACTAGAAAGACTTTTATTAAAAAAATCTCTAAGGATGAAAAATAAAGTCAGGTTTAAAATTATCATGTTTGTGAAAAATTTATGAAACATTAAAGAAATTAAAAATAAGTGGTCTTACCAGCATCATTAGCATCATCCAGTTTCGGAATGCCCTTGATTTTACTGTGTTTCACTGATGAACATTTCTTGTTCAGCTGAGTCTGTGCCTTAAATTTGACCCAATTCAAAATACTCTCTATGATACCACAGTTAGAGGCCTATGAGTAACAAATCAGAATTGTGGATGAGAAAAATAAAGCTTCGCATAGCAGATTCTTACATCTCAATTTTAAGTCACTGATCTAACACTGCTTCTCAAAGCTCTCTAAATTTTAAAACCTGCAATATATGAAAGCCAAGGAATTAACATATACCTTACTCTTTAGCATTTTAAGCACATGCAACCAAAACACATCACACACAGAGCATCCTTTTCCACCCCTTATATAACTGGTAGAAAGAGGAAAGGAGGTTTGAGAATTAACAAGAGGTTGTCTTATGTTGTGTGGTCGATGTGCTGAGACATTTTAGTTTCTAAAGCACCTGTTTCCTGGACTTGATAGCAAAAAGTAACCATATGGGATATTTATGGCCATTTAAAGTTTCTTTGGAAATGACTGGAAATGGCTGAAAGACAATCGAAATCATTTAAGAATAAGGCTTTATATCAACCATTTGAGAAACGGATATCATTTTTAGAAACACATCTGCAGAAAAAGTAGCATATAGTATATTTTCTAAACTAAAACTGCTTTAGGTTTGGTTTCACATCAAAACAAAATACAGGTGGAACAAAATACTGTGAGCTTTGGCTTTTCATTATCCCCCACAATACAGCATTTGTTGCAGAGATTCTGCTGCACATTTAACACATCTGGAAATCAATGTTCAATTCAGGGAATATTAGAAACACTATAAATGGAACCTGCTGATTGAAATACAACAGGTATTCACTCTTCAGATTTTGTTATATGATACTGTGTTGTGGGTTTTTTTCCCTGTAAGTTCTATAAGAATGCCAGAATTGTAATACAGAATTGTATTACTCCACACGGCAAGTGGAGTTTTCATACCAAAGAGTATGAGCAGTAGCACCATTCTCCTTACTACTGGCATTCCATTTATGCTACTGGCCCTAAATAGGACACATTATATTGAGTTCTGGCTAACAGAAGTCTTCCTTTACTTCATTGTATAAAACTGTAATAGAGGAAAACCCTCTAAGACATATTTGTACTAGTATATTAATTTAGAATATAAATTCTTATCCCATCTACAGAAAAAAATTTAAACCTCTTGCCCAACAATAATGACCACTTTTAATACTACAGCCCCAGTTCCGCATTTCTATGATTACTGGAAGAACAAGTACATGTGACATATCCTCTCCCTCTCTTTTCACCTTAGTGAAACAGAACAGGACTGATACAAAAGAATAAGGTAGACAATATTCTCAACTTCAGAAAAGTATTTTAACACAAAAATAATTGGTCAAGGACTATGTTTAGGTTTTAAGAGTCACATTCATTTCATCAATATAAATACCAGAATCTCCAACAAATGAGCTGATCAGGTCAAGCTCACTTTTAAATCCAGGACAAGAGTCAAAACACAGTCATTGCTTCCACTATTAAGACCAGAGGTTCCTCCAACCCACTTTAATAGTATGCAAATGTCACTAGAATACCATAATGCACTAAAAGTAACCTTCTGCTACAGAGCATACATACCCTTGGATCCAGTATGTCAATTCCTGCTTCACGGGGGGGGGGGGGAAAAAAAAAGGAAAGAAAAAAAAGGTTTACTTACTGCTTTAAAAAATTTCTCAGATAGCTGGCACTTTGACCCAAAACTTTTAGGTTGCAATGTCATGTTTTCCTTCGTCTGGGAATCAAATGATGGGTTTTCAATCAAGCAATTAACAAAAACCCATATATGATTCTTCACCTGTTGAAAACATAGAAACCAATTTACTCAGTAAAGTTCCCACATTCATATTTTTCAATACTTTTTTTATAAAGTAACTTGCCTGAAATGGTTTGACTGAAACTCCAGCTTTATTCTTCTTTTTCACCACTTCTATCAGTTTGCCCACAACTTGATCCACCACATAATCAACATGCCTACCACCCTGAATGAAGAGAAAAAAAAAAAACAAAACAAAACAACAAAATAACTATTGAATTTCCTAATAGCTTTTATCAGTATTAACTAAGTTCCTGTAGTCATGCTTAAATTCGGAAATCCATGTACATTAAGTTTATCATAAGAAAGAGAAATTTGGTTTGAAGTTTCTCTTTCATGTCATTCAGTCTTCATTCAAGTGAGGATGACAGAAGTTACATGGAACAGAAGGAGACCTTTCATTCACTGTACAGTGATGGACTTCAAATGCAGTTGCTTAAATTAATCTGCAGTACTGGGAGGTACCTACAACACCACACAGCTGTTATGTGCCTTTTTAACTGGCACATAAATAACCTTGGACTAAAAAACCCACACATTTGTTCCTCAAATTAAACTTTCCCCACCAGGTTCATTAAAAAATGATGTTCAAGAGCTTACCCCCTCAGATTATACAGCACCCATGCCTATTCCTTCCCACAAGTGATCTCACCTTTTCTTAGCTGTATTACAGAACTCTTGGCATAAATGCAATAATTCTTTCCTAGCCTGGGACTTTGGCAAATGGTGAGAAAACTGCAAACAGCCAACCACAAGACCCAGAAAACTTTGAAAGAACAGAACAAGACAACCTTGAGGAGATGACCAGTTCTTCTTATAACTCACCAGAGGCTAAACCTGTTCCAAATTCATATCTGATGAGGCAACAAGAGATCCATATAGAGCATGCAGTTAACCATAAGCTGGCAAACCAAGGCCTTAGGAGACCACGGGGCAACAACTTGTAGCTACATAATCATGGTGCCACCACTCTTCTAGCAAACAAAAGCAGTCTGCTGGACTCCCTTACAGTTACTACTCAAACGCAGAGGGGAAAAAAAAAAAAAGAGGCTTATAAGCAACTTCTTGCATCATCACAGTGATGAAAACAAAGAAGGAAAGAATATAAAGAATTTTTCTTCCTCTGTTGCACCATAAGAGCTGAAAGTGAAACATTCACAAGGTCTGTCACAATTCTTCCTTTTACCCTATAAGAAAGAGGCCTGAGCACTGGTTATCCTTGTTTAAGGGCTTTTCAACCAGGTGTTTCAAATGAAGCCTTCAGAGCAAGAAAACTTTTGGTGGAGGCAATGTTTTCAGATCCTAACCATGATCCCTACCATAACAGACCCCGAGGAAGAAATACTTATTTATTTACTTAAACTTTGGAAGTAGTAAGTCGGAAACGTTATCTTTTTGAAGCTATATATAACTCAAGCTTTGCAATACAGCAGGATGATGAAAGTGTGCAGCCGTGGGTGAGCCACATTCAGAGCTCGGAGTTGGGAACCTCTCACCAGCAGGTGGCACAAGTACCCACCATGGAACCATAACAGCCTAGAAGTGACCCCGCTGTCACAGCAATTCCGTACAAGACACTGTAAATCTAGAGGGCTGCCTGTGATTATTATGACTTCTGCACTACGGGAAAACAGCGCTAAGACTGCATAACCTTCTTTTTCCAGAAGGTAGTGACTGGAACCCCAGTCTTGCATATTTCAGGATGCAAAGCCATCTAACAAAATACTAACAACTAAAAATCTTAAAAATGGAGCTTTGACTGCCTCCTATATATATACATTCTATTCTTATCACCTTGAATAGCCGACAGCCCCAACTGATTTGGAGGCAAGCCAAATTTAAATTCTACAGACAGACAGATGGTTTATATGGCAGAAAAGTTCAGAAACTAATTACGAATTTGAAGTTTTAATTTAATTAAATATACAAATAAAATACTAATTTATTTTGCATTTGTTTTCTATTGTACTTATTTTATTAGAATAAATCTGAAATCTGGAATAGTCTTGAATTTCTTGCTGAACTCCAGTAAATTTTAACAGGTTGGGATTCTCCCTCCATCCAAGTCTACTCTCTGACACTGCAACTGTATTAGCTGAGCATTTCTGCTAAAATGATTAGCAGTATTCGAGTTAGCAGTGACACCACATTAAAAATATTATTAGATTGCTGTGTTAAGAACTGAAGTTTCTACTATGATTTCTACCACAGCTAATATTTGAAATTCTGAACTTGAGAAGACTATGTTTAATCAGTTTACAAGTCTCCCTCTAAAGGTTATTTGTACAACTGTAATAGCTACAAACATTCTTTCAAATGCTGCCTCAGAGCCTGAAGTCAAATTCTGTGTGCTTTACTGTAGCAAAATTTTGATTAAATGGGGAGCTTATCAAGATAACAAATTTACAAGAACCAAACAACAGAGCTGTGCCTCAACACACTGCCTGACCTTCCAAACAACCCTCAAAAAACCAACCCAATAAACCTAAAAAAAAAAATTTTTTTTGGAATTTATAGGAAGTTTAAAAAAGATGGATGGGAAGTTATGACTGGATTAAATTTATCCAGAAACAGAAATTAAAAGCTTTCAGCAAACACCGATAAATAACCAAAACACAGCTGAAATGAGCTCCTCACCTGTCAGCAGACAAGGGGACAGGCAGTTGACACTGTTAGTTTCTAGCCATTATGTCTCATTAGTGGGTAGTTGCATATCAGTTGCTGGTGAGGTGGTTCACTGCCCCTGAACATTCCACACCCAGTCACACACATAAGGCATGGATCAGGAGAGTGGGAAAAACTAGAAATTACACCACTTACCTTTGAAGAACACACAGTAGTTTTTTCTACGAATTTTCTTAGAGAATATATGATAACAATGTATGTGAAACTGCATGAGGGGTGAAAATTGATCCAAAAAAGTAAAATTCAAAATTTTGAATAAATGTATGCAATATATTTGACTTAGGAGTTTTTCAAACACATTTTCTTAACCTGGTATCAAGCATAATTAAGTTTCTCTACATTGGCAGCTTCCTCATAAAAGCATTGTACTCATCTTTAAGGTCATGGTTTTATTCTTCTTTATGCCGCATAAAGATGACTGAATTAAAATTAAGTTGTAACCCTTCAACTATCAGATACATTTGTCATCCAGAGTTTTGAACAAGTACCAGGTAAGAACTTAATTAAAATGCACACTTAGAAAGTAAATATCCTAGAATGAAATAAACTGTCCCCATTACCACCCAACGCTTGTTCAGCTAAACTGAAAATGACTGAAGAGAAGTTACGTAGTAAAAATTATATCGCACCAAAACACCGGCTACACATCACCAACTACCAAGGCTAACACTGGTACTTCTAGGCACCTGCTGGCCTGGGGACTCCACTCACTGTAACCACTGATGCTTAGGAATCACTTGTGCTACTATCAGAATTTCCTTTTGACTCTCTTAGAAGAGATCTGAGCAAGATGTTTTCAAGGTTCTGTTTACCAATTCTTATCATTCCAATCTTTTGGAAAGCTCACAGTTAGGATTTCCTAAAAGCAGTCTCACCAAAGACTAGAACTGCTTGTTCTATTCTTGTTAGATCTAGCTTGTTAAATCTGCTAGATCTAACAACTAGACTGTCTAGTTGCTAGATCACTCATCAGGTGCAACTTGCGAAGAGCAGAAATGAGAAAGACTTTCTTTCACCATGGTGGATCTCAGATCCCTAAACCTGGTCCATGCCAAATGGGAGTAAATGAGTGTTATGCCAGCTGATTGCAGGCGATAGCCTCAGTGCCTGACCACCCCGGCAATGTAAGAAGCACAAAGCTGTACTTCAGTATGCTGAGCATATTGCTGCTTTATCATAACTGAAGGTTTCTCTATGGTCTCATTTCCCTACTACTACAATTGCTACTAAGTACAAAGAAAACCTAGATAGGTAAAAGAAAATCTCAACACTTCAGGCCAATTTTATACATCAAAAAGCAGTAAACAGATAGGCATTTTTTCAAGAACACCAAAAGCCATTTTTGTCCTCCAAAACTTGTTACTGGTAGCCTCAAAGAGGTTTGTATATTTTTTACCTTATTTTCAGAATTATCTTACTACAATGTGTTAAAAATGAAGGAAGGAATAAATTACTTCCATTAATTTTAATCAATACCACGTATGCTCACATAAAACATCACCAACAATGATTAGTAGTGTTTTCAAAACTAGTGCATATGTAGAAATACTGCTGTGAATGTATTTTGATTCCATCCAATTGCTCTGCCAGTTCCTCTCATGCAAAGGATTCTCTCACCTGTTTATTTGCAGTAACCCAGTTTTATTTTTTATCCGCCCCCTGAACCGGGCATAACCTCAGCACGTATTTTATCATTTACATTTTTTACCACTTGATCTAACTACTCACCTTTGTGGTAGCTATACTGTTTACAAAGCTGATTTGCTGGAACCCCTTTTCACTCAGAGTGAGGCACACATCCCACCGTTCATTCACAACTTCGTGAATAACTTTGAGCGCGACTCCAGTTTCATCCAGCTTGTCTTTAACGTAGAGATCTACGTAACTGCGGAATCCATTTACCTACAGGTAACAAAGGTAGCAATCACTGCTCTTCGCATCAAATACCCAGTACACTCAGGATACTTTATATTATGCTCTTACAGGTAATTTCTTGCCATTCAACATGACTTTGACTCCTTTGCACGACCCAGCCAAATCATACGCTCGTCTTGTCATGAGGGCCACAATATCCTTATCAAGCTTTTCCATTTTAAATTTAGATAGGTCTGGCTGGAATGTAATGCATGTATAGTCATCACCATCAAAATGCTTAATCTTGGGCTCAGAGGTCTTCATCATGTTGTTCATCCAAGTCTTTGGAAATAAAACAGTTTAAATGTTAGTTTACAATATATGTCATCCTCCTCCTTTGTTCCCTTTTCCAACTATGCTAGGACTGCAACAGTTACAAAACAAAAAGCTCACAAACTTCTTTTAGAATTTTCCTCTGATAAAGCACTACACAAAATTAATTGTTTTACCAAGATAAGCATAAGTATAGGTGACAGCACATCTGTGGTTTCTGTAAACCTGCAGGTATTACTACACTGGTGGACATGATTCTAATGCAAATAGAGCCTCTCCCAGAACTTACTAAATTAGATACAAGTGAGCTGGCTTTATAGTCCTTATTACCCATCTGTTTAACACTTTCAATCTACTACATGCTTCTACAGAGAGGCTTTTTGGTCCCTGTGCAGAGGCTTGGTAGTCTCCAAGACAGCATCTTGGTGGCTGACCAGTTTGCCAAAGCATGCCTTTTGGAAAAACCAAGGTGCCCAGACTTGACTCAGGAGTCTTGTGTTGTTCCCTGTTTAAGAACATGGGCACATTTATGTGATCAAAGCAGAACGTCTGCTCACAGCATGTATCAAAATTCAGTTGTACTAAATTTTCAAAATTTTGAAAATACTGGAAAATGTAGCACTTTTAAGTCATAAAGCATGTAATTTTCAAAAAGTAAAATTAAATCAATATTAATTTGCCCTTGGCAGTCAGCAGAAAATATTACATTTTTTAAGAGACAAGCGTAACGGATTAAATGTATTATTTATGTAGTGACATGACAGCATGACCAGAAATTAATTCTTTGTCCAGAAAGAAAGAGAAGGATTTACCAGCTGGGAAGGACTCCAAAGCCAAGGAACTTTGGTATCTAATACTCTACCAAAGTTCTTTAAACTTTTAGAAAGGTGGTCATCTCAAAGTTGTATACAATAAATCTGATTACATTCAACCTTTAGTCTGTAGGTGAACAACGAGCAATGGGCTCAAATGGGGGTTTGCACTTAAGTCAAGTTAGGGCTAATGAAATTCATGACATAAACACTGAAAAATCTGTTTCTTAACACTATACAAAATTATACAGATAATTGTTTCCATGTTTGCATAGCTAAGTAGAAAGATTTTTTGGCAAATTATACAACAGCAATTATAAAATGCTGCAACTGAATATATTCCTTTTCACAGGTGCATGAATATACCTTAGTTTTAACAGAAACTTGTTTTTCATTTTTAGTCACCTAACCCTCTGAAGAAAGTATTACTTAACCCAGAAACTCTAATACATAGAAATACCAATTTCACTGACCGAGCTAACCTAGCCTGCAAACTCTACACATCCATCTGAATGATAAATGATTAAGTTCATGAAACATTCCTGAAATATATGTGCTAAATTTTAAATTTATAACTACAGCAAAAAAAAATTTTTGAACATTTCTATACCTGCTTAAAGCTGTGTTTGTATTCCTTGCAAGCAGTTTCAACTGTAAACTTTGTACTAAATATGTTACAAAGTTTTGCACCATAGCCATTGCGCCCACCTGAAAAAACAACATTCAGTAAACTAGGGTCAGTTTAAATTTAGGATAATAAATCATGTCCTAGCTTATTAAATTTATTTTTCCCTTCATTTCAAGAGCACAAATGTTTAAGTGCTTACATAGATAGAATTAAAATATAAAACTATGTTGTTTGTTACTCAATAACGAGTGCTGGCATTAAAGATGTAAACGTAAAGTTGCCTGCAAATATTGGTATTAAAAAAGAAAAAGTTAGATATGTTCTTTAAGTCTTTTTACTCTAATAATGGTGACTAAATAATCATATGTTACAAAATAGAATAGAAAGAGAAAAATTAAGAAGGGAAAGCATACTGAAGAAGCACACAATAGCCTAACTGAATAAAACAAAGCACATTAAATAGTCTTGCCTGTAACTTTTTTCTCATCATCATCGTAGTTGCTGGATGTTAGCAGCTGCCCAAAGATTAAAGCAGGTACATATACTTTTTCTACTTTGTGTTCCACAACTGGTATTCCCTTTCCATTATTCCATATGCTGATAATGTTTGATTCCCTATAAAATATTGAAGACACTGGGAAAATTAATCTTGAAAACAGACTTCACCATACCTGTTTAAATAACTACCTAAAAATATAACAAAAGACCATATTCTTACTACATTTACTCACAGCTCTAACAACTTTAATTACACTCATTTGTGCTTATTAGATGTCTTAGAAGAAGGAGCTTAATTGTCCATACATGACAGTATTTCATAATGTAAAAATAACATCCAAAAATCTGTCTGAAGAGCTTTAGCTATCAACACGATCTGCAACAGGATCCTGAAGTTTAGTGACAGAATGACACTCAAGTTAGAGATGCACCTTTTTAGGTTTCATTGAAGTCCATCCAGACACAGCCAAATTATCATTTGTTTCAAACTATTCTTTCTGATTTATGATAAACATTGTAACTTACTTTATGCATTGGTGCCAAAATCCATCAATATCTGGCATCATTAATATTTCTAACTCTTACATAGAACTTTCATTTCTGAGTATTAGAGAGTTCAAAATCATGATGGGTCAGGCAGATTTACACTACCATTTCCTTCCCACTCCAGGATGAAAGCAGCAAAATTACTTCTCAGCATATTTATCTTAAAGGTTAGGTCTGAAAACTAGGTTATTATTCAGTTAAATGTCACTGAAAAGGTACTGCTAAAGGAACCCAATCAGCATCTATTTAACTGCAGTACTTCTCATTAGAAATTATCTCTAAGTGTTCAGTTTCAAAAAACACTGGAAATGATGTGTTTGCAATATGAAGTTTCAGTGTGATACAGCTGACTAATTCAGAACACAACCTTATCCTAATGCTAAAGGGGTTAACATAGAAGTTCAAGAGGTGCAAAACTGTGTTACAAAACCTCAAAGTTGGTATTTAAGATTTATAAGCAATCTAGCTGGCTATAGTTATGTACTGCCAAGCTTTCATCTCATCATGAATTTTATGATCCTCTGGTTTTAAGTTTCATTCAATCAAACATTAATGAATGGTTTAGGAAAGCAAATTATTATAAATTCAGAATGGTAGCACTTACTGTTAACCACTTTTAAATCACCTCTTCATCTTAAAATATGAAGCTAATGGAAAAAATTCAAAAAATATTTTGTTTTAAAGAAATCTGATTTCGTTAGTAAAATGGTTTGTACCAATCTAAATTACAATAGCACTGGCAGAGAAAGCAAATGAAAACACACTTTTACTTACGGATCAATGGATATTTTAATACAAGTCATGTTCTTATCCCTCTGTTTATTGTCAGCAGCATTTACTATGAAACAAAGTAGCACAGATTAACACTTCAGAGGAGCAATAATTAATTTCTTGGTCTGTAAAACTGTTTATATACATATTCCACCACAAGTTACAATAGTCTAGGTGTTTCTTAATCTGGTAGCTCTTTGTATATTCTGTATCTTAGTACTGAAGTCTACAAATATGACCAAGTATCTGCAAGAAGATATTTTCGGCCTTCTTATAATTACTGACTATTTCAAGCAGCTAGACTATCTCAGAAATTAAATATAGGAGTGTATTTTGTGAACCTGTTCTCCTAACTGTTCTTAACACACTGAGCATTTCATTCTTCTGTTGCTGTTCTTGTTTGGTTTCGTATTATATCATGTATCTGAAAAACCCTTCAAAATTATATTCAGCACCAGAGCAGTTTACACTTTGTTTTGCCACTGAAACACACCAAAGAAGCCACATCCATTAAGGAGTGTTCTGACTGCAGCAAAAGTTATCTCTAAAGAGCCTGTGAGACTTATAACTAATGGTCTACACAGCTTAGGATCATAATAAGGACAACTGGAAATTAACATTTGATCAGAATCTAATTAAACTGCACTCCCACGTATATGAACTACAGAAAGCAGAAACGTGACTGTGGCCACTCACCATGAAAGTACATTACAGTCATTTTCAGTGTTTGTCTCATCACCCATGAAACAGATGAAGAAAAAACCCCAAAACACCAAAGTACAATATCTTAATAGATGGCAAGGATCTCAATATAAGATCAGATATTTCAAGGGGTTTTTGCTAAAATCATTAAGTGCAGTTTCATTCAAAAGCATGCATAACTACAATGTCCCATTTTCATAATGTTATTACTCTGACCCTTAGGTCTCACACCACACTCTGTGGAGCACTTATCAGTGCTACATGAAGAAGCAATAAACCTACAGTACTACAATAACGACAGGATAATGATCTTCCTTCTGAATGGGACAATATGGTCCATATAACGTGAGAAGCCTAGAAATTACATCTATGAGGCAGCACTCAGAACAGAAGTAATTACAGATTTTCCTTCCCATATTTATCAAATTAAGTAGTCAGTTAAAAAAAAATTAAAAAAGCATTCTTTTCCACCTGGCAGAGATATAGTCTTTTTTGCCTCAAAGACAGCAATGCTGTAAAGCATAGATTTAGAAAGGTGAAAGTTGTGAAGCTAATGAAGGTCATGACAAAACCTCCATTGACCTCAGTAGACCACAATTTAGTTTATGAGGTAATCCTGCCAATCCTTACAACAAACTTCATAAAAAAATTCCCTGTCAATTAGCCCAAAATATCAGTTCAGCAGACAGCACAGTATTCAGATGTTGCACATCTCTCCTGCTGGCTAGTCTTCAATGCATCCCAAGAGAATATCACAAACTACTAAGTCATAGTAACTCAATGACTTGTGACATAATTTTCTAAAAATCATTTGTTTGTGCCTCAGTCACCATGTTTTGTAATGGCAGTATGACACTTATTAATTTCAAAACTGCCTGAAGTCTAGAAATGATCCATGAAAGACCACCACCACTATCATTCTGTACAGAAGGAGGAAATTGTAATGATTCATGAAATGATGATTTAAGTAAACACTCAGACAACTTAGAAGTTGCATTTTTTAGGAGGAATAATCTTCCAAATGTTACTTAAGATCGTAGCCCTCATAGACTACACAGATCAAAAATCTTGTAACAATATTGGCCATAAAGAATTATCTAGTTTGGACATTCAGTAACAAATATTTACACTTTCTTACAAGTTCAACTGAAAAGTCTTCCCTGCTTAAATTGTTCTGTAGTCCTAGAATGTACTACAATTTAGTGGGGTTCCAATTCTGTGATTTAAACTTAGATATAAACAATGTAGTTTGAGAGCACTCGGAAAAGCGTGTACTCCTTAATGCTAAAGCAATATTATTGTTAAAAATACTTACCAAGAATTTCATCAAAGATCTTGTACAAGCCCGGAACAAAGGTAACTTCTCTGCAATTCATTCCTACATCTTCATCATAAACCCACATTAACTACATGTAAACAAAATAAAATAAAAATATTTTTGGTAAAGCAGTCTATGTTTCTCTATTTCCTTAAGGAACTCTACTCTTACAGTCTGATCGGTGCTGTCAGACAAGACAAAAGCAGGAGCAGAAGTTTAGCAAAAATTACAACTGTACCCACAAAGAATTCCATAATGAAAATCCATTATTTTCTGCTTGGCGGGGAACTCCCAGCAGTGGAGACAGTGAGGTTTAAAGCAATTTGCAACTTCACAAAACAGCTGAAGAAAGTGCCAGCAGGAGGCTTAAATTCTCTGTTCTCTACCTAAACGAACAGACCAAAGCATTTCTGGACCTGGAACAAATGCTACTCACAAATATGCACATATAGGTGTGTGTGCACAGAGGCATGTTTGCAGACACAGACATATACACACATAACTGTGTGTTTACACACATAGATGTGTGTTCATGTTTCGACTGGACTTCAAGATTTTCTGAGCATGTCTTTCTTGATGAACTAAGCACTACTTTAGAAAGTCTTCTCTCGTCCCTTTCCTACGCGTTGCATGCACAGACGTGACCAGTTTTTAACATTATAATTCAGAACTCAATATAATTCAGATATGCCTGTTTATTAACCAGAGTAGTAATTTCTTCATTAAAACAGCAAAAACTATTAGATTCTAAATTCAGACACACTTACCTGAGTTAAGGGTTCAACTGACCCGATGTAGGTATCTGGACGGAGGAGGATGTGCTCAAGCTGTGTCTTTTTCTGATAAACTCTCTCAACAGACATCTTCTTAGAAGTGTCATTTTTATTAATACTTTCTGAGTCTTCTTTTTTTGAAGCATTCATCTGATTATCAAATAACGTCTAAAAAAAACCCAAACCAACAATCAACCTCATTCATTCAATCTGTCACTCTCAAGATACAAACAAAATCTGGCAGGGATTTAAATTACAATCAAAGTTTGTCACATAATTTAAATGTTCAGTTTTCAGATGTATTAAGATCAAGCTATCCTTCCGGAGAAAAAAATGCAACAGATTATATGACAGATTCTTAACAAATTGTAACATATTCAAACTTTAGTTTGAATTGATTTACTAAGCATGGTAAACTAAAATAAGGAAACAACAGCATATTACAAAAGACAACCATCTCCTCAGACTGAGTATTTATAATGCCCATTTTGTAGTTAAGCATTTGAATCCAAACCATTGATTACTGTTCAGAATGATAACAGCAAAACTGCTCTTTTGCAATTATAGTGTGGACAATTCATTCAGTGGGAATTAAGAAATACTGAAATGATTCTCCTATGGCTTCTCAATTGCTATAATTTCCATTCTCTATTGAAGTGATTAAACCTGGTACAATCCCAGTTTGGAACGCTTCATGATAAAAGGGGAGAGGCTATTTACAAGACAAGAGCATGTAGGGAAATGACAAGGGGGAATGGCTTCACAGTGAAAGACAGTAGGTTTAGATTAGATTTTAGGAAGAAATCTTTGACTGTGAGGGGTAGTGAGGCACTGAACAGGTTGCCCAGGTAAGTTGTGGATGCCTCATCCCTGGAATTATTCAAGGCCAGGTTGGATGGGGCTCTGAGTAACGTGGTCTAGTGGAAGGTATCCCTGCCCACGGCAGCAGGGATTGGAACTGGATGATCTTTAAGGTCCCTTCCAACCTAAACCATTCTGCCAAAGACTGCAAAAAAAGAGAACCACATAGGCTAACATAGCAATTTAAACAAAATTCAAGCCTGATATGTTTGGATTTTATGAAAAATGTCTCGAAGAACAAGCAGTGCTACAGTAAAGTAATCCACCTTGGTAGGGGGAGGATACAGGAATTTGCTGCACTTTCAGCAATTTTTTTTCTGATAAATATCTCCTTGCCATTGAATGAAAACCACATAAAAGCTAAAATATCTGAGAACAACCAAATATAGAATAGCCCTATTCTGAGACAGTAAAGGCGTATAAACAAAGAGACTAGGTATGACACTTTACAGTATGCACTATGACCTGTAAATTGGAATTATCTTAAAAATACCAATAAACATAACTTGAACTCACACAATTTAGCATCCTGGCTAGCAGACCTAATAAATTCTGTCCCCAGCTGCCCAGTACCTGAAATAGTCTCCTTCTCTTACAGGGGGTTTACCAAGTTTGAAGCAGGTGTTACAGGACTAGTAAAAACCATCAACAGACAAACAATGAGGACAAAACCCACTTGCCTCTCAGATAAATCTTTTTCCTCTCATTTAACTGTTCCCAGTACATATCTACATAAAGTAAATACAGGCTAAACTCTAACCCTTGATTAAGCAGTCATCACGCAAATTTTGCAGCCAAAAGAAAGTTTCATCACTTCTCTCTCAGTCTAGCCTTTGTTGCAGCCTCAGGTAGCACTGAAAGCAAAGGGTAAGAAACCAAATAAACTCACAGGAAAAAGGAGCACAGGACACTGAACTCACATAAACAACTTCAGCAGAATCAAAAAGCCAAAAAAACAACCTATAGCATACAATTATCCACATATTAATCCAATTTGTCTTCAGCTTCTAGTATTCAAGCTTTGATGCCTCTACACCTCCCCCTGCCCAGCCCATCAGGCACAGGAATAAAGCATTTAATTCTATTCAGAACAGGGGAAATTACCTTTTTCTTCAACATTTAGAAATCATGTTTTTCTAGTTTATTTATGGAAATGCCAGGAAACACGTACTTCCAGAACCTTAGAGACAAGCAGGCTGTGTGCAGCAGCGATGACAACAGCCATGAGCAAACTTGAACATGCCAAATGAGAATTAAATTCTCTACTGCCTAGTCCTATATCTGACAGCATCCAGAGTAAGAGGGAGAAAGAATCCAGGGAACCTCACAATCCTGCACCAGGATTACATGCAGCAGAGTTGGAACCACAACACAAACTCTCATGACTATTCTTCTGGATTCCATCACGCCTCCTGCCAAACAGGGAGGTTGCAAAATCACGTGTGATTAGAGGGCTTTGGTATCCAGGTTAATTTAGCCTCCACTGTTATTTGGTCTTAAACCATGACAACTCTGTAACCACCATCCAAAAAAGATTAGCCATGTATCAGCTAATCAGGCAGAAAGGAAACGAGTTTGCAAACAGATACATGAAACTGATACATGGAAGAGAAGGAATGAGAATTGTTACTGAAGAAGCAGTGCCAATAGTTGCAATATAAATTTAATTTAACTGAAGTAGTTCTCTAAATGATGTCCAGGCTTCCAATGAATTTAACTGTATGTGTATATAAATGTTTTTTACTTATGATAATTTTTGACATCATACCTCATAGGAGTCACCCTTAGCTCACTTACTGGTTCCACAGCTCAGTTAGCACAGTTTTACTATGCTCACTTGTTCTAAAGGGACCAGTAAATGGCAAGAGAATAAAATAATACTTCTGAGATGAAGTAAGTATTGAAAAAACCGGAAGACAGGAGATGTAATTCATATAGAAAACAAAAGAACTACAGGTTTAAAGACCACCAGAATCTTGTTCAAACTGAACTGTTTTATTTGCTCCCAGTTCTTAGGCTTCGAGTTTTTACAATCGGTGACGTACATGATGGGCAGTGATCCCACAGCAGTTCTTCAGCTGTCATGTACATCAGTACTGTATTCTCAGGATTGTTCTGAAACAGCTCTCCAAAATGCTTCCACCGGTACAGCAACTGAGGACTAGGGTCTAACCACACACCACAGCTCAGTTCTTACTTTAACTCAAAGTAAGAACTCAAATTTTAGCCTCAAAGATTTAGGCTACAATTTTCCCACCTCCAACAGCAAAAGTGTTGTGGGACAAGCAGAGTAAGAGTCAGAAAATTATAAAAAGTCAATTTTATTATGATTGAATGCGTATCTCTAGACTGTAAAAAATTAGTACAGAATAGAATTACTGGGAAGGGATTCCTACAAGTTATTGCCATTAATACAACACTAGGAAATGCATTTCTGTTTTCCAGTGAAAGCCTTACTGACAACTTGGAGTTCAAACTTCCCAGTTTATCAGTAATAAATACAGAGTATCAAAACTCCGCCTTCTCTTGAGATGTTTCCAAATTTTTATAATGTTGATAGACAACAGAAGTCCCACCAAGACAAACTTTGCTGCCTAAAAAAATCTAGTCCTGTAGAAGTGTCACCTCTTGGGGAACAGGGAGATTGCTGTAACCCAGCAGTAGTAAAGATCTTGTTACTGTACTCCCTGTGACAGCTACGTCTATTACCATTTATAACACACTAATTGGAACATGATAATGTATGATTTAAGAGGGGAGAAAAATACACAAAGGATCAGCACAACATTTTCATGGTCAATGAATATTAAAAAAAAAAAAAAAAAAGGAAAAACTAGTCTTAAAGAATTTTAATTCTACAGTTTTTACTAAGATAACACAAGCACTTTTCCAGCATGCCCTACTTAAAAGTTTGATTGTAATAGAGATTTTATTTGTACAATACTCCAAGTACAGTATATATTCTGTATGCAAAAAATACTCACGCTATAAACATTCAGAATTTATTTAACACTCCATTGAAATACAAGCATAAAATCAAAAGCCAGAAAGTATTCAACTACACAAATGAATGTTATGCAAGCATGCAAGGATCAGAAGTCCACAGAACTGCAGTTTCCCAGACCAAGCATTTCAAGCTGTGCTGTACTCAGAAAACCAGTTCTGAATCCCTGTGTGTCCACCTTGAATGGGCATTTTTACAGTGCAAGCAATGTTTAGAACTTATTCCAAAAAAGTGAAAAACCTTCATCAGCAAACCCTGGATATAGATCTATGGACACAAACATCCTCCACAGTCTTCCTACTATGTTTTCCTTGATAACTTGGAAAAAAACCCAAACAAACAAAAACCCACCAAAATTTAAAAGTGCTTTCAAATCTAGAGTTTTTACTACTTAAAATACAAGTAAATTTAGCATGAAAATCCTCCCTCACCCCCTTTTAAATTTATTTTTTTTTTTTTTTTTCTAAACTGGGCAAGCGCTTAACCATAATGTTGTTCTGTATCTTTTGGAATTGTCTCAAGAATGCCTTTTGTATTCTGTCCTGTATGAAAGTCCTTCATATTGTTAAAGCTCCAATAACACTTTTCAAAACAGTACCAGGTGTTGTTTCATGAGAAAACCCCCAAAAGAGAATTAACCAAGTGTCACAAAGGGCTTAAGTCTTCTGCCTCACAGTAAGACTGCTTTTTGCTTGTTTGTTTGCAGGTTATCCAATTTTCAGGGTCTGCTTTGCAACTTTAATGTTGCCAATTTTTAGGGGTTTTTTGTGTTTTTTTTTTTTTAACACAGTGTATGACTTTCTCAACATTCTTGTGACATTCAAGACTTTACAGATTCTTCAAAATTTTATGGACTTTCTAATCCTCCAGGCTGAGGACAAACATTCACATGTGCAAGTCAGCAAGATGACCATCCTTAAGTGGTTTGGAAAGCTAAAACCTATTGCACTGTGCATCCTTCTAAGGAGACATGAAGTTAATACCTCATACTGACCTCAGATGGTGCCAGTTTCCCACAGATGCTCTTAAACACAGTACAGTGGTAACTGTATGGGGAAACACAGCAATCCTCAGCTGACAAGAGTTGCTCCATCAGGACTATTGTGCTCTCAGAACCGTGTTTTATCATGGTAACTGCTTTCTCCTGTATGATTGCAATGACTGCAGAGCTTCTCTTTTGCAGCTGTGTTTGCCATACATTCATCTGATGCTGTGTGAAAGCTGTAGTCATTCTTCCCTTTGGTGATCTCAAGAGTCAGAACCCAAAGAGCCTTTAACAGATGACAGTTTGGCAACAAAATTTTACTCTCTATCTTCAACCTGTGAGCTCACATATTTCATTTTGGCATCTTCTTTCTTCCCATTTTGCCTTTTTTTTTTCTCTTGTCTCATCCATTGACATTTCTACATATAACACAGCATGTGTGACATCCATATTAAGTCAGAGATTTTTATTGCCTTTTTTTAATGAAAACTGGGTCATGTCATCTTTCTTTGCATTTTTAAATCATGTTGAGCCACCATGCTGAGTTTGGTTATTTATGCTGAAAACAGCTGTACTTAATAGAGCTAAATCTTAACACACATTTGACCTGGAGAGTTTGGCAGCACCAGAGAAAAGCTATTCCTATCTAAATACACAATAAAACGTAAAGCTACAACGAAAAGGCAGGTTTCATCATCAGTTTCAATCCTGCCATAACTGGATTATACATCTTTGGTTTGACTCATTACTCTAAGCTTAACTTTTATTTAAGTGGCTGAATTCCACACCATCGCAAGAAGTTGAAAACCCTGAAAAATGTTAATGTCTCTCCCCACTTACAGAGACTTGATTTTGTACTGGTCACTGTCATCTTCTCCTCCACACTCCATACAACAAAAAAACCCCAACAAACCAAACCAACAAACAATTTTTCTTCAGTCTGCCCATTTTTTCTTACCCATACTAAATGGCAAAAAAGGGCTCATTTTCTAGATAGGTAGACAAGCATAAATCAGCTTAGAAGAGAATATGCTTGTGAAAAAGAAGATACCTTCCCTTTGGCTTTGTCTTTCCTGCCTTAACATCAAAACTACTCCATATAATGAATATTCCTGATACATACTCCTGAAGAGGCAAACGCAGCCCTGGGACAAAAATTTAAAAAAGCACTTGCCATGTGTCCTACATTTCCTTAAATAAAGTGTAAGATAAGCACATTTAGTGGGACAAGACAGTAAATTCTGAGTCTAATTAAGCTGTAGAACCTTGGGAGGTTATTAAGCAATGAAATCCAGTGATTACAGTTCAAAACGAAACTACCTCTTCTGAGGAAGATATGCTAAAATAAGAAGTGTATAGGTGCAATATAGTAATTACTGGGTAATTCTATAGATAACATGCACTTGACTGCAGTGTGGTGTTATAAATTGGATCACAATGGCCTCTTCTTGCCTTAGAAAAATAGACAACTAATAAATTTTTACCTAAACATTTTGCAATTTTCCCCAAAGAAAACTCTGGATGAGAATACCTCCCACCATGAAAACAAAACTGGAGGGAGTTTCAAAATAAACCACTCTCCTGCTGTGTTTAACAAATGCTTGGTCTCTCCTGCCAACACGAAAACACACACAAGTAACAGTTCCCTCTTACCACAGCAAATTTCCATAGACTGTTGCACACCATTAGTGGCATGAACTAAATCTCTCTATCACATCTTTCCCAAAGCTGATCATGGAAACCAGCTTCTGGTACATTCATCCAGAACTAGTCTCACTCCAGTGAGACTAACACTAACATGTTTGTTTGTTTTAAATTCCTCATGTTTTGGGGTCTTTTTTAATCTCCTGATTCTGACACTTAGCTCTTGACTCTGAAAATATCACATTATATACATTTTTGTGATGATGATTCAGTTGTGGAATGGCTTCTGAATGGTCAGAATTCCCCATTGTAGAAAAACACAACAGTTAATTGTGGCCAAAAGGGAAAAGTTCCTTCTTTCTTCTTTCTTCCCTCTTCCCCTGCTTCTCCTCTCCTTATAGTGGAATCAAATCCACCTCCCAACAAGCCAGTTCAGGGAGGAAACACAGCTTTCCCTCCATTTTTCATCAACGCCAAGCAATCAGTTGTCCACTGGATTATTTTTGTGAACAAGCTTGCTAGAGAATCAGACAACTAGTGGTGCAAGGAAAAGAGCAGAAACACAGCTAGGAGGATATGGTTAAAAAAACCCACTACACTTTTCAACAGATATCATTCAGGCTGCTTAGCTGCACCATGAAATGATGCTCTTGGAATTAAATAGCTTCATCTTCCTCATAAATAAGTACACAAAATAAATGCAGCATCATTCATAATTTAGGATTATTAATACACAGTATTACAGCACACTAAATTTTAAAAATGTAGGGATTTGCTTTCTCCACCAGTCTTTGAGGAATACCACTTTTGTACAAACATGTAAGCTCACTGTAATTGCTTCTGACCAGAAAATTATGTATATTGTTTTAAATATGAATTCACACCTATATGAAATTAGTACAGCAACAGCTCTGCTTTATTTGGTACAGGTCTGCATGCAATCAGTGGCACATTCAGATCCTCATCTTAGCACACACTATGTTCTTTAAAAGGAAGTGTCTAACATCTGCCCTCACATGATGACAAATTAACCGAATTTTACTGCTAAATTTTTTAAGGGTCTGAAATTTTTTAGCTGTCTGTCTACCGAAAAGTTCTATTCCAATATTAAATTTTGATACTGTTTACACAGTACCAAAAATTACATCTATGAATACTTAGGTAACAAATTAATCTTTTAAGAATCTCTTTTTTTTTCCAGCTAAAAATCAGAGACAAGCAAGGGAAAAAAAATACACCCACAGAAAAGGAATTTATTAATGTTAAACTTTAAGGTAACATATGACAGTTTTCTTACAGATTCTTAGAACAGTGGTCCTTAGAACCACTGAATGAAGCCTTTGGATCACTGAATGACCAAATCTGTTTGGTGCACTGTTCCATCAGCCAACTCATACACAAACTCTCCGCTAGCCAAGAAATCAAAAAGTTAGAGGTACTGACATCTGAACTTCAGGTTATCAGTATCTGGCAGCACCTCTTTATAACCCAGTGTTTCCCACATTCTTGACCTTTTTTAATGCTTTACTGCATCACCAGTTTGGGTGCTGTGAAAGTATTCCAGACTCCCAGCACATTCACGTTTCCCCGTTGCAATGATTACTTGACACAACCTGATAGATTCTTTTTAGGTAAATGAGAATTTGTACCGAGGTATTTTTACTCTGCTGACCTATCTTCAGATTAGCAAACAAACTTTAGAGAATAACTGTAGGAAAAAACTTCAGGCATGGATAAGACAACATTCATGACTAAGACATTCATGCTGCAAGAGAACACAGAGAGAGAACAAATCCAGCAGGGTGGCTTTTCAGCTCATGTTGACTGGCACAGTAACACACGTCAAGCTGCAACACATCAGCGGCAGTGACTGAACCCACACATAAAGATTTCATTCCTAGCACCCCAAAGCCAGACTTTTCTAGTCAGCTTGAGGACTACTAGTCACATTGCATTAGTAATAGAGGAGAGCACAAATATCACCTAGAGGTTACTTGCCCAAATGCAATGGGAAGCAATTTTCCATTATACAAGAGAAGCAAACTCTTGAACTCTCACGAATGTAACAGCCATCAGTATATTAGGACTGATGTACCTTTATGTTATTTCCCTGTCGACCTTGCACTGAAATACTAAAACACCTCGACTGTGATCCTTGAGCTTTTCATACTTCTAATATACAGGGTGCCCTAAAAATGAACACTGTATGATCAGTAGTAACCATTACAAGTCTGCTCCCTAGAATCTCCAACAGAAAAGCAATAGCAACATACTTACTTAACACAAGGCACCATGTAAATGAAAATACGCTTGCTTTCTTTGTTGTTCCTTGTTTGTGGGGTTTTTTGTTTGTTTGTTGGGGTTTGGTTTTGTTTTTGTTCCTGTCCCAAACATCAAACAAACTTTAAACATTCATACAACGGTTTGCTCAACAATAAAATCTGCTTTTTTATTATTAGAAGCATCCATGGTAACACAGCCATATTTTCCAGTAATCTCTATTTTCAAAAATCTATTCTTTTCTACCATATTAAAATAAATATGAATCCAGTGCCCTTTAAAAAACTAGAAAAAGTAGCTGGAGTTTAATTGCTCAGCTCCATCTATACAACAGCTACTGCTCCTCTAGAGACTTTACAAATCTTGAAACGTTTTACAAGTCTCATAAATATATTGCATATTCTAGTCTCAATCCTGTAGTAAACTCCATGAGAAAGGAACAGAGGGTTGGTGTTCCAGACATTTACGGCAATGCAGAAGGAGGAAAACAGAGGCACCAATGAGTCAATAAAGCCTAAATACTGTTCCAAAACTTCCCCCCCACCCCCTTCCTCAGCCACTCATCCTCCCACAATAACATTCCTACAGAAGTAATTAGGAAAAGCCTTTCAGGATTGTTCACTAAAAGTGCTGACAATCTTGGAGATCATCAAAACTCTACCCTTTAATTTGCAATTTAAGAACTGTGCCTTGGCAGGCAGAAGAATCCACCTCTCCATAAAAGATACCATATAAAAAGATGCATAAAATAACTTCAAATATTTTTAAAATGATTTTTACAATTGTTCTGCATTTTTCATCATCTCTCTGTTACCTGACATGTATGTTTATCACTCAACTGGCAAAGAAGAAAGTCTACATGGCATATTCTGAAAGTATTCTGAAAGATTTAACTATTATCAGGAAGGACAGGTTAATATGATACTACTTCAGGATTGTTTTCTCAAGCATCTGGACTACCTCCCTTCCTTTCCACCAGCAGACCAATAAGGAACTTCCCCCTCAGCCAATTTCTCACATGCTTTTACAGTGTCTTATGTATGATTTAAAAAAAAAAACAAAAAACAAACAAAAAAAAAACACAGCTCTCCTGAGGCTACTTAATAACAAAATAGAACAGCTGCCTCACTTCTTGTAACTGCTCTCCTCCAAGCAACTTGCCTCCATTTTACTCCAAGATTGTGACACAATACCTAAACGTTTTCATGACAATACTGTAACATAACAGTGGTGGAAAATACTAAGTTAGGGTCACTAAACAGTATAAGACACAACTCAGCACCTCAGCCACCATAAAGCTCTGTGCTGATGCCTGGAGGAACAGCCTGAATGACTGCATGCAGTAGACCTCTCTCTACATCAGCAGGACTAAGACTGCGTTATTTTTCCCCAGATACCTTGTCATTCTTGTATCTTTATATTATGGTACACAACTACCAAGGGCATAAACACAAGGCTGAAGTGTTCATACACTACTACACTATCTTCACTAAAAAGTCCAAATAACCCAGAGCTGCCAAAGCTTACACAGTTGGAAAAATCTCCAGTGAAGCTCACACTTACCTATTTCTCATAAGTAAAGATGCTCTGTTTAGGGGATGACCCCAAAATCCTAACTGCTCTTATGGAAATATTACATACCAAATTACCTGGTTGCAACAGTGCTCTTTTAAATTTTTTTTTTCCTCTACTTTATCTCAGCTTCTTTTGATTTATAAGAAAATTACTTCTAAATGTTACCTTAAAGGTCCTGTGACTTTGTCATGACAAGAAAATATTGTTCCTTGCTCTCTCCTCAAGGACCCCCTCACAGATTGAGAGAGCTGGTGTGTGAGATTAGCTCAGTTGGTTAGAGCATGGCACTAATAATGCCAAGGTCATGGGTTCAATCCCCTGTATGGGCCACTCACAAATTGAGTTCAATGATCATTGTGGGTCCCTTCCAACTCAGAATAATCTGTGACGGAGGTGCTTTTAACACTGAGATTGGCTCGGTTGGTAAGAGTCTGGTGCTAAGAATGCCAAGGTTGTGGGGTCAGTTCCTGCAGGGGCCGTTCCCTGAAGAGTTGAAGATCCTTGTGTGGGTCCCTTCCAACTCAGAACATTCTGTGTTTTTGGCACTTTACTAGGGCAGATATTTATCCCGTTTTTCATACACCCGCTCTTCTTGCAACTTTTCAACGTCTTCAAGAAGGAAGAGGAAGCCCAAGCCTAACCAGGCTCACTCATACACTAAAAAAAGAGCAAAAGAAATCAGTACCTCTTCAAGACATGCTGCTTCCATGAAAGGAGGACAGCTTGAGATCTCAATTGCAATTCTACTTCACCAATCAGGAAAAAATACATACTAGATGAAGCAATTTAATCCTCTTCTATATATTTTTTTTTTCTTTCTTCTTTAAGGTAACTTTTTAAATTACGCCCAAAAGAAAATATAGACCTGATGTTTAGGTCTGAGGCTTTCAAACATGTTTTAACTCAAGCAGTCTTTGCACTAACTAACTTTGCTAACACCTTTTTTTTTCTTACCTGCTGAAAAAAAAACCACTGAAGTTGCTTAGATGTGGAGACTGTAACAAACACACAGATTTATCATTTTAATAATGTAAAAATTAGAAGCAGTACTTTACTTTCAGTGGCAAACTGCATTTCTAGGTAAATTGGAATTGCATTAAGACAGACAGGATATTAAAATAGCTTTATTAAATGAAACTAGATGAGTTGATATCATAGAAATAGTTAATAACACACATTTCAAACACAACTGAAAAGAATTTAGTTCATAAGAGTAAAAGCATTTTTAATCACACTGAAATTTTAAAACTAGGAGATCTGATCCTCACCAACCAGGGAGGGGAGGAATGTTTCCTTTTCACATCAAACTTTCAAGTACTCATTACTGAAACATCTGAAGAAAATGGCAAGGAAATATTTTTTGAATATAAATTAACAAATATTTTGTATGATTTGATCTTTACACCTCTTTTGGTTGCTGGAACTTACAATATACTTCAAATTTTAGTCTTTATTTTCAAAGTTATGTAATAACATTTTACATGCCTTGGTTTAGTGTTCACTTTAAATCTGGAAGGTTAGCATTAAAATACATTGTTCAGAAATACCTGGGTTCCAACAGAAGTACTTGAGAGTACACTACTAGGTCTCCAAGCATTCAATTTTCAAAAGCAGTTATACACATGCAGAACTACATATTTTTTGCTCAATCTGCTTTTGAATACTTTCAAAACACCTATCTAGTGCAAAATAATATTTTCACTGTGAGTGACTTGCAAAAAAATTTACTACTTTAAATGAGAAAAATTAAGTTTTCTGCAATGGTTTTCATTCCTAAATTCTCTCTGTATAATCTATAATATACATAAAACTCACTCCCAGGGATGGAATCACTCACATCCATCAGCTAGGAATTACATGTGCTGCTTGTCATTTATTGAAACACAGACACGCATTTGAAGACTGCATTTGCACATAGACACACAAGACAGTTCAGATGCAAGGTAAAAATCTACTTCTGGAAAAATAAAGTCTATGAAAATTAAATACTAAATTTAAATGGTAATTTTTTCAACCCCAAACTGTCCATCTTAGACTACTTATATGCTCTTTTATTTGGAAAGGTTACTTTATCTGTCAAAATAAAGTAATTCCTTACTTACTCTTTAATACAGCATGGGCATCTTAGAAACTAAATGTACACACACAGATCCAGACAGGTAGAACATTAACAGAGGACACGTGCTCGAATGTGCACCTTCTCCATCAAACACCTAAAATAATCCCCACATACTTTTAAAAATCAATTCCTCCCCAATTCCTAAGACACACATTCCTTCCCAGACTTGATTACAATTTAGTTCCCCGCTTCTGTGCATTCATCATCCTTTCACCCACACCAGAGCAAGGTTTGCTCCCAACTCAGAATGCAGAGGGTGAAGATGCACACGACTGAGCCGGGAGACTGGCCCCGATCCTGTTCCAGCACCAAGCCTCTACCTGATATCACCTCCATCACTCCTTTGATCCTGCATTATTCAGCACTCCAACACAGAGAAGACTGGGCAATAAAAGAAATAACTGAATGGTGTGTGGAAGATAGAGGATAAGAGGCAACCGCATTTTCTTCGCAGGCAAATCATAACATCTGAGGAATTCCTCTTCAGAACTATTGGGTCTGACTCACCTAACCGAGCTACAAACGTTTCCCTCTAGGATAGGATCCTAGTGCTAGGATACTCAGGAGAGTCCTGACATCTCTTTGCAACACTGCTTTCTTAAGGGCATCAGAATCAGAAATTCAACAAGGGCAAGAGGGAACACTGCTTCCCCTCAGCTGCTGATATAACTACCTAGCTCAAAGCCTACAGAACACATTATGTTTAATAAAAGTAAATATTAATACATTGGGGCAACCATTTCAGGTCTGACTGTCCTTCCTTCATATAACAGCAAAAAAAAAAAAAGAGGGGGAGGAGGAAGGGGGAAGGACACACAACAGGACAAATAAACCTGGCAGTTCTCTGGTCAACATAATAGCAAAAGACAGATACAAAAAGCAAGAGTAGAGCACTGAAGCAAGACTTGGCAACACCACAAGAGTTTTTTCCCCCCCGCCCTCTGCAGATACCACAGTGTAGCAGAGGGAAGATAAGAGAGTAACTAACAGTATATATATAACAACTGTTACATATGTGACAACTGTGCCCTAGGCCCAGCTTCAGCCAGCGGAGAAACAGAAGGTCTGATACAGATAAAGAAAGTTAATTCTGAGCTTTAACGTGGGTCTGGAGAGGCAACTAAAGAGGTCTAGAGGACTCGGGGGCAGGAACTTCAACCACCTACTCTTGCTCTGAAATTAATAAACTGGTAATAAACAGTAATAAAAATAATAACTATTTGCACTTCATTTACCTCTAGGAGAGTATGTTTATTTCTAAAAAGGGAAGATTTGATTAGGATTTGGTCATATTACATCATATTGGTACTTCAGACCCTGATAGCTTACAGAACCAGACCTGTGGTAGAGCAGTAACACACTGCAACTCTTTGGCACACTGTCATATCCTGACACTCTTCCTCTGAGCACTATATAATGGCAGAAGGAGGGAAACTCCTGTGCTGTTCCTGTCCAAAAGCCCCTGCCCCCAAATCAGAGCAATGGCTGAAGCTCAGAACACAGCAATGGTGGGCAGATCCTTGGGGCAGGAGAGATCCAGTTCAGGTTTCAGATGCAAAAAACTTACCCATAAAGTTAGAAAACACCTAGTGCAGAAGCCATAACAAGTGAATTATGGCATACACTAGGAGTTATCAGACATTATTCAAGAGGAATATTTGTTTTAATCCTCTCAGAACAAATTATTAAAAGCCAAGTCAAACTGAAAGCCATCCCTTTACTACAGTTAAGAGTATTTGATTTCAAATGAAACAATAAAAGACAAGTTTCCTTTAACAGAAGGACTGTGGTGGACTTCATATGTGGGCAGGGATCTTTTCTTTAATTTTGAGTCTACTATTTTACTGATTACATACATTCTCTATGTTTTAAAAAAAATAAAAATAACTTTTAACTTAATATTGTCAAAGTAAACTAAGGTGGTTATATCTGAATTTAAATGATTTGAAAGGTTATTATATCTTTTCACTTACCAGTATACAATTACAGTATTTATTCAAACCAAGTATGATTCAGTATAAACTAAATATATAATTTCCATCTACTAATATTGTACATTATTTCCATTCTGCTCCATCTGAGAAGCACACAGATCTGACATTAACTATATTCTTTAAAAAGAAAAGTCACATTGACACTCAGTAAGGATTCACTTTAAGCTAGCATTTCCTAGACCTGAAACCTATCCCTTCATAAAGGGCAGGAAAATGGAAGTCGTGTTCAAAGTCTTCAGGAGTCTCAGCTTCCATTTATCAGGCTCGTGTAGCAATTAGGGTCAAGGAGAAAGTCTTGAAAACATTGACAGAAGTAAGCCATGAAGTGTTGCCTGTCTGAAACACTCTTACACTCTTATCATTGTATCACAATCAACACACTTCACAGTGTTACTTGGAATTACTTCACCTTCAACATAAAAGGCATATTTATAAAAAATTAGTAAGTAACTATTACTGTACCATGACAACAGTTCATTTTCTCTAGTCCCTAAGCACACACAGAGGCTAAAGAATTATTTCTTTTGTTCAAAGTAAGTTTTTCTAGCATTAGAAAATGTCACTACATTTCACAAATGAAAATTCTTCCAGTTACAAAACCATGCTTTTGTAACTAACTCTTAATACAATTTGACACTTTTGTGAGTGACGCTTGGAGATCATCCACTGGAAGTAATTTATATCACTCTGTTGGTCAAAACTCCACCTTCTACCAACTATTAGAGTGGAGAGCTGCAAGCTGATTCCAAAAAACCATCAACCAGAACAAGAAAAAAAAAGGCTATTAAAAAAATAACAACTACATTCTATAAATCAGAGGTTATCTTGGTTTATTTTCAGTTCTATAATGCTAAATTATTTTCCCAGTAAACACTTTCTATTGTTATACTCTCATACCCTCACTGGTAATTGTGCCTCTTTACCAGGCAACCTGTTACATTTCTTTAAGTTCTGCTGCATTTAGCTGAAAATACAGACAACTTGGTGTTTGTTCCCATAAACATTTAATTCCTCTTGCTTCCAACAGTAAAAGCAGGTATCACCTGACACTTCTATGATGTCTCGTTATGAAATTCACTCTAAGGTAAATTCTCTGCCACAGAAAGTACCTTTCCTTTTTCACAAATGCATGTAATTGTTTCCTAACTATTTGATGCATGAACAAGTGTGCTGTTTGAGTCTACAGCTAAACTTACACATACAGCTCTTTACTGAAATATGAGCACCAGCTTACGTACACAGGATTTGCTAGTTTGAAACATAAATTAACATCCCACCAAGTTTTAACTATTTCCTCATCTTCAGAGCCAGACTTACTTCTGTTATCCTTCCATTGTTTAACTCGTGGTCTTATTAAGAAACCACTAACAATGCAAAATACATTACTCAGACAGTGAAGCACCCTAGTGGTTTCAACATATTCATAAGAAGTCTAAAGAAACCAAGGCAGTTGCAAAACAACTTACAATCAAACAGCAAGGGGTTGCACATCCAGCAGATATATGGCAAGCAGATTAAAACCAGACAGCTGAAACTATTCTGTCCCTACCTCTGCACCTCTCTCCCTCAAGGACAGCATATGATCATCTACACATGAGCCACCACCTCACTGTTTTGGTTTGTTTTTTGTTGTTTTTTTTTTTTTTTTGGCCTGGCACACTGGTCACAGCCCCCATCCATTTCAGTACTACAACAATATTGTTCTTTTGTATGCTAGTATTCTGCAGCTGACATGGAACAGGTCTGGTTTTTGGAGCTGGCTCAAAAGTCCTACCTTCACCATTTAAAATGCATGTGTGAGAGAGAAAGAAACAACCTCCTACTATTTTCTGAAAAAAATAAATGAACACAGTTTTAACTAAAATCTGATTATTTCCCTACAACTACTCTGAGTTGACAAAAACACAAACTTTTACTGTTTTTAGAGAAAGAAAAGTTTGATTACTTCCAGTTGTAGGAAACTGTTGACTCACCATAATTTCAACCCCATTTCATTTAAGAACATGTTTCATTAAAAATGCCTACTCAGTAATTTTCACACTTCATTCTGCAGTTTTCTATATGAGCTGTAAAACTTTCAATTACTTGGTCCAACCTAGATGGTAAAAACCTTAATTCTGAAGAGCTACCCAAAGACCACAGTAGATAAAGATCACAGAGTATTGCAGGAAGGAAAGGAGAATCATTCTAGCTTCTCTACTTAGGGCTGTTCCCACATCTAAACTGTCTAATTTCAAGTGGCACACCCAGAAACTTGCTCATAATTTTTATATACCCTTCCATACCTTTCTTAAATTGAAAAAGAGAATTACCAACATAAAATGCAGTAATTAGAGCCACGGAAAGAGTCCACCATCAGAATACACAGGATTTGTTCACCTCAATAATGCTGTTACATGCTTTTCCAACACCTCCAAGATGTAGAGAAACACGAGAACAAGTTTGCTGTTACTCTTCTTTAACATGACTTCTTAAAAGTTGCTACCTCTGTAAAGGACACGTATCTGATTAAAGATGCAGCTATCTCACCATCTATCAATCAAGATTCGTTGTCTTCTTCTTAACCACTGAAGAATTTATCCTCAAAGCTGAGCAAGAGAAAGGCAGGTAAGTTACTGATTGGCTGAACCAGACCCCTTCAGGTCACCTTTGCTCCTCCTTTCTCTCAGGTCTCACGAAAACCTGAGAGCATCCACTGTAGACGAGGGGAGCACTTCTCTGCAGTGTGAGCCAGGGCTTGTGCTCTCAAAGGACTTTAGGGCGGCTCAAAATGATTCAACTGTTCTAGAGTCAGTTATCACCAGCACCCTCTCTAAACTAACTACTTCAGATCGATTCATTAAAAGCAATAAAACACCCCCTTCTCGGGTCTACTACAACTTCTGGAAGATGATAAAGTTCAATTCCAAGACACAGTAACAAGCTCACAGCTCCTGCTCCCTAAGTGTCTCTGAAACTTGGGAACTTCAGATATTGTCCTTTCAGACAGCTGGAAAAGAAGATGGGATCAAAACAATGCCCCTCTGGTAGCCCGCAAAGGCTTTGCTCTAGGAACAAGAGGCAGTAAGTGAGACTTTGGCGGGACGACAGACAGCCCACATCTCGCTCTGGAGGACAGCGACCTCAAGACAGTCCTGCTGACCCACCCGCTGCCCCTAAGGCAGGAGGCTCCTTTCCACCTCCTTGCTCACAGATCGACCTTCTCCCTACGGCCCGACCACCCCGAGGACGCCCTCAGGGCTGCAAGCGCCTCCTGTAACACCGATTCCAAGCCCAGGCTCTCTCCTCCTACCCCGGACCCCTCTACCGAGCAGCTCTGCAGCGCTTCCCTTTCTACGACAGCCCTCAGCTTCTTCCCTCCTTTCAAAGCCAACCCGCGCTCTTTCCACATACGCAAGGGACGCAAAAAGAAATAATAATAATAAAACGCAGGCAGCAAAACCCACGAACGACAGAATGCAGCCCCACAACTTACCACCCAAGTCAGTCCCCCGCTGCCGCCACCGCCGCCTCCTCCTCCTCCTCCAGACTTTGCCATTTTCTGCCCGTCTCTCCTCAGCCGAGGCGAGGGCGCTCGGAGGCGGCCGGGAGGGCCGGCACCGACACCGCGCTGGGGCCGCTCCCGCCCTCAGCGGCTCCGAGGAAGGGCGGCCGAGGGCCCGCACAAAGAGCCCCTTCCGCCGGGCGGGGAGGCAGCGAGAGGGCGGGCGGGCCCGGCCGGGCCTGCGGCTCTCCTCAGTTTAAAGGGACGGGCCGGTCCCTTCGCCTCACGGCGGCGGCGGCAACAACAGCCGCCGCTATCGCCGCCGTAGCGCTGCTGCCTCCCTCCTCCTCCTCCTCCTCCTCACCCCCGGGCCGTCCCCCCCCGCCGCCCCCACAGCCCCGCCCAGAGCCGCGCTCCCCTCACACACGCACACCCGGAGCTGGCCCGGCCCCCTCCTTCTTCCCCTCCTCTTTCCGCCCCGCGTCCCGGTGCCGGTGACGCTCCCCCGCCTCCGCGGCCGGGCCCCCGCGCCCAGACAATAAATAACCGCGCAGCCCCCGCCCGCCCGCCCGCGCTGCGGCCGCTTCCCCGCTCGCAGCCGGCAGGGCCTCCGCTCCCCCAGCGCCGCGGGCCCGCCAGTCACGGGCCGGCCCGCCAATCGCGCGCTGGAGGCGGGAAGGCTGCGCGGGCGCCGGCCAATCGGAGCAGCCGAAAGGAGAGGGCGCGTGTGACGTCACTGCGGGTGGCAACAAGGCGGGAGCCGCCCGCACGGGGGCGCTGCCGCGCGGGAGAGGGGCGGGGCGAAGGGGGCGGGGCCGCCGGAGCGGGAGAAAGGAGCGGGCACCTGGCGGGTCAGGCGCGGGTTCCCTGAGCCCACCTTCCCCCTCTGCGACCGCGAGGAGAGGGAGGCTTCACTTCCCCGTGCCCCCGCAGGGAGACTGGTTTTGGAATTGGCAGGGCACAGCTATCCCGTTGTCCTGGTCTGTCAGGTGGATGATGCTGCGATGCGCGAGCGGAGAAGAGGCGATGCCGTAGGTGGGACAGGCGTTTGGGGGGACGGTGGTCAACTGCCCCCTTTCCGCCAGCCCCTTAACTGATCCCTGCCACCAGTGCGCCCTACGGCGGTTCCAGCAGGATGGAAGTCCCGATGCTCCAGGCAGGAGAGCGTTTACAAACCACTGCCCTCTTCTGGGCCGTAGGGATCGGCCCGGGGAGTTCTTTAACTCAGAAAGCTCACAGAACTTTATCCTGCACTTAAGCATCACCCTGTGAAGTCCTTTTATAGGGTCACAGAACACAACACCCTGTTCTGTACACAGTTCACAACCCTATTCTAAAATATTTGCAGTTTTGGAAAAAAAAACAAACCTGTGTTGTAACTTAGCATCTACTACCTAGGCCTAAATGGCATGTGTACGAAGCCCAAATTTCATGTCATTTTAGGTATCAGCATGAAAAATATGTACTGCTTTAGATACTTTCCACCAAAAGTAAAATATATATATGACCATAAGTATTATAATAATAGATTTTTTTGACAAGCTTTTTCTTTTGACATAGAAAAATGTTTCACCACATGTAGCTTCTCAATTAGCAATTTTCATTCTGCTGTGTGAAATGCAAAGGACCTACCTAGTCCAGCCTGTTCCACTCCATGAATAATTCCAAATGTAAAGTCTCAAAAGGAGGGATTAGTAGGAGCACTGCATCTGAGATAGCAGACAAATTGATATCCAAAGAGAATAATTTCAAAGGAAGAGCAATAATTTAAAGATTTTTCCTTTTGCAAAATGCTTTTCCTTAGAAGTAAAGGGATTGGAAATGGAGCAGCTGCTTTTGAGGAGCCAGTTGTAATGTTCAATTATGCCTCAAGGGAAGGATCAGAAGAATTTCTTGTAAATATTGCTTATTTAACATAATTTTACCCTGCCAGTTTCCAAGGAACTTATTAAACTAATACATGAGTGCTGCACAGGGATTATGGAAAATAATGGCATTTGCCTAGAAGGGACAGTAAGTTATCTGTTCCAGCCCAGTTTTATTGCGGCTGCTTGTACCTCTGAGCTGTGTTTTCTTCTACTTTGAGCAAGATAAGAAACAGTGTTTCTCGAAGATCTAGAAGAAGGTAACAGTTGCAGGGCTCTGCCTAATGCTTCAGAATTTGGGGCTTGCTGATTAGAACAGTGGTGTGTGGTTTTTTTCAAACTCTCGAATTTATATGTAGGACCCATCAAAATGAATCATGTACAGCAAACCAGGACTGCTGCAATGAATATTGTGAGGACCAGGGAAAACAGAATGAGTGCATCTGTTCAAAGCTTTCTGCATTGGCAGAGAACCACTACTGCATTCAGCAGAAACAGAGCAAGTCACAAACATTAGTGTACTCTGGTCTCATTAGCTCCAGCTGTTTAGTAAATAGGCTGTTCTTAGTGTGGGAAGTGTGCCTTTTGCAACCCTCTATCCTTAGCCAAGTAGCAGATAGCGATCTAGTTTGAAGATAGCCAATTACATATATATTAGAGAAAGACAGAGGGAGGGAGTTTCTTCTTGGCAGTTACTGATCTTTGAATGTGCATGGTCAGACATGTTCAGTCTATGTGTCATGCTGGAGCAAATATAGGAGAAATATTGATGTTCCTCCAAGCATTTTCTTTAGTCTTTGAAATTACTTCATTCAAGTTGGTCTCTGTTTAATTCTCATCATATACTATGCTAGCTGCATGGCATGTTACTGGCTTATTGTTGATGTTGTTTTTATCCTAATACTTACATGTGTAGGCTGAGTGGGTGCATTCCTAGCCATGTAGAACTGCGGGACAAAGTTCTCATGAGACTACAAGCAGCTGTCTCCATGGATTGCAAAGGTAGAGCAGTGAAACAAGACTCCTCATCACATTTTAAGTGATCCCTGCTAAAACAAACACAGAATCAAATTTGAGCATGAATCAAATTTAAGCACCATAATATTTTGATAGGAGTGGAATTTCTTTACTGGATGCCACCCACCTGCCTTATCATGCACTACCAGTTTATGTCAAATACTTTACACTTATGGTGTGATATTTTAAATTAATAGTCTCCTTGAGATAATATACACAAAGTCTATTTCAATTCATTGGAGATTTACTTGTCGTCATAGTTAGAGACCATAATATAAATAGAAGTACCCTATATATTTTCAAAACAATCATCTACTTAAACCAGTTTCACTACTGGTTCTAGTAAGCAAAATATTTATTGTAACATTACTTTGTGTTCAATCTTTTTAGCAGTAAGACAGCTGTATGTATGGTCTTTAAGTATTTCTGTGTACATTTATCTACTCTGAGAGCATACCTAAATACAACCACTTACCTAAATGACCAATCACAGCTCTCATTTTTCTGCAAACTACACAGGAAAAAGTGTAATTTTGTTCTAAAATATTTATGGAACTAAGTTGATGCCCATTACATTATACATTCCACATTGTATGTAGTTGTAATAAGGTGTAAACAAGCACTGCATACTTTAATATCAAATATTTACATTTGCAATATAGCAATTTCCATATTGTACTGCATTTTTAAAAATCATCATAATTCATTAACATAATTGTGAAATAACAGATCAAATTATTGAGTAGGATTGTGGTAGAACAACACGACAGTGATCAACATACTTGTACCGCCTTCTTTGTGAATGAGCTTCAGGCCATGATTCCAAGGTATTTAAGAAAAACCTACCCATGTCTGGATCATCTAACAATATAAATTTAGCTGGGTCATGCATATTTACACAAATGTATTTCAAATACCTTTGTTGCATTAGCAAGAGCCCACACTAGTGGTTTTCTGTGGCTATTCAAACTGTCAATGCGCTGCCTGACATTCTCATCGGAACCTTGGCCAGGACTTACATGCCTGATGTATCCATGACGTGTTTGTCAGTAGCTTTTCCTGGGGCCAGACTGATCCACAACCAGTCTCTTGGAAAACACCAGGTCTTCCATCTTAGTCCTCCAAGAACAACATGCCACTCAGCGACAATTTGGCAGAGGGATTGAAGGGGTTAAACCCTGCTTATTCTCCAATTACTCCCCCATAACTAACCTGTTAACTGCTGTTCTATTGCCAGAGGTGTGGAAGACTTTGGAGCAGGGCAGGTTGTGAGCCTGCTGCTGACAGGTTGTTGCTAGGGAAGAGGTCCAGCAGAAGCCCCAGGGTTAACTGCAGGGACTCCAGGGCCCTGCACCTGGACTGCCCTTGCATGGCTGGGACCGCTGCACTGACCTCTCTGACTGTCCCCAGGACCCCACCATCTCCTGCTGCGGGAGAGGCAGGTTGTGTTAGAGACCTTCACGCTTACATGCCTGGCTTCTGCCCTGAACTGCACTCTCTCACACGGAATGTGGAAGTGGTGTCACTTGTTAACATCAAATATTTATTTAACTGTGACTAGAAGTGCTCTAGTATCCAAGTCCATCTAGTGTCCTCACTGTCAGCTCAGTCTTAAACTGTGACACACTTTCTCTGAGCAGCATAAACAGAGTTGCTGCTAAGGCAGGGGCTGGTCATAGTAATTAAATACATTTGTATTGAAGTTCCTTTTCTAGGAGAAAGCTTCCTTGTGCAGTGAACATATAGGGTGAGAGAAGTTGCATGCAGAGATGAAGCAAAGGAGGTTGAGCTGGCCCTGCTGGGGGGAATTCTCAATGTGAATAAAATTAATATCCACGCTATTAACATCTGAGGCTTTTAAAAGAGTTGGTGACAGTGGGAAAAGCTGCAAGTGCTGAGGTGGGGCAAAGACAACAGAAGGATACACATAAGAGAGAAGGTGATGTGTTTTGAGATCTGGGCTGTACATCCATGACATGGCAGTGGCCATCAGCAGTTATCTGAGCTGAGAGACAGATTGCTGTGATCGTTTGTAGGCTGAGAATCACCAACTGCATTATGACGTTGTTAATTAGTGTGGAGAATGCAAACAGCCAGCAAGGTTTGGACATGGCATGCCATTCACAAAGACACTCCCTTGAGCTCAGGGTGCTGAACACAGCAAAGCATGCTAGGCTTGTCTCACTCAAGTGGCTTTCCTCTGTGTTAGCCACATAACCCCTTTCTTCCCATCCCTCTATGCCAGCCCTGAAAACTCCTGAAAAGGAGCTCTCTCTTTTCAAAGGGCAATATATTTTTGGCTAAGACATGGAGTTTTGTTCCTAGAAGTTCATCCAAGACTCTTTGGGCAAGAATATGTGAGTGGTAATTAATTTTTACCCAGCAACACTCTCCTTGCTCATTGAAGGTCCCCATTACCAATGTATTTCTATAGCCTTCCAGACAGAAATCCATGAGGGATCCAGAGTGAGTATCAAGACTACTTCCTAATAGCAGTTTATGTCTACTCATTCCTGGGAGGCAGGAAGGCGAAGGAGGCATGCATGGATATGTTGAATCTGTGGGGAAAAGTGATGACTGATGTAAACAACAGACAAGCCCACTATTCTGGGAAGTGTCTAAAGAGACGGTATTTTGCTCTTTTGAGCTAAAATTCAATCATCTCTGATAAATTATGTTTTGATTTATGATTAGTAGTTATGGGGAGGAAATAGGAAGGACAAGGTTTTCTGCACAGCTTCATTGTACCACCAGTTTTGACTGGAATTGATGATGATTAGGTCAGGATGAACATTTGCATTTTCTTTCTCAGAATGGCATTATGTGGTTCTCGTGGCAATCCAAGAAGAGGAAAGTCTCAGAGAACACCCAATGGCTCAACCTCCATTGAGGCAGAGCATGTTGTTAAGGTGTGGCCAGTGCACTCACATAGCTTACACGGAGTTCAAAGGCAGAAAGAGAAGGAGGGTACAAGTTTTGTAAAATTTGGATAAATAAATAATAGAGGCAAAGAACAACAGAAAGAGTTGAGTGAATGATGTGTAAACACCCAACTGAAAGAGGGCTAGGGTAGGCACACATGAAGACATCAGCAAACAATAAACCTGAGCACAGAAAGTGGGGAAGACGATAAGAAAGAACTACCAAAAAGAAAATTCTGGGCTAACTATGAAGGGTCCAGTCAGGTGCAGACTAGCAGAACCACAGACAGTCAGACAGTTTGAAGTTACCCATCCAACAAATTAATGAACAAACCCTTTGAGCAAATTTGTACTGGCAGCTTGAGTTTATACTGGTTTAGTGCTTTGAATCATTAGATCATGATGGGTTTGATTTGGTACTAGATACCCTAAAATTTGAATTACTCTTTTATAGTCCACAACACAGGGAACATGCTCACTGTGTGCTCCTGACAATTACAAAGCAGTTTAGAAGAGGAAGTTTATATAATAATATGGTTTTGCAAATACTCTTTTCTAGCTGACTTCAGTTGTTTAGCTTTCCAGGAACCTGTTTACTAAAAATTCCCTTTGCTCAAATGCATTGTTTCAGATTAATTATGTCAGATGTACACTTGAACTAAAAAAATTAAAAAAAAAAAAAGGTAGACCTGAACAGGTAAAATGTGCACTATACTCAGCCACACATTTAAACATAAGCATTATCCAAATTTACAACTGCCTAACAAAATTATTTGTTATAGATCAGCTATTCAACAATTTCTCAGGTGTCCTAATTTCTAACAGAGCTCAACAGCAACAGTTCCTATTTATTTCAGTAGGAGTTGTGTAATTCAACAGTTTGTATGATTAAACAAGCAACATTTAAAAATGGTCACTGCTAGCTGCTTCATGTCCTTCTCTATTTTCATTAGGTGTTAATATTAAGCAAAGAAGATCAGAAATGCATCAAAAATCTTTTGTTATTCCTTTGGATCCTTTAACACATTGGTATTTCTGGGTCTTGAATGTTTCTCTCCAAGATATCAGCTGTCCTCCATTATTTGCTTCAATAGTGCTGTTTCTCCTTACTATTTTAGTCTTGCTGCATTTATTACGAGAACAGGTAAATAGAGTAGTAAATGCAACACAATAAATGTTTATATGTCTAGGGTATGGTCTCCTGTTCTATTTTTACCCAACTAGAACTGCTTAGGTAATACTCTAATTACTTAGGTATTAGAGAATACTCTTTCCACTACCTACCTTATATTGCTCCCATTTACCTATAGATTCTTCATGCTCCTTAGGGCCCTCCCGTTTTTATTTAAGAAAATAAGAACACATTACCTCAGTCTTTAGTTGAAGTAAAATAATCCAAATCAGTGGTTGTTATATGCCTCTTGCTCACTATGACTGTGGCCACTGCTGGTAGAGGTAGCAGAAGCTGCAGTAGCAACAGCTTTCAGTATTGGCCAGGACAAGGTGTTTGACTATTCAGGAATTATTTAGCCAGTACTTTGCTATGGCACATTTATATTAGAATCTGGGAATCTCAATCTAGGTCTTCAGCACAGCATGGGTTCCAAAAGCATCTCTCCATTTCTGAGCACTTCAGAAAGCTGCATCCTGATCACAGCACTTCTTTCTTTAAGATTCATGTCTGTCACCTGTGAGGAAGGAAAACAACCTTTTGAATTACTTCAAATATATGTGCCTTAATAATTTTTTAATTCATTTTAATGTTCTAGAATAAAATTTTTCACCTACAGGATGCATTAAAAGCAACTTGGTTTGATATATTTGTGGGGGGGTTTTTTAGCCTAAAAACATGGAAGCAGTAGTCCTCATTATTTTATAAATTTCTTTTTGAAATCTACTGTGGATTTAATTTGTAGAACAGAAAATAAAAATGTTTTTCGTCACTGCAGTTCTTCTAGAATATTCCTCCATTCCTTGCAAACTATGAAGCAAAGAACCTTAAAAAGAGGTACTGTATGTTTTACCTTAGTGACAGACCAAAATATGAAAGAAGGCAGCATAACCACTTTTGCAACACATCTGTTAACTGTTACACAGTAATCACATCCCCCATTCTTTTAAAACTAATTTTACAAAGAACAACTTGGCATTCTGTGTTCTTATATAACAGTTAGAATAAATTTTCCTGTGCTGTGCTTCATAGTAAATTCATGCCAAAGTTTTTAGCATCATGCTATTGAATTGTTGTAATAACAACTCACCTTCTTTTTTATTTAGCTGGTTTTCACTGAGCTGTATTATTCCACACATCTTCTTCTTCTGGAAGTTTTTATTCCAGAAAGCCTTTGAAGAGTGGGAAGCTCTGAAGCTCTTGAAATTTATCTGCATGTAGTGTGCTTTCTTGTATGTTGGCTTTTACTGCTGCTCACATTCTTTTATTTCCGGGTAATCGGTGCAATGAGTTTGTCAGGTTTTCATGAAAAGGCAATACACATTATCCAGAAATTGCAACACAGTATCAGTTTCTGTCACATTTAACATTTTTTTTTCCTCTGCTGTGTCTTAAATTAGAAATGTAATTCATGCATCAATATCTTTTCTAGCAGATTTTGAAAATATTTGAGGCTGTCAGAATTCCATTTACCTTGTAGTGAGTACTGAAGTTAGTTCTTTGGGTCAAGACAGAGATATTATCACAGATTCTGTACCCTTTCAGATATATTTGACATGCTACTGAAACATGACATTTTTCTGTTGAGTTCATTTCTCTTGTGGCTTATGATGGGAAACATGGAAGCTCTTTTTTTTACTTTACATCTTGCAGTCAGTTTATTGAAAAGGCACTTGTTAGTTCCAAAGGTATGCATGAGAATTCCTCAGGTTTGCTAACCTGTTTTTTTCAGTTGCTCATTATTTTCTATCATTTCTCTCAAAATATGTTGGACTCAGTTTTCTGGGACATGAGCAATGATGATGAAAGAGCACACGAGCAATAAAGACTGAAAACACGATGAAACTACTTGAAGTCCCAGAATAGCTAAAGTTTAAGAGATCAACTACATACATATAGTTCTTTGTGACATTTAATTCTCAAATCATAAAGTTTTCCTCAGCTTTCTAATCATGTTATCCATTCTCCTAAATAATTAAAGGTACTAATTTTGAGTTGCTGTGTGGAATTGAAGAGAATTCAGAGCAAACAATGCTTTCTTTTCTGATGGTTTTTGTTAAAGCACAGCAAAGCAGAAACCATACCAACTCTCTGACTCCCACAAGGACACAGCACAGTTACAGGCCACATAGGCAGGTACATTAACCAACCCATGGGAACGTAGCAGGAGCTACAGCAATCAAACATAATCCAAGGCACATGCTCCAGCTCTGAGGTGCTTCAGCAAACCAGCATGACTGCTTTTAGCCACAAAGCCAAATGCCTCCTTGTGCAGCACAGCACACAGCACCCCCAAGCTGCCCAGTAAAATAGACATTCTCCCAACAGAGCACACACACACAACATGGCACTCCCATGTCTCCATCCAGCTTCTGTTTAATGTTTAAATCTGCCCTGATAACTTTTGATCACTTATCAGATGCTGTGTTTCATGAGTAGAAAGAAGATCTCAGCACCTGTCATCCCACTCTTGATCTATGCTACTCCTCTGCTGGCCATGGTGGGATATCCCATGATCTGTAAGGTTGGTGCTCCCTACAGGGTTGTTAACTATGCCAGGGCCATTGCTTGCTTAACAGGTTCTGTAACAGAATAGCATGAAGATGCAAATACCATAATAGTTCAAACTGCTTTTTCAATTCCCTCTAAAAGAATTAACATGTTAATGAAGTGGACGTTGTGCTTTGCATTTCTACTCCTACAGGTCTTTGCACATTTATAAAAAGCAATAGTTAATCCTTCAAAATACATGAAATAAAAATTTTGTTCTCAATTCAGTATTTATTTGGGTTATTCTCTGGAGTTAAATTGAAAGTATAACCTTTCAACAGGTATTTTTAGCATAGCATGCAAACTTAATGCAAACTTAATGTATAATCCTTCATTTGAGTTTTCATGGCAATTTCTTCAGTTGTCCTTCTGTAATGTTTCTATAAGGTGTGAGGAACAGTTTTCCCAAGAAGTAAAATCTGCTGATTTATTTTGGTCAGGAGCCTCATTGCCTTTCTGAACTATATTTATAGACATACAAAAACATTCTTGGTTCTAATGTTGGTCCTAACATACTTCCCTTTGAATGGCTGCAGCTTCCCTTTCCCCTGCTTTGTGGGCCCTACACCACTCCCCTCACTTCTTAGGCTCCTGGATGACAGTGGGTCTCAAAGTGGTGTGAGGAAAGGCCTCTGTTACCAGGTCTGCACCAGGCTACCATTGGTGGCCAGTAGGCCTGCTGGGAACAGGAACTATGCTGGGAAAATAGGAGTGAGGAATCATTATTGAGGGACATATTACTGGAATGATACGGGGTGAGGATTCAGTTGTCCTATGAATACACCAAGGCTGTGGACACACCACCACTACCACCCCCAAAAAGCAGGTAGGAATTAAAATGATAAAAGAGGTGAACAAAATCTCCCAGCAATGAAGAATGTGGCAGATTCAGATGACCACATTCAAGGAACTCCCTCAGCAGACCATGTTACTGTCATCCTCACAGCTTCCTTTCTCCCACTGCCCATTAGAGAAGGAACAGCAGCTATCATGAGCTGGGGGAATACATGGAAGCTGGAAGGGGGGGTTGGGATATCAGACTGCAATACACAGAGGAAGCAAGAAAAGGACAGAATCCAGCAGTGTTTTGGAAGCCTCCAGATCTTACCTAAGAGTCACTGGAACATTGTCTTGATCGCCACTGCAGAAACTGCTTCAGAGGATGAAAACCACTAGTTTAGAAGAAGGGAAATTTGGAAGGGGTTTTAACAGTGAAAACAACAGGGAGGGTTACCCCAGGGGACAGTGGATATCAGATGTTAAACAAGCATCTGATTATGCTGCTCTGTAGGATACATCCATCTTACTACTAATACAGCTAATGCTCATATATAATACTAGTGCTGGTTTTCTCATTCTAATGTGTTAAATACAAAATGCACTAACCAGTACTGCTGGTGGTTACTCCTGCTCAACCCACAAGTAACACTACACGACTGGAGTGCCCCTTCTCTACAACTTTTTCAATAAAAATATCCCCCAGTTACGGATTTAATGTTCAATCCTAGGTATACAACCGGTTCCAGTTGATTTCCACTGAATTTATCACATGTCAGTAAAACACATGTTCTGTAAAAATGGTTTTATTTCCTCTTTTTTTTCTACACACACAATTTTTCAGCCACTCTTCCACCAGCACACATGTTGCCTCCACCCTCTGCTCACAGATGGACCTTGTATTTTTCACCGACTATTTACAAAAGGTTGGTAATCAGTCCTGTATGTGAAGTAAATGAAATAAAAATGGTAAATGTACTCTGGCAAGTGTTTCTTAATCTGTTTCCTATCATGGGGGCCAGAAATGCATATAAATCTCTCTGTGTCTTCAGAAAGTTATTTATATATTGGGACTGGCTGAATGCCCATTTCTTCATATCTTTCTGTCATTCATTAATTTTTTTCAGCAATAAACTAGTGTACAAATATGAATTACTGGCAAACCTTAAAAATGTGATAAATAACTATAAAGTTGCAGATTATAGATAGTCACAGCACATAGTCAAGAAAAACTGCAACGTTTGTTGCAGTGAATATGAATCAAGGGTTTTCACCCTTGTTAAAAAAAGTCAAATGAATTTTCATTTAAAAAAACCATTATCAAAGACTGCCTGAAGTAGAGGAACAACTGATACCAATAATAATGTTGTCAAGGGACAACTTCTTATAAAGGCAGATGATACAGAGTACTGACACTTGAGCAAGAATTTGCTAAGATTTGCCTTCTGAAAGGCTCCATGATGATACAAACTCCTTTCAAAAATATTTTTGAAAAAAATGAAACAATTAGCTTGTTTTGCTAATTAAATCCTTAATGATGCAAATTTGACATTCATTTACCAGTGCTAACTTGATCTCAACTTTTTTCTATCCTCAAGTGTTAAAATTAAACCGCAGCCTCTAACACTTCCCGTTTGTCCTGTTACCTCCTTGGTGGAGGTGTCGGTTTTGGGTTTTTTTATTCCAATCTTTAGTTTTAATTTTTGAATGAGGGGGACTATTTTCTTTGAAACCATTATTGCCAGCATCATGGAAATCAGTAAGCATACTTAGGCAAAAAACTCCTATCCAAACAACCTAACAAAAGAAAACACACAAATCAAAACCAGTTTGGCGCATGCTTCTTACTAAACCAAACGAGAATGGCTCCACAATTCTTAATGCAGTCCACAAGCAGGCACTTCCCTTTTGGACAATAAAGTTTTACATCTTTTTTGCCAGCGGTGAACTTTGCTTTTTAATATACTATATATTTCCCTGACACTTTGGCTAAAAGTAAAAACTGCTGCAGTTTAAGTATGTTATTTAGATTTTTGATATAACGCAAGCCTGGACACACATATATTCCATTACCTTCTATCCATCTCATCACAATGGTAATGCAGAAGCAAGAAGTGAGTCTCTCCTTCCATTCTGTACTTCGCTGGTGTTTCAATCTGCTCTAAAAGGCTGTGACCAACTGTTCCACCTACTTTACTGTGAGTTTGCTTAAACATTAGTCTTGGATGTCTTCATTTTCTTATGTCAGCTGGTGTCCTTATGACTGCTTCACAAGGGAGTTTGTGTATTGTTATCTGAACTGTTTATCTAAATTAAGTTCAGCACTTCCTCTTGATTGTGACAGAGATAAACTGCTGGCTGATGTTTTTCAGGGGGGGAAATATTTTCTCCTGGGACTTCAAGGATATGGGAGACATACACTGTATTACTGAAGTTCCAAGGATATGAAATAACACATAGCATTATGTAACAGAGGATCAAATTAACAGAACCTACATTGAAACATCACAATCAAAATGCATAGTGAAATCATCTTTTCCCCCAATTTTTAAGACCTCTAATAGAAGGTTATAGCTCACCAGCACTTAAGACTCAGTCCTTCAAGTATCTGTAGGTGCTCAATGCCACACTGAAATTTCATAATCATTACAGATAGCATGCTCCTAAAGCTCTTGGCTACAATATGCCACTAAACACACTTTTTCCAAAATCAAAGATCCCAATTATCCACTGGAACGAAGAAAGAACCTGTAACAAGCAAGCAGAACCCTGTCCTTAATTTTAAAATTATACAGCTTAGATTAGTAAAAATAAAAAATATTTAAAACCAGATATTCCCTAAATCTTAGACTGTTTTTCAAAAAAGCTGTTCACTACTCTGAGCAATTTTCTTCTACTGAAAACTTTAAGGGACATAAATATAAATGAACACATAGAAAAATGCCTCAAAAACAGGGTCAGTCACGGAAGCTACTTCTGTCAGCACTACTTATATAGTCCATTACATTTTTATTCACCATAAAATTTTATTAAGTCCTGTTATTTTTGTTGGTTTCTGGGTGTCATCAATTTTAATTACAATTGCTTTTTTTGTTTTGTTTTGCTGAGTTTGAATATTTTTAATCTATCCCTTTTATCAACCAAAAAAAGAAATCAACTTAATTTCTGTCACAGTGTACTTACCACACAGCTACAATTCTCCACATAAATTAAAGCAAATTAAAATGTATTTTACATTAGATGAAAATGCGTAGAAAAAGATAAAGCTACAGAAACTGAAGCAGGCTAATTATAAACAAAGCTAATAGCTTAATTATAAAGCTTACCATAAAAAAAACATAGACTAAGAATAAGAATAAAAATCTTAACAATGGAAAAACCCCTGTTCTCTTATTCAGATGGTCACACGTAAACCCTTACACATTTCATAATATCTGCACACCTAAAATACAAATATTTAAGGTTGTTTGCCCTTGGCTTGTTCCTTGGCCATTTTTAAGTGCCCTAACACAGTATCAAAATTCCGCTCCATACCTTTAGGGAAGAAGAAACTGTATCAACCTACTGAAGACTTTTTTTTCTTTTTACTCTACTGTCCTTCTGCTTGGGTTAAATATTCAAGATTAGCATAAAGAACATAGAATTGTCCCAGATATTAGTGCTATTACTCTTTCCTGCTGCTTCTGTTGATGACACTATATGGCCAACAATCCTATAGTTACCTGTAATATACATTAGATCACTGATTACTGCTTAAGAGAGGCCATAAGCTACAAGGCATGAAGCACTGCTTGCAACAATAGCACCCCATAAAAGAACCCTCAGAACTAGCACAAAGTTGAATAAATGGAAAAAAATTATTCAAATTCTAGAAAGGACCTAGGTCTATTCCAGCAACTCTGTTTAAGGAAGTCAGTCACCTGTCTGCAATTTCTTTCTTGACCCTCTATATGAAGCAAAGCAGCGATAGAGAAGTTCCTTCAATATTGACACATTTTTTTATGTTGAATTACTTGGCAAAATTTTAAATTTTGTCCAAAACCAGAGGTTTGAACCTACAGTGAAAATTAGAGATTTAAGTAATACCAGTACTTAAGAAATTATAAGTTTTGACAAATACTAAGGAGGTCCATTAAATTCTTTACCAACTGAAGGTAAAGAAATGGGGAGTGTGCACCTGGAGGACAGATATCCTGATATCTGCCTGGAACAATCTCTGCACCCCTTTGAGTTCCTTTGTTTTGGCTTGTTTAGTTTTGAGCTGCAAGAACTCTGCAAATGGGTGTTGCCAGCTTCTGGCAGCCATATGTGTTGCCTACCATCTGTTTTCATTCCACTGCACTATGGAGACAAACATACTTTATTTTTAGTGTTCTACATTTCCTGATGTTGCACATAATAGGGATAGTATCTCACACATAGGTCACTAGACGTGAAAAATCCTCCATGATAACAGATGAGTAAAGGCAACAGATTATCATACAGGACCAGACAAGAAAATTTTCATTACTTACTTCTCAATGCAAACAAGAATATAATTTACACTGAAGTTTGCTTGATTCCTGCATACCTGTGCTTTCCTTCCACGCTGCCTAGAAGGGGTTTCCTTCATATGTTTTAAAGATATATCTTTTCAGCAACTTCCTCCAGTGTAGGAAATTACTACCAACAATGAAGTGGGTTGTCTCTGATAGTTGCTATTTTGCATGCAGCACTCAGCATCAAAACAGGATACAAAGAAATTAATAGTACCATCAGCTCTAAGACAGAAAACTGTGTTACAAATGCCTGTTTGAAAGGAGGAATTCTGTGCACAGGCTCCCATATAGTTCTGTTGGAAACCATGCACTCCAAAATCAGTTTGCAAAAATTAACTGGGTAGTATAGTATTTATGTAAATTTTGATTGAAAAGATTTCACTGTTATGCCTCAACTTTGGAAGGCACCCATGGCACGCTGGACAGCTAGTTGTTCTTTAAAATGTACCAGACTAAGCTGAATTCTTGAAAACATTGCTGATTTTACCTGTATTAAGTCATACATTTCTTAATTTAACCCCATTTAACCTCCACCTCCTCAAACTTCTAAGAAGTTGAGTAAGCATTGACTTTTAGCTACATGTGCCCTGATCAACATCTACTACTCATCCAGTATCGTATCATTGCCAGCATAACTTAATACACATACTTTTAGAGTAGATTGAAGTACAGATCTTTCCACCATGTAATATTGCAAATTCAGAATAGTGTAAGTTAATATTAAGCAACTATGGATGAGGAATTATCTCCAGTTTAAAAAAACAATATAAAAACGTATTAAGATTTGCACTAAAATGGAGATCAGCAGAGAAAATAAGTGCCTTTATAACAGCTTATGCAGGAAGAGATTCAAAGTGTTCACTGTTTATAGGGTACTCCAAAAGACACCTGAAGGAGTTACATTTAAATTTTTCATATTAGCTCTATTTGGTCTGAGTGTTTTACTTATTAATCCTTTCATAAAATAAGCACTTCTATTCATTGCATGTGATCTTACAAATACAGGAGTACTTTTTCATTAAATAGATTGGTAAGGCATTTTTCAATCTTTCAATTCATTTAAGCATTTTAATAATGGACTTCAATTACTCTCCTCTTTTATTAAGTTATCTGCAGCTCTTACTCTTCCCCCAGAGATTCTGACCAAAATTGTGAGAAAATTACTTTATCTTACTACTTTTAAATTTATTCTGCCTTCTGCTTTCAAATTATCAGATGCGGTTAAGGAATTCTGCAAGTGCTCAAGGTCCTTATAAGTAATATAATGCAAAAACATAATTTCTGTCTTAAAGCAGTAACTTTTTCAGCTATCAAAATATGAAGTGGAAACATTTTTGTGGATTGGTTTCACTGATTTTTCTTTTTCCTTTTTTTGCTTCAAGACAGTATATATTTTAGTCTAAAACACTTTTCTGTTGGTTCCCATCAAAATGTCAGAAAAAGCATTTAGCTGAAATCAAATGCAGGAGGAGTTTTGAATGGAGACTGGCAAATTCACCTTGCATTAGCCAGGTACTGATGAACAACCTTCCACACAGTACCCTGTCACTGTGTTGTTCTGTCTAAGGGAGTGAGACCCTTCCTTTCTAATCCCCCTCGTAAACTGTCAATTTACATTCAGAAGTATATAATCCATCATACATCATTCTCTCACTCCTAAACTGCCATAATCTACCACTTTTTAAGATGCCTGTGTGATCATTTTGATGCCTGCATTCACTGTGCCTTTGCAGTTTCCTAATAAAATCTGAATAGTTTTGTATTTCCTTAGATTTGTTGAAGGTCAGTAAGCATTTATTTCAACAAAAATTATTTTTGACAATAATTTCAAATATACAGAGGTTAGAAAGGTCAGAAAATATAAGAAAAACTTTAAAAACACTCATCTTGAGAACATCAACCCTAATTCTCACTTATTTTGAAATAAAACTACAGTTTGAACTTTGCATTTTAGTCCTATAATAGAAAATTTCTTGTATCCAGCCACAGCCTTCCTCAGATTCTCTGATAAAGACTATCTAATTTGAACATTCACTCCATGCTTTATTCACAGTATTGCAACATCTGACATCTCCTGGATGGCATTTTTTCATTTTTTTATTATATGACTGAAAATAAATTTAAACACTGCATTAATGAACAGAAAATTTGTATATATTTTTACATCAAATTTGGGTATAGTATTCAAAGCAACTCAAGACAATAGCTTAAGAAGATTTCAACCTACATGCCTACTTTTAAAAAGATTTATTAAGCAAATCTGAATTTGTATCATTAAAAAGTATTTATAATTAATAACCTATTTTTTCATAGAAAAAAATTGTGATTTCTTACTCAGTTTTAAGTCTCAATTTCATACCGCAGGCTATAACAATTTTAGGTACATGTGACCACTTCTTTCAAAATTAGTTTCTAGCAACCTTCAGGCTTCCAAATATTTCTAGGTATTAAACACAGTTTTAATACTTAGATTGCAACAAAGAAATTTTTAAGTAATCTTGAAACTAACTTAATTTCAGCACTTCTGATATTACACAAAATCGTATTTTTCTTTAAAATGTCTAAATTTTCTACTATTCTTTAAAATATTTTAAGATCATCAAAAGCATCTGTTGTAATTGGGAAACAGAATTCAAACTGTTTTTCCACGTAGATTATTAAAAAAACCCCCAAAAAACAGCAAGCCAATCCCAAAACTCCAAATTAAAATCAAGTACAACTGCTTTGTGCTACTATGGTCGAGTTTTGCTTCCTAAAAATTATTTTGTTTTCATTGTAAAGTTTAAGAAAAGATACTTTATGGTTCAATGCCTTAATTTTGGTGTTTGTTTTTACAGACAAAGAGGTTTTCATTGTGATGTTTACCTATTCAATACATGTGCAGTTTCAAGTTGGTTTAATGGAAGCAGTGAAACAGGAAATAAGCTGCCAGCAGGATGAAGAAAAATTGCCAACCAAATCTTCATGTTGTATCCATAGCATAATGTCTTCAAGGAATCCAAAGTACATCTCTGCAGTTCAGATTCTCAGAGGTCACTGAGCTTTATAATTATCTCCAAGCAATTTTCTCCACATCCTGTTAAGCTCTCTCTAAACAGCTGTGTGTGTTGCCATGCAGCTTCACCATCCCCTCCATTTAGAACTGCTTCCAACATAACTTCCGTTGCACCAGAAAAATCTGAATAGGAGCAAAGATTTTTATCTATCGGAGGAAAAGACAAACAATTCAGTAAGCCACTGCTACAGACAATATATAATGCTAGAATGCATGTTAAAAAGTATACATTGTAATGGATGTTTAAGGATCTCAATTGCACCTACTCAAATTCATCTGTCCAAAAACCAAACCACCAGCTACAAATTTTTAGTTATTATTTGTTTAACACTCATGTTCAGAGGACCTAGTCAGGATTGATGCCACCAGACATAGAAGCATCTATCATTCATAGTAAAACACTATTGTCTTGTATGCACTCTTTTGCTCTTGCCAGCCCCGCTCTGTTGCAGGTAAGGTTGTATATATTAGTAAAACTGGTTTTGTACCAGTGTTAATTAAATGCACAGTATTTTCTTGACCTTGCTAAAAAACACTGAGCTGGAAAAGTGAAAAAGTATTCGCATTTCATTTTTAGTATTTGCACAGTACTTTCTCCATATAAACTATTTATTTCCAGTTACACCTCTGCTGCATGACATAATTCATTATTTAAATTTTACACTTACCTCCCATCAGAGCAATTTCTGTTTTTGGAGAGCAAAGTCTCCACTGTATTCTTCCACTCTGAAAAGTCTGACTGCTTGTCCTAACTGAAATGTTATCTATTTTTAGACCGACTGACTTGCACTCAAACTTCCAGCTGATGGAAGCAGAGGATGACCCTTCTTTTCGGGCTAAATAAACCTAAATGGAAAGAAGACATGTCAAAAACTGAGATGACCACAAACATCGAATTAACAAGGACACAAAAATCTTAAGAAAACACACTTTCATTCTCTGTCAAGCCTCTGAACCTTTAAAACTGTACTAAATACAATTTTATATATTAAAATTCCTTCATCCTTAAGTTTGTTCTACAGTTAGGTAATGGTACGTCTTCACAGCCCTTACTAGGGAACACTAAACTATTTCAACATACATAGTAAAGTCCAAGCCACAAAAACATCTACACTTATTATTTTTTAAAGACGCAGACTTCTGGGGTTTTCTATAATGCACAGGCCCCCATATTTAAGTTGCTCAGTGTTGCTGATGAAGAAAACTGTGTTATCAGTAATTCCTCAGGTGTGGCTGCTGGCTGCACACTACTTCTCCTAGGACTTGACATGTCTTGGTTAAAGCATATCACCCATGACAGCCATATATAAATCCTTCATTAACGTTATTTCAACTGTTAGAATGTTGCATAATGTAATTTAGTCCCAATGCTGTTCTAAACTTCACCTGGCTGAACAGTCTCTCTCCCACATTAACGTTCATTAAAGTTCTGTGAACCCTCATAAGAATTTTGTAACAAACATCTGACAGTTCTTTTAAGTATAACATCTATTATTAACAAACCAAGGAAACGGACATTACTGATTAAAGAGTGAAAACTGCTGAGATTCTTTTGGAAATCTAGGTTAAGGAAACTCGGAAAAATTCCGTCATGTCTAGGCTTCTGATTAGTGTCATACTGAATGGACTTAGCTCTTTATTTTTTAATCTTGAAAGAACAACCCAGAATAAAATGATAATAAAACACAGCAGTATGTTTTACTGAAGATCCCACTCTAATATGAAAATCTCATTGGCAGACTATAAGACAGAATTTAAGTGTTCCCATTTTCATGTTTAAGAAAGCTCAAAAACCCCAAAGGTGTGATGTGTCACACTGAAGATCACCTATGAAAATCTAATGATTTACCCTGTTTTCCTGTGAATATAATATTAATGTTCATGAAGGTGCTGATCTCCACAGGTTTTTTTAGAGTATCTCAGATAGTTCTAGCAAGAGCTTTCCCTTGATCAGATCTTATTGAACTGCTGTATTTGAGCAAGGAAGCCAAAACATTCCATTAAATACTATTTGGTTGAGGTGCACTAAAAATAGGTTTTTATCCCTAAAAGTCTTAAACACTAGCCTGTTTTGTCTTCCATTATAATATTCCAGCACTTAGTCAGAAAAAAAAAGAAAAAGTTTTCTTTTGTGTCTTTTTGACTGTCCTCTAACTTTCAAACTTGGCTGTTTTGTTTCCAGAATTATTTGAAAGAAGTCTGAATTCAGAGAAAAAAACCCAAACCAACAAACCAACTCATCCAAATTCTCTTTCTTCGGAGCAATTCTTCTGGAAAACAAGCCTTTTAGAAATACATGGATTTCAGATCTACAGGTTCTTACACTCTTATTATCACCTCCTGTGGTCTGCTTGCTTGAGCCCTGGATGCCAATTTATCTCTGGGTAATCTGATTGAATCTGTGATTTGTACCTGTTTGCATTATGTAGCATAAAGCCAAGAGACACTGCATAGCAAGAAAATACACAAATAGGATGGAGATGGCTACTATCAGACTGACCAAGATGATCGTTTATTTGAATCATTCCGATCAAAAACATCGCAAAGACAGAATACGTAGCTGATGGTTATTTTCTGTTACTCCTGGGCTAATACCTACAGATACATTTTCTGTGGCTTTTAGATTTAAATTCCTTTCCATTCATTACATAGTAAATGATAAACTAAGTATTTCTGTAACGGCTCTTTTGGCTCTTAAGTTGTTGGACAGCTGCTGAACCAAATTCCAAAGCTGTATCTTGCAGAGCTATTAGAGGAGTTACAAAAATAACAAGGCAAACGCTAAACAACCTTTCCCCCTGCTGCTGTCTCCCATAATACAAACAACCCCTAACGAAAAGTCATTTTAAATTCTTAGATTCTTACGCAGACTTTCTGCAGGATGTAATTCCTGCAGAACTAACACACCTTCCCCACAAGCCTGAGAGACACCTGGAGTTGTAGCTCCTCATTTCTCAAGGCCTTTGACTCATCCTTTAGAGGTGCTGCTGAATACAAGATTAAAGTCTTTTCACCAGGCCTTTTAAATTGGTCGCACCCTGTTTCATCTGATTAGTAGAGGTGATCAGAACTGTAGTTTAGTTTCATTGCAAGGACAGTATGTTTCCTGCAAAAGCGAGGATAAGTGATCACTGCAAATTTGAAAATATAATGTGCTATCGGATTTTTAGCAGATCCTAGGAAAGCAAAGAACAGCTGTCACTCACTCTGAGTTTTTGTTACTTCTCTTCCACTGTTAGCCTACCCTGTTGTGACATCTTTTTTATTTTTCTCCCACTTCTTCCCTTTTTCTTTCTCCTTTTCGTAGCATAACCTCTCCAAGCTATTCCCTTGTTGGATTTTGCAAGTCAGTTTAGACCCAGCACAGAAAACCTTCAGAAGGCAGGCAGTTACATACCTAACTCCATTTTCATCAATGCAAAGTATAACCACTGCCTAAGCTAGAAATGTTGGGTCAGAGACCCTTCAGAGTAGTAAAATGGCAGAGGAAGAAAGCAGTGACATGCTATAGCCCCTGCCAGGAATGTTCAGTTCCACAGTTGGTTGCTGTTGAGGGAAAAGCTGTTTGCTAGTAAAACACCCCTTCCCATCTCACACACTTCAGTTCTCAGATTTAGAGCATATGACTCTTCTGCTGCTCAGTGTCTTGACAGATGGGAAGGATTCTGGGCAGGGTATACAATAATCTGGATAACTGACAGGTTTTTGCCTTCTTGCACATGGAACTATAATATTTAGGATGACAATTTCTTCCTTTGTGTATCAAGGAGATATGATACTCTGTAGAGCTGTTCTCCAAAACAACAACAAAAAAATCCTTTTTTTCTTCTTTTTTTTTTTCTTTTTTTCTTTTGAGAGAAGTACTGCTTTTTAATAGAACAGCATTTTTCCAAAAGCATAAGAAGGAAGCCATTTTTTAAAATTTGGTGCTCTGGCAAGGACTTTGCCTATCTGTAGAGAATTTGGTCATCCTTTCTGAAAGACAAGCTAAATTTATTTCCAATTTCTTAAATCATCTGGCAGTCTTACCTGAAGCTTAACAGTAACATTTACTAACATCAGCTAAATTCCATGGGCACCAAGAGAGGTTTTGATACCAAACGTTGGCAAGGGTTTTCTATTTTATTAGTTACACTTTTACAGCAGATTATATACTTTTAATAATTGCTATTCTTACCATTTTCCAATCTGTTTCAACTTTTCTCCAAACAGATTCTGCCTTCCAAACACCTGCTTCCCAGCCACTTATTTTTTCATTGTTATTGGAAATCCGTGTATAACTATCATCTACTATATTGTAGGTGAGGTGGAAGAGTTTAGATGTCTTCTCCTTTTCAGAGGGAATAAAAAGTACTTCTTTTCTTTTCTGAAAAAGGCAAAAAAATACAAGCACCTTCAGTCCCCTATGCCTAAATTCCCCAAAGACTATGATACTTTTAAACAGTATGTCATAGTTTCCTAATTCAGTTTTACTGCAAGTGAAAAAAAAAGTCATTTTTAAGAGAAGTCATGGACAAAAGCCTTCTGCAGAACAGAAGTTTTAAACCAGTTTCCTACAATAGACCTGCACGTTTTTACAATGGGGAGCACTAATTTTATTTTTAAAGTTTTCACGTAATCACTTTTAGAAGTAATTTTTTAACAAGCTAACATAAAATTAGCACATTTAAGTAAGAAATTAGGGGTTAAGAATAAAAAAGTTTATATGTTGAGCATATTTCTTGTACAATCAATAAGTAAATGGTTATTTGAATAGCAAATGTGACCACCATACACAGGTGCTTCGGTATGGCAGTTGACAAACCAACTTCAAAAAACTTCAAGTACAAACTTTGTAACTTTACCCTCTTATTTTTCATAAAAAATTTCATTGTTCTTATGAGTTTCAGCAAAGCAGAAATTAAGTCTTCTAAACTGTGGAGAACTGCAATAAACTCGTAGGTTCTCAAACTTAAACAATCCTATGAAATTCAACAATTTCACTTAACTGGTTCTATTTAGGATTGTCAGTCATTTACATGTCAGTATTGTTCCAAGATTAAGGTCACACCTTTGCATCCTGACTCCAGCTAAATATGACTACAGTTCTGGAAAACTGTATCTTAGTATAAAATAAATAAAAATCAAATCTTGCTTTTGGAAATAGTAAAAAAATATTGATATGAAAATCAACCAAGCTTATTATTTAAGAGATTGTTTAAAGTACAGAATTCTGGTTGCTCCCACATTGTTTTATTAACAAAAACAGTTGGTCAAAACCTACTATTGGTTAAAAGCTGGAAGTAACTAATAATAGAAACACTTTTTTTAAAGTTTTCCCAATTGTTTTCAACTGTCTTAAATTTTCTAGTTCTGTCACATCAACGATTAAAAGGAAAAATTATTTTTTATTAATTTGTAAGAACAAAACACACTTTAGATCAAGGATTCCCAAACATTACTGGAATCAACAGACAATCATCAGTCGCCCAAATTTACTTGTGGACCTCTACTGAATTCACATCAAACATGCACCAAATGTTTTTGCATAATTCACTTGTTTTAACTAAATCTGCTAGCTACCCAACATGAGATGCTCTTCCTCTGCAGAGCATAATCATAAAACCTCTAGTTAGCTACCTCTAAGATGGTCATCAGTGCAAAAGTTAAATACCTCTGGACCAATTTCACCTCTGGCCATTCGCCAAGCCATTGAGCCTGATGTCCTTCCACCATATTCTCCAGGTTTAGGTGTTTTAGGAGAAATAAATTCAACAAGCTCCACAATAGTCCTTTCCAAGAGCTCTCTTTTTCTGCTTTCTGACAAAGACTTTTGTCTCTGGAAAAAAAAATATAAGAAAAAGTAAAAAATTCAGAAAAAATGGTATTTGTAATTCTGCTCTAGAGTGACACCAATAGGGAAAAACAGAATTGAAAAAACAGGCTAAGATTTAAAATCTAGACTGACTGTTAGAAATATTAATCTTATACCACATACACAAATATAAACCAGTTATAATTGCATGGTTATTCAACAACAGTGCTTTCTCTATGAACTTGCTATGCACTAACTATGTGGATTTTTTTTAAAACGAGGTTTGTGCTATGTTTTTAATATATTTGCTTGGATGATGAGATGCTTCCATACCATATTTGACCTCTATTTATATAGAGATATATATTCTGTACCATAGCTGTTTTCAGTATTATTTAGGGGGAAAGGAAGGTAAGTATAATTTTTGGGTCAAACTATTTTTCTCTAAGGTGGAATGATTTGGTTGGCAACAGTCTTGGTTTTGTGATTAAGCCCAAACAAAAGATTCAGTTCATCTTCAAAGAGTTATTTCACTATATCGTACACAAATATGTATATCATATATATATATATATATATCTCATAAACAAACAACGACATTTCTATTTTTGCCTATGTCAGAAAACTAAGAAAAACTTACAAAAACCTACTTCCAGGTAAATCAGTAGAAAATAAAAAGAATTACATAACATGCTTTCTTTCCTTATATCAATTAAAAAATGGGCATTATTTTGATGCAAAACATCAGAAAATTTCATTGAGAGGTTGGTATTTTGTCTGCATGATTTTCACATCAAATATGCAAAGCTGGCATGTAAAGCCTTTTTTTTTTTTTTACCTGGGATAAACTCAGATAGGGCTGAAAAATTAAGTTCAACATTGAGTATGTAAATTGTTACACATAATCTTTTTTTCTGTTTTGGTGATCACCCAAGGCATGCACACTCAGCCCACTAGGACCCAAAACTTTAGGCTAATAAACATTCCAATTATCTCAAAAGCAGTTCTGACCCCAGACAGTTTTGCTATTAGAGATCACAAAAGAGATATTTCAAGATTGCTGTCTAGAACAAAAAAACCAATGTGGAACTGGGTAAAGGGAAGTAAATACAGAGAAATGATGAGAAACAGTTCCAACTGAACAAATTCCAGATGCCAAATACCAGTTCCAACACAGCAAGGGGGGAAAAAGCCCTCTGCTTGTGTTGATGGATGACAAGCAGCGATTCCAGCAGTGAAACACCAGGCCTTCCTCAATTTAACAGTTGCCTGAACACTCTGGATATGCATACGCAGTACTATAGATCTTGTTCCAGCTCAGAGGAAATTTGATATGGCTTACCCTAAGTTAACAATACTAACTACAATTTTCTTCAAGCCCCTTTGATGTAGGGGAAACCCAGTGTCAGGGGACATCACCTCTGAAATCAGTGATGCCATGCTGAGAACTGGATGCCCTTGCTGTGCAGTTGTTCTAACAGTAGGTGAAAAAAAAACCTGTTAAAGAACAGTGCTTCAACACGAAAAGGCTTCAGAAAATGGACCTCTTTATGTACAATACAAGAAATCAGTGAGATCCTCAGCTATAAACAGTACAAGTATGTTAATTCTTGCCACCTGGCAGACTCCTGCATAGAAATGCTCGCAGCATGCAAGACATGCACAATGCTCAGACTTTGCAGAGAACAACACTGCCTGTGCTGGGAAAACCTGTAACTACATTTCCTACCAATGACATTGTCATGAATAGCATCCATGTGCTGAAATGGATTTCAAGAACTCCATTATCAAGTGCCATGGTTCAAACTTCCTGCTTCTGATTTTGTCTTTTTTTTTTCCCTAAGATATTACCCTCTACATACATGCTCAGGTCCCATCTTTGTTTGGCAGACAAACGGAATAAGAAGGAAGAGGGATTGTGAATTGCACCTTTAAAATTAGTTCTGTATCAGGTGAGTTGTGCTGTTGATGCTTCCTGAAGGACTTAAACCTATGGTTTAAGTGGATCTACTGCTAGGTTTGACATAATTTGAGGGCAGAAATTGAATTTTAAACCTTTGACAAGGAATGCTGGATCATCTCACATTAATCACCATGAAATGCTTGCAATTCGACCTAAATTACTAGTTTTCCTTGTAAGAGTTGACCTGGCTATAACTATAACCCTTCACAATCACTACCAAAAAATTGGGGCCTGGAGAAAATAAAAAAATAATTTGCTTCCCTGTCCCACCATCCCATTTCCAATGAAAGCAGTGGAAAGTTCAGGGTCCTCTCCCCACTATCTATAGGGGTAACATACAAGGGACTGGAATAGGACAGTGCCCATACTAAGTACGTGAAGAAAATTTGTAGTCAGTGCTATCATAGTGCTATGGTACCACAGAATAACATCAGATAGTGGGTAGCCCAGAGGCTACACACTCATTTAGGAATGCCTGACCCAGATAAAACACACACAGTATTTTTGAAAAGTAAAACAGTGTACTGAGGAGGTTAAATTATCTTTGTCTGTTATCCATTTAACAGCAAGCCACTCAACGTGTTTTGAACCATTTTTGGTCTCTGCTTGGCAATTTAACAGACATGCAGAAAAATAATGGCCACAGTCATTGCTCTTTATGCAGGAAAGAGCAGCAATGACCCCTCAAATCCATTTTTGCTAACACTGCAGTACGGGTGACAATGTATACTGCGTGGCATGCTTCTCTTTAATTGTAACTTAGAAGAACTGAGCTTAAAAGACACAGTGTTGGAGTTTTGCATCAAACAACACAAAAGACTATAATCCCTCCTAGTGTGGAGCCAGTCTCCAGGAGCTGATGGGAAAAGGGAAAGTTAGTGGAGGCCTCTGTGCCAGTTATTGGCCGAATAGGCTGCAGTGAAGGAAACCATATGAGCTGAAGTGGAGACTCGTAGCAGGTTTTCATTACTCTGTTCAGTCATAAGACATCTCGATAGTCCCAGGGATGAGCTGCCTTCCTCCTCTGTGACTGCACTCTGGTTAGCCTTGTCAGTGCTCCACTCTGCTATGTGACTAACTTTTCATTACTGACAAAATGATTTCAAGCCCTGGGCTCAAACATGAGTTCAACTCAATTCTTCACACTCTCAGTGTGTGGCTGTAACTCTGAAGCCAGCAGGCTCCTAAAAAGGCATAATCTGCTTATTAAAGCATCAGCTGTATACTACCACTGGAACTACAGTTTCCATGCACAGGAATATCAGCCCTGTAAGGAAGCGAGGCCAAAACAGAACCCCCCAGGTAGTTCACGGTTTTATGATATTCTAGTAAACTGAATCAAGCAATGTTCATCCTGTTTCAACTATGGACTGGAAAAAAGCTTAGCAGAGAGGTTCTGCAACTGTGATATGCAGGTATAAATGTCTCCATGTGTTTTGGGGATGTTAAGCATGAACAGTGCATATATATGCAACTGAGTCAGAGCTCTGCTGATGGTAACAATGCTTTTTGAACATCTTGGAAAACAAATAATTTCTCACACTTCCTGGAGCTTGTAAAAAGTCACAGAAAGCAAATTAAGCCTACGTTTCTTACAATTGTAAATGCTACTGTTTTCAAGTCATAGCATTACTGATGTGGAAAACACTCAGCCACTGTCAAGGAGTCCACACAGTTAGAAAGGAGTTGCAGTTTACACCCAGCATCTGTTGATATACAAGTCTACACCAAAGTCACTAAGAAAAATAACATATACACACATGTCTATGTAATAGATAATACGATAATCCTTTTGCATACCATTCTTTATCTTATCTCCCATAAGTTCAGCACTGCATCTGATTCTTACGTATTCAGGTTAAAACGTATAGTTAATGGCATTTTTTATATCCATAGTGCATGGACATTCCTATCACGTTACCAAATGCATTCCTTGTTCATGGATTTCACATTCTGCAGATGTTTGTGTTTCACTTTAATAAATCCATTTAAGAAAAGCTACATACCGTTCTATTTAGTGCATTAATTGTCTCACGTAGCGTTGCTTCGCTGAGTGCTGTCCTTCTAGAGAGTACTTCTTCGTGTTTACAGCTGTATCTCCAGGTGACATCAACAACCTCAAGCACAAGTTGAAGAAGAAAGTAAAGTAACCAAAATTCTGATCTATCTTGCTTCATATTTAAAGAGGCTAGCTAATCAAAGTATGATCTTCTATAATAATTCTGGAAATCCCACTAAAATGGAATACATAACATACTTGCCCCACGGCAAGTTTATTTATTATTAACATCATTACTCTTACCTCATCTTTGGAGAATGCAATTACGTAGGAGAGCTTCTTTCCCCATCCAGTTTCATAGAGAAGAGGCTTATCACAGACATTTTCACAGGGATCACAATGAAGCCATCTTTTCTGAGATGAAGAATATACCTCAGTCCACACATGATCTATGTAATAAAGGTCAAGAATACACAATGAGTTATAAGGATAGAGCATCTCTTCTAATCTTGCAGAATCTTTTAACTTTTTCCAATTTATCGAACAAAGGAACAGGTGCAAGAACACGTTTTCTGTACATATACATTCAGAAACATTACCAGAGCTTTCTCTTTCTGTCTTAGGATCACAGTCCCTTAGATTCAACTAAAGACTGTATCATTCTGAAGTCAGTTACCTAACCTTACTTGCCGAACCCTATTTCATCTCATCAGGCAAGACAGAAAATTGAATGTATGCTGTCTTTGTTAGCTGAACTGCATAACTCTATACGCTGCCTTGATGACTAATATAATCTGAGAAACATAAAATACATAACCTCATTTTGCATAGGTTTATATTAACATTACAATATTCTAGAACACAGATACCTGTATAGTCCCAGACATATCTTGCTTCAAACCCTACAGCTCTGCAACACAGTGTAAAACAGTTTGCCCACTCGCCACAGCGTCCACGTCTGGTTTCCAGAAGTTTTTCAGGGTTGTTATACCTACAGGAGAAAAACAAAACAAGAATAACTGAGAATACATTTCACCTTTCAGAAATCTTTACATCACAACTGTTCTTCTGATGCTTTGAACAGATTTCAGTATTAATCAGTCCACAAATGATAACAGAAATGAATCACTGTTCTGCACAAAACAAGTCTGAGCAGGATGTTACTTCAGCTCCTGTGATTCCATCATGTTTACAGCAATACTAAAATGAATCTTATTTTTCAAGGTTTTAAGATCGATTTAGACGTCTTAAAATATGATTTTTGTACACTGGTCCTTTTGATAGTTAGCAAAAATAATCCAAAGATTGGATATTTGCTCTTTTGCTATAGACTCAGCAAAAGACGTGTATTACATTACAATATTTCCCACAGAAGTGAAAGTTTTCCCTGAAATAACGAAACCCTATCTACACGTGGTTGGCAATACTAACATATTTTATTTAGAAGTTAAATTAGACAAGTATTCAGAACAAGGCCCCATAGCAGAAAGCAATATATTGCTTTTAATCTGATATTGTAGAGAAATTGCTGATCATCAACCATTCTATCATCATACTTATAACAGCTTCACTAATCTTTCAACTAACAACTTATCACTTGTTCACAAAATGCACAAATGAAAAGCTGTTTGTTGAAAGACAAGAAAAAAGACAAAGGAAACCTCTCTGTGCTCACCTTGGGAATCTATTAGAGAACTGACACTGGTTGCAGTAGTGGTTTTCCACTCGACTGGCATTCCACCTTACATCATCCTCAGTAGGTAAGAGGTAGTCACTTTTAGGCTCTGTCTGCCCACCACACCTGCTGCAAGGAAGACTATTTACCCAACGAAAAAAGTAAGTCTTAAACCACTCCAAAAGCTCCAACAATAGGAAGTCCTCTTCATTCACATGTGCACCTGTAAAATTTATACAACACAAAGTTAGTTCATATGGAAAAGTAATTTAGTTGAACTTGACAGTATCTATGCAAATCAGCATCTCTGGGCCTTTATGGTATTTTAGAAGTACATATAAAATATATGTACTTCTAAAATATAAAAATTATATTAAACAAGCTTCATAATAATACTACTTAAGTACACATTAAAAAGAAAATCTAAATTGTCAAGACTGAATAAGGTCAAACTTAAAAAAAAAAAACTGCACTCCTAAACACTACAGCTAGGACAAGAATAAGAAATCGCTCAAAAAACCAAGTCAGATATACATCAAAGCCTGGTGAAGTTTCTCATGTCTCTCATACTCTTGCAGGGCTTTGGGAGAGTGCTAATTCTTTTTTTGCTCCTATATATTATTTTCTTATTCTTAGTTATTAAACTAGGAATAACAATTGCTTTGATTTCAAAATCCCAATGACCCAGACGCTGGCAGCAATCCAGACAACCAGGTGTAATAGGAACAGACTTCCTACAAACACAGCTTAATTACTGTAGAACATATGTATATACCATGCCAACAAGTTGAGTTTGTTTTAAATTCAGCAAATACACACCTTTCTCAGCTTATCCAAAGTAGGTACAGCATGTCTTTAATTTTCTGCTCTAGTTGATTTCACCATACCAAACTCTTCTGTCCCATTTTCCTGTTCACAACACGTCTTAGAATCTACTCAAACACTGTCACTGTTCTGACACTGGAAACAGCCCCACTTTCCCTAAATAAAAGATGTGAAAATCCAGTCTTTCAGGAGAGATCCATTCCTTTAAAATTCTTGGAATCTTTATATGCACATTCTGCTCCAGTGCCCAGAGAGATACTCTTCTTTCGCAGATACATAAACATTCAAATAAGTCCCCTATCAACCTCATCATCACCAAAAACATAGGTATTTGTACCTGGCTATTTTTATGTACTATAGCTTTCTTCTTGTCACCGTGGAGACAGGTTTGACTAATGAATATTAACAGACAAAATGAATGCATAAAAATGCTGCTTAAAGAAAGCTGAAAGCAGTTGCATTTGTGCAAAAGTTCCTTTTTCAGGATGGTGAAGAAAGACTAGGTAAGATGTGCATTTTACTTATTTAAGCTCAGTTCACATCTTCCTCTAAAACTGTAGTGGTCTTTGATACAAAAGACCCTGTAGGGGCCCTAACACTATTAAACACACATTGCCAAGACTGTGAAGTGCATGGGAAGAGATCATTTGTTAATCAAAGCAAAAACACCTGATTTCTAATTACAGTAAAATTTCCATTTTTACTTATGTATGTGAAAACTCTGTGCTGGAACACTCAGACAAGGGCTTACTGCTTGCAAAATGGATATGCTTGTATAGTCAAAATTTCTGCTAAAAGTTGAACAATAAGATTTCAAGCACAGGTCATATTCTTTTCTTCTGGATAACACTCAAACTAGAACCCAACAATGACAATATGACTACTATGGTATGAACATTCTTCTCTTGGTTCATAAAATAAATCCTTCATTGAAATATCACATGGGAACAATGACAAATGTGATTTATTTGAACAGAAAACAGCTATTTCTGACTGTGGAGTCTATCTTTCTAATGGAATGTGGCAAAAAGTAAAAAACAAATCCACACTTCTGATCAAATGACCATAATCTTCCTAGCATACTCTTTATTAGGCAAAAATGCTTATTACACATTGTAAGACAAGTCCTAAAAACAAGTGCTCTGTAGCATTAAGTAGTTATTCCCACAGGTGGCAGTCAGTGCAGCAGTACAGATAAACCAAAGAAGCTGAAAGGGCCAATTACCCATATATGTCATACACAGTCCATTCCCAAATGAATTTTCTATAAAGCTCTTCAAAAATGCTTTCAAGCTGTCACAATCTAAACCAGTGAAATTCCATCTCTTCCCCATTATTTGTATCTAAATTAAGGTCTGGAAGCCATTTTGAATAGATCAGCTTGATGGCTTGGGAAGCACCTGGAAACATTACCCTCCTCCTTCCTTCCCCTTTTTAAACAATGTGCACAGCAGTATTAGAACACAGTCTAAGAGGTACGCTCATCCTTTCTTTTTTTTTTGCTTCTTATAGGAATTTAATAGCTGTCATTTATTACTAAGTCTCTTTTCTCCATTGCATGCTGAATGAGCATGCTTTGTACTTGTTTATGTGGTTTCTTACTTCCCAGTAGTTTTATAAGAAGACAAAAACTACGAAGAAAATCCACTATGAAAAAGTTCCCTAATGCCAAAGGCACAATTGCATATTAGCACGTGGCTGCATGAGACATCACAAAGTAATTTATAAAAAACCATGAGATTATTTCTGGTTTGCAAACCAACAGTACTCCCATAAAGTTAGCAGAATTGCTTCAAACAGTCTTCTATCAAAGATTCACAGTGAGAAGGATTTTTTATGTTTAAAGATTGTCTTGGAAATGTGGGGTTTTTTAAATATTTATAGTGAAATACTATTGTGTGTGATATCACTGAAACAAATCTAAAACTGTCACCTGAAAATAGAAATATATAATTTTAACTGACAATAACTTCATACATTCAAAACAAATTTGCATTTATGAAGAAAACAAATTTTAGAGACTGATATCACAAGTATTTAGGCCTCCATTTCACATCTAGCTCCAAGAGGATGGCATGTGAACAACCCTATTCATTTAAGCATTAGCGAGAAAGGTGATTGTATCAGGTGGCATCTTGGAAAGGTCTCACGCAAAATCTCACCAATATCACTTTTAAAAAGAGAAGTAGTATTTAAAATTTTTATTCTGAATTTAGAATGTAGTACATATAGGAAAATTGCAAGAATTGACAATTTTGAAATAGTGACTACTCAAACAAACAGCTTCCCTCCTCTTGCTGTAGCTATTTCACCAGCATTGTTTTAATTCAGAAATTAAAAGTCCAAAATTTCTATGTGAAGCAGTAAAAGATGGATGACAAAAGCAAAATAAAAAATAAGAGAAGGAGCGAGTAGGAAATTAGGAAGAAGGTAATTCCAACTTAGAAACAGCATTTGAAACCTGCAAACATATGACCAAACACACACAGCCAAAACATAGTATGTTCGAAAGCGTACTTCTAGTTTCATATTCATTATAACTTGGTGGCATTACCTTTGTCCAGTCTTGTAGCTTGTGATAGCTTTTTCTGAGCCTTGTTCTTTAATTCCTGGAGAGGAATTGCAGCTAGTGCTTTCTGCTGAATAGAAGGATTCTCATACATCAATACAAGATCCTCAAAATTTGTTTGAAGTGTTTTCAAGATATTTGCAGCCTGCAAAAGGATTTTCAATTGTAAGACAATTTATGAACTTTCACCTTAAGGCAAAAAACCCAAACTCTCTTATTTTTTGCTTAAGCCAGTCATAATTCTATAATCATACTTACATTATATGTATTGCAGGCAAAATGCTTATGTGTAAAGATATCAATAAAAATCGCAGGCAACACCACCCAAACTCTTAAGTCCGACCTTGTCATCTCTGAGCATTCTGAATGGTGTCCTCAGTGAAAAGTGTACTGACTCAGACAGAAGAGAAAATTGTTTCTAAGGACACCTCCAACAGCAAAGCTTTTGACTTATTCCAGTCCCCTGCTCCATCCCCCCACCTTTCTTTTGGACACATTTTACCTGAAATCCATAAAAAAACCTGTAAACACTTTAATTTCCTGGACACTGCTACACCAGTTCGTAGAACTCTTGTCATTGATGACTGCTGCTTTTTTATTTCTTATTTATGAATGTCGCCTGCCTATTTCTACTTCCTTCTCTCACACATCAACTCTGATACAGACTTGAATAGACAGCCCTGTGACTATAAAGTGAACACACTGTTTCAGTAGAAATTGTGTATGAGAACTAGGCTTGATCAGTCAGTCATCCTAAGTGTCACCTAGTGACAACTACAAGTTGCACCCAATAAGGTACACCCATAGCTAGTAAAATAAACAGCTGAAGTTAATAATAACGGAGTTAGTAGCTGAGCAAGCTACTTACCCCATTTAAAGGGGAGTAACATAGAAAATAAAATGGGATTTTTAAATTAAGGGCCTAGCATATTTTGGGGGGAAGCCTGTGGCACTGCTAAATTACCTTTTTCTCTACTGCTATATCATGCTTCAGTCTTTTGCCTTGTTAACTACCATCTTAATTTAATCAAAAATCCCCCACTTTCCTGAGATGCTGGCAGCAAACACAGGTGTGAGAACTCTTCAGAAGATAATTTCTTTCAAAGGAGCACTTAAATTACAAGTGATTATTTTGATGCTGGAGAGTACTGCAGGACCAGTCTTTAATTTTCATAACTGCTAAAACAGAACAGAGCTGGTTTTACTCCTCCTGGAGGTCATAAGCTACAGGTAACTGGTTTAACATCATAAACTCAATTGTGTCCAGATTCACCTTAATGCAAGTCGAAAGAACAGAAATAAGGGATGTTAGAGACCGCCAAAGGCTTATAGACTTTCATGTTCTGTCAGCTTCCTGAAAGAATATTCAGAGATATTGCTAAGCACAGCAGGAAGTCTCCCAGAAAAACTACTCTGGTTTTCCCACTGGCAAACACCCTAAGTGTTACAGTAGTGCTTAACTGGTTTCATGGAAGCCACTGTGTAATGATGAAGTCTTACGCAAAAAATCTCAGAAGGGTGGTGAACCTCATGACAGTTCTAAGTTTGGATACAACTTTCCTCCTGTAGTCACTATGCCACCTAGGAAAGGATCAGAATCCATCTAACAGAATTAATGACTAGCCAGAGCTTTCCTTTCCCTGAGTCTCAAGAACGTTTTACGACGAGAAGCGCAGAAGAGGTATATGAGGTAAAATAATGATAGGTTAGGTCCCTGGAACTGTGCCACTGAGGAATATTCCTGTGTTGTCTCAAGTAAGCCAATTTTCCCTGTGCTTACCAGGACTCCCATGAATGACAAATATAACACACAGGCAAGAAAAAAATGCTTGCACTACAGAAACCACTCTAAATCTCTCTGACATCTGTCAGCAGAGCACACAACAATAATACAACTATAACTCGGCATCATACTCACTAAAAACCAAAACCCCCATTGCTGTGCAAGCAAAACGGCCAAGTCACGGCCAGCAGGTATTTTATGGACTTCCTTCCCATCAACCCAGACTATACAGATCAAATTCAATGGTTCAGAGAGCTATCAGTATAGTTCCCTGAAGAGATCAGCTGAAATATAGCATTCTAATAAAGCGTCATCATTGCATTTCCAATGTCTCTAAATTGTAGTAAGTTTGGTCCCACCATCCATGCTGGATCTCAAGAAGCGTGGAAAATTAATAGTTGCAAAGAAATGGATCCACTATGATGGCTAGTGTATGTCAGGGCAGAATAACTACAAATGGAAAGGATTAACATCAGAATACATTGTGTCTACTTGAAATCTGCAACATTTTTCTCATTGCAAGATCAACTTTTAAAGGTTCCAGTACTAAGCAACACAGCAGCAAGTCACTCTAGAGGTTTTATAATCACTTCCAAAAACCACTGCAGAACTGACTGAAACGGTAAAAATCAAGAAGCAGGCAAAAAATCAACTCAGAAATCCCCAACCAAATTCAAATAAATCTAGTTAATACATTTCAGAGGCAACTACTACCAGGCTAGCATAATTAAACAGCTTAATATTCAAGTGTCTACAACAGTTCCCTTCCCAAAGGATATTCTGGGTGATGATGGGTCACTGAGAGCTCTCTATCCCCAAAAGCCATCACTTCAAACCATGCTGTGCCATTTCTTGTCCACTGATCTTGGGTAGGTATTGGGAATAAACAGTATGTCATAGTTCAGTATCCAACAATATCTTGATAACTTAAAAGTGGCAAACTGTGTTTAAGGATGTACGAGAAGCAAGCTTTTTTTGAAAGGATTCAACTTACACCAACTTTAAGACCAAAGTGACACTGATTCTAAGGAGAAAAACTCTTTGGAAAATTCAACCAAAGCATCCTTAAAACCTTCTCTCTAAAGGCATAACTTAATTTTTCAAAGCTGTATGAGATGTTGCATCTTCTTCCATTGGGCCAGTTAACACCAGATGAAAGGATACTGCCTCTGTCTTGATCAGGAACTTCATCTCAACCTCTTGGACAAGGGAAACTCAGTATAGATAACTACAGATTTGTCCTCTCCTGGTTAAATTCCTGTCTTCAACGACAGGCACATGTGAAAAAAGAAAGGCCTCCTCACAGGCTACACAAAGAAGTCATAATGCATGAACCAAGATGCCAACAACTAAAAACAGTACAGTCACTTTCCTGTTCTTTCTCTGGCTCTCAAATACCAAATATAAGCCTAGTCTTAGCTTCCCACCCCTCCCCCTGTTCCCCACCTTGCTGTTCCCTCCCAATACAAATCAGCTTTTTTTCATGACACTCGGATTAAAAAAACATTCAGGAGTTCTTCAACAAAATCTCTTGCCAATATTCTACTTATGGCACATTTCATTTTTAAGTTGCATGGAGACTGAAGAAAACACCCAAAAAACTTCAAAAATCATTGGAAAAAACCCCCTTTAGTCCAACCTCCTACTCAAAACAGGTCAGGCCAAGTTCCTCTAAGCTTTACTCAGATGGAGCTTGCAAATGTGCTCATTTGGAGACTACTCCGCTTCTCTGAGCAACCTGTCCCAACAGTCAACTTTTCTTCAATCTTTATATTCAAGACTAATGAACCTATAAAGTTTCCAGGTTATAATTACCATTTCAAGAGATTGCACAAGTGACGTTTCTGGTCGCTGACGGGCAGGGGCAAGAACAGAGCTGGCAGGTCTTGAAGGCCGTTGTGCAGCTGTCTGAGCGCTGCTGACAGTTTCAGCGGATCCTGATTTGGGGATTTGGTTTGACTCATTCAGTCTGCTGCTTCTCTCTCCAGCAATTAAGTCTCTGATTTTACGTAGTTGCTCAATCGAAGCTTCCTTAGGGAAAACCAGGTGAGTTTCTCCCTGAAATTTAGACAAATGAATTCAGCAGTTAATGCAGATCTAAGGTACTCAATGGTTTTTAAGTTAGCATGCTAAGACTTGGCAGGATTCAGCTTTCAGATTAGGTCCCTTCACAGTAGAAGCCTGAGGTCCCTCACAGCTTCAGAAGCCATTAGATTAAGAATTTATAGTCAATCTAGAGAAAAAGGGCCCATAACAACATGCTTTTGTTAGTAACTTATTCTGCAGAGCCACACATGGACGATGCAGTTATGGTTTCGCAGAGAAAGCAGCAACAACAGAAATGAACAACAAACGCACAGTTCTCACAGGACAGCAGTGAAATGCTTGGCAACACAGTAGGACAGCCAGTGCTGGGAGAAGAAGACCTTAGAATGGCACCTGCTGGGAATTCTCTTCCATACTAATATTCGTTAGGTTTAACTTTTCAGATAGGAAATATTATTTTTATTGAGACCTGCACCCAGGTTGATTTCTGGGCTCCTATTTTTGATTGTAACATGATTATTGGCAGCAAAACAGAAAATCAGTAACTGTTACAGAAGCAAGTATCAGCATACTTAGCATAAAGAAATAGGTTGCTAAAAACATGAACATCCTGAAGCATTTATACTTTAACAGTTTCAGTTTCTACCACTGAAACACTTCTATTTATTAAGGTGAGTAATTTGTTTATCCACAGCTACCTTAGGTCACCTATCATTGCAGATGTAGTGCTTCACGTTAACACTTAAAATCACCACAAAACTAAATGGAATCTCTCAATCTCCCAGAAGAGTGAGGAAATACATTCCTCATTTTTAATTGAAAAAGTTTGCTTACCAAGCAGAGACAAAAGAAGTAACAATTTTACTTAACCAGCTGAAGAGAAATTGGTGAGCTCCAGCCTTGACTGACACAATAACCATAAGACTGAGCCAACACATTCAGAGATCTGCTTGAGTGCTCCACTAGCTACACCAACCACCTCCTGGCTAAAATACATCATTAGAAGTCTCCTGAACACCAGCATGAGATGAATCCACAGATTGTTTCTCCCTCTGCAGTCACCACTTCTTTCAGCACACCTTTTCTTTTTTTTAATTAGAACAATTACACTAATTAACCCAAAGAGAATGCAGAGGTCTCATGACAGCTTAGCCTAAGTAACATAATATATGTACCCATAGAGAAGTGTGGCATCAAATAGACAAAGCAAAGCAAGAGCTTTGCACTACTAAACAAGAGCTGAGTTTCCACCCCAGGTCTCCAATAATTACAAAGGCTGCTTCTAGTTTAACAATCTTCGCAGTTTAAGTTCCACCAAGACAAGGACCACATCAGGACACAAAGCAATGTCCAAAATACATCTTTGTGACTGCAACAGAATCAAGATTCACTCCAAACCACTTCAGGATATAGTTTTCTAAATTTTTAAAATGAATTTTAAAGACTCAGTCCTACTTGAAGAGTCTACTGCCCTTTACTGCTGTCATGACAACACCAGTACTTGTGCAGCTGCACTACAAACTATTACTCTGGTTTTTTTTTAGGGGATTGATTTTTAATCAAATCAGCTTCCCTTATCTAACCCACCATGGGGCCACAGAAGTCCTACTGATGGCAGGAACAAGGAGCAGAAATGCAGTGCTTTCTTTTTCTCTCTTCCAAATGACAGTTTCTACACACATTTACAATGTCTGATGTCCACCTAAAAGCGGGCTGCTACTAAGAGAGAGGGTTTTTAACTCTGCTTCCCACCATTTCCTTTGTGGAATGTATCCAGCCATTCAGCAAACCAGCAGTGCACCTGAGCAGCAGAAAACCAATCTTGTCATGGATTAGCTTAGCCCTAGCTCCACCAGATTTCTGAAGCAGCCTCATCTAAATTCGCTGTTGGTATCTGTGGATATTTGCAAACAAGGACTGAAAAAAACAGCAACTGGCTTAAAATCTACTGCCTTGCAACTCAGGAAGCAGAAAAAAATCATCCATCAATTTTAGTGTGTAAACTGATGAAGACACCAGAAATTACTAAATTACACTCACCTCCTGAAACCCCATTTCAAATAAACATTCAACTGCTCCTCTGACAGGCAACAGCCTTGTGGAAAATGCTGGATTTCCAATCCGAATTAATCTATATTTTTCTTCATATGGATTCCTGAAGAAATAAAAGTCATAATTATGTTTGCAAATTAAATAAACACTTAAAAGTTAGGTAACTACACTAATTAGCATTAGTCTCTCACAAGAGATTTTTAAAAAGTTTTGTTTCCTTCACACCATGTAGGTAGAATGTGAAACCTAACTTAAAACTTTTACTTAATTCTTGTCCTTTTGCACTTAACTCAAAGAGTTACAAACTGGTGCTAAATTTTAGTTCGCAACTTCAATTCATAAACACATGTTTTGTAGTGCTACCCAGCAGGGCTCAGTCTGCAGTGACACTCAGAGACACCTTCACATCCCCCTCTACCTGGTAGCATTCTAATTGAACTTCTCAATTTGATGCTGGATGGCTTTAGTCCCACCACGGAAGCTGTACTAAAGTGCCTGATACATGGGTGAAACAACTGTGCTTTCTGCTTCTCCAAGGGCTGCCTCTCACTTCCTTTTTCCTCTTTCAACTTATAAAAACCTCCTTCTCTCGCTTCTTCCTTTAAAAAGAGTCAGCCCAGGATGCACCACTCTGTGTCACACAGCAGTAGCTTTTACTACGGTATATATAGACAGGGAGGGGCAGCTCATACACCTCGAGATGCTGGAAGAAGACATCAAGGTCAATCACACATATTAGTGTGTATGTGCACCCTACAGGGCCACCTGCAGAAATTCAACTCTAATTAACTCTTGGTAACAACCTTGCTAAGTCAGAAGGGAAGGGCAAGAGAAAAATCCAGAAAAAAACAAAAAACGAAGATCGAGTCAAAACGAAGTTAAAATCGAGTTAAAATCGAGATAAAATCGAGTTAAAATCAGCATTACTTGTTATTACCTGCTTTTAGGGGAATAAACGCTTGCAAAATCAGGGACAACGCATGATTTTGCGTTTAACACAAAAAAACGCCCCCCAAGCTTTCAAAACAAACCAACCAGCAACAAACAAAGAAATAAAAATCCAGAACACTACATCTCTAGCTAAGTAATCTGATTTTTACAACAGCGACAAAAAGACGCGAGAAGCTTCTGAACTTCGACATTACACAACAGAAGCAAAGCCGCCGCTCGGCGCCGGGGAGCGGCCGCGGGAACCCTGCGGCACTGCCCGCGGAACGAAGGCGGCGACCCGACTCACCGGAGGATGTTGTCGGCGTACGTGAGGAGCAGGCGCGACGCCTCCAGGAAGATCTCGCGGCCGTTCTGGCACAGCTCGCTCACGGCGGCGGAGCCCGGCGCGGACGACAGACCCAGCGCGGCCGCCATCGCTCCCCCCGCCCAGCGGCACCGCCCGCCCCCGCCACTGCGCCAAACGCATGCGCGATGGGAGCGACGAGGTCACCGCCCTCCGCCGGGCAGCACCGCGCGCCCCAGCACGCATGCGCGGGGGGAGCGGTGCGGTCGCTGCGCGCAGACGCCGCGCCCACAGCTCGTGCGTGAGGTGGGGGGGCCTTAAAGGGCCAGAGGGGGATTAATACAATCCCGACCCTCCCCCCCGTGTAGCGGGACCTCCGGGTCACACCATGTTGTCCCGAACTAGGTTCTTTCCCCCCGTGTGCAAGAGGCCAATCCACACACAGACTGGAGGTATTTGATTTATTTACAGTTCTGCTCAGAAAGGGGTGCTGCGTGGCAAATCCACAAAGCCAGCACGACGACTACCAAAACTTTTCGCTATTTATACATGTTAGCGAACAAAGGCATTAATGTTCATTGGCGGTAATTTACCTAGTTCTCTTATTAATTAGACTTCTATTGGTTAATTGAGTTTCTTCCTTATCTAGGGGGTTCTGCCAAATGTCCTTGTGGCCAGTAAATTCTGCATTCTTTGTGTCCACTACCAGTGGTACATCCTTCTTCCCATGCTTTGTTAACCTTCCCCTAGGGCTGAGATCATTGAAACATGTCGAGCCCTAAACCTTAACAAAGCAATTCTTTCAGCAAGCAATTTGTCTTCCTAAATACCTGGACCATCACTTAGAGCTTGATTAAATCTCCTCTCTTGTTGATTCGGCTTGAAAGTAGACAAAGATCAAACATCAAAAAACATGTTCCACATTTTGCAACATCGGGAGCCCCTTGGCAGGCAGTAACGTCCTCAAGGATATAAATCCCCTTCTGTACTGCCCTGGTTTGGCAGTGCTCTCTGATGGTGCCAAACCTTCAGCCTCACCTGGGCTACCTGGGTGGAATACCACTGAAGCAACTCGCTCCTGCCCTGACACCTCACCCAGCACTACGCAAAGTCTGTTCCAGCAAAGCTAAAAAGCCCTGGTCTGCTGCTTCTAGACATTTGTGCTATCAGTGAAAGAACTGCGGTGAAAAACCTTGGACACAAAGACTGGTGAGGCTTTGCTTTCTCAGGAATGCAGATTTAAAGAGTTCCAAGCAAAAGAAGTCTTTAAAATTCAGCCTGATTTTGCAGCTGACATTACATTCTACCTCTGCTGGCTGCTTCTGACAGGTCACTGCTCAGCTTCTTTGATTTTTTAAAGGAAGTGGTACATATCCCTCACAAAAGCTGGGATTTAACACTGGGCAATTCACTTTTGCTGAGATTGTACTCATTGTTCCTACTAGTATTGTTGAAAAAAGTTACTAACACAGCCCTCAGAATCAAAAAACTGGTACCAAAGTAATAAAATTTTAATTTAAGATGATGTTCCTTGGCTGCTTCTTCAGCTTTTAACTCCCTTTCCATTTCTTTCACATAGTTATGTGGCTCTGAATGTTGGCTGCGCTGTGAAATTTAATGATTAACTAAATTGCTATATGTGTAACATAATTATATAATGCATATAAGTATAGCATTTGTAAATAATGCTTTGGAAGTACTCATAGGAAAGCTGTATGAAAATTGAGAAGACCAAGTGCCAACTTCCAACAAATTACTAACACACAAATGTCCAAGGAATATTATTTCTAAAGGGAAATTAAATACAGATGCTTCATTTAAAAATAGTGAGGTTTTTCTATCTTAAGTATTCCATTTCTCTCCTTTTTGACATCTTTTTTCCCTTTTTTACTGCAGTGCTTCATTAATGTGCTATGGTTTGTATTTAGAAGTAGCTGTGATTGCAGCTAAGAAGCATCATTGTATTGTGTGTGAGTAAACAGATTTGTTTTCTTACTGCCCTACACTATAAAAGGTATCACCTAACAAGTAAACTCCCCATTTATGTAATTAATTCATGTCTCTGTTGATGAGACTTTGACGCACATTTTATAGTCTGCTATGGTAGCTTCTCAGTCTTCGCGTATTTTAAGTGAGATACCACTGTCCTAAGTAAAAATTTAGTTGTTCGTACATGTCATTTCAGGCATAGCTTGGTCTCAGTTCAGATCATCCATTCTTGCAGCTGGAAGCAGCAACCAAAAATAGTTTACTCGTGTGCATCGTTGCTGTTGGCATATTTGTACCTGTATTTTCAAGACTCTGCTGTAAAGCCAGTGATCATTTAGTCTTTGTCTTCTCTACCAGCACTTCAGCATCCGTGAGGAGGAGCACTTTCCAGAAATCATTTAGACTGGAAAAGATCTTTACAATCACTGAGTTCAGTGCTGTCAAGTCCACCACTAAACCGTGTCCCCAAATGTCATGTCTGCACATCTTTTAAACACCCCCAGGGACAGTGACACCACTTCCCTCGGCAGCCTGGTCAAATACTTGACAACTGCTTCCAGTGAAGAAAACGTTCCTAATATCCAATCTAAACCTCCCCTGACACAACTTGAGGCCATTTCCTCTGGTTCTATCACTTGTTACTTGAGGCCATTTCCTCTGGTTCTATCACTTGTTACCTGGGAGAAGAAACAGACTCCCACCTGCCTACAGCCTCTATTCAAACAGCTGTAGAGAGCGATAAGGTCTTGCGTATTACTCCACCGGAGACCGTGTGTTTATTTGGCGGGAGGGGGTGGGGGTGTCCTTACTCTTCCTTTGCGCGTTTAATCACGTGCTTTGGGAAAGAAATGATAACCTCGCCTTTTCCAGCCCTCTGGGTTATTTACACCGCCTCGCTTCCCACCCGCCTACACCGCGAGGCGGGGCCAGACGAGACGAAGCGCCGCTGGGCCGCGCGTACCCACACACCTCCTCTTTCCCCCCCCCCGGCCTGCCGCGTGGTGCAGCCCCGCGCCGCCGGAACGGGAACGGGAGCGGGAGGCAGAGCGAACCATCGCGGAGCGGGGGGGGAACGCGGGCGGCGGAGGTACCACTGAGGCGCTGGGGCGGAGGGAAGGGGGGGCCGGGGGGGAAGCCGCCCCCAGCGGGGCGGGACGGGGCGGGGCGGCAATGGCGGCTGAGTGCTGTGCGTTTGGGCCGGGGTTTGACTGCTGATGTAGACATTAAAGTAGTCACTGCCCTTTAAACAGCCGGGGCCGTCCGGTAGTGCTTGTTTCCGGGGGGAAGTTGCCCCGCGCCTGGTTTTCCCGCAGAGCAGGTATCGGGCATTGCTTGGGTTAAACAGGACGGCTCGGCACCTGCACCGGGTGACGGCGTGGGGATGTGGGACGCGCTGCTTTACAGAACTCTGCAGTCATAGGTGTATGCACACACGCACATGTATGTACACACACACATATACGTTATTATACATTTATATGTATAATTATAAATAATACGTTATACATCACGTTGTATATGCTATACTATACTATATATAACAGATATTTAGGATATATGGATATACATGTTATACATTATGTAATATATATACATATAATACTGCAGAGCTCTATTATATATATTATATATAGTACATATTTATATGTACTATATGTTGTATATGTTATGTATATAATGTATTATATACTATATATAGTAATCTATATAGTATGTATATATTCTATACCTATATTTATATAGTATAAAATATAGGTATAGAATATATACATACTATATATATAGTATATAGTATATAATATATATACTTTATAAAGTATAAATAAAGGCCAGGCTAACTGGCTTAGCTAAAATGGCAGATTTGGGTCAGGATTTAAACCAGGCATCCTTAAAAAAAGAATTTTGTTTCATTATAAATATAATTATTTTTTAAAAAATAGTTACATAAAATATATATAAAGTTTAATCTATAATTATTTATTAATTTTATTCCCCATCCCTGGAAGTGTACAAGGCAAGGCTGCATGAGGCTTTGAGCAACGTGTTCTAGTGAGAGGTGTCCCTGCAGCGGGGTTGGAACTAGATGATGTTTAAGTCCTTTCCAACCCAACCCATTCTATGATTCTATGATATTCTTTATTATTGCTGCTGCTTACTTGTGCTACCACAGCTCGGGGTGTTTCAGCAGGAGTGCGTTAGCCCAGCAGCCCTGTGTGGTCCCCATACAGCTCCCTGTATTTTACCAAATTGCTGGGGATGCCAAGTTGCCCTTTTTATGAGTCAAAAAGCAGGTGACCAGTTGCAACCTGTATTGTAGTTGTTGACAGAGCTGTACTGCAGCCACTGCCCTGTTCCAGCATGCCAGATGCGTGCAATTGGACCAGCTCTGGACCTGGCAGTTACCAAGGCAAGGGAGAGAGACTGTGGTGTAGTATGGCAGCATCACTGCTAGGCATGGTCCTCTTGTCCCACCTGAAGTATTCGTGCTCAGCAGTGGCCTTCTGCCATCGCTTGACATCCCTCTTGATATGTGGGATCTGCTGATGGGAGGTGGTGGTGTAGCACATCTTGCTCAAACCACTTCAGGTACTGTCCCCCGACAGTGTAAATACCCAAGGCTGATAAGGGATAGATGGAGGTAGAAAGATGAGGACTCTTGTCCAAGCTATGTAATTACATTGATGGCAGAACCAGGAAGAATTTATTGACTTCTATTCTGAGTTTTCGAGACCGTTCTGCCTGACATGAAGTTTGAGATAACAACATCTTTAACTTGGTAATTCTAGGACATACACTTTCAGGTGAACACACACTTTGGCCCTTGGAAGAATGAAGCTGTTAACGTTCATTGTTCGTACCTCCAGCCATCTGGTGGTTAAAGCCCTGGGGAGAGTTTGCAGTAAAACCAGAGAGTGTGTTGCAGGCCACAGTAGTGCAAACTCATATTCATTAGCAGCTTAAGGCAGATGAGACCACTAGAGGCATTCCCAAAGTGACTGTGTTTCTATGCCTTGTCTACGATAACTCATACTATTCCTGATTAGAGACACAGAAACTACATCTCCTTCTACAGGTTTGAAAATAGGCTTTCTTGTAAAAAGCAAGTTATTAATTTAATGTACTTGGAATGTTTTCCACACTGGCTGTTTTATTGTTGTATTTGTGTCTTCCCCCTCCAGTTACAGGAATGTGCTTGAAGTGATTATTGCCACCATGTTCTCACAGCACTCACAGGATCTGTTAAAGGTTGCAAATCTTCATCTCCGGAGTCTGAATTTAAATCTACATTTACAAAACCACAGAAGAACTTTCAGCAAGTCTCTACCTGCATGTCGAAGGAAAGTAGTGGTTACAGGTATTGGCTTAGTGTCCCCTCTTGGTGTGGGGACTCAGTTTGTGTGGAAGCACCTTCTTGAAGGAGGCAGTGGGATTACATCGCTAGATGGGGAAGAATATGCAGGCATCCCATGTAGAGTGGCTGCTTGTGTGCCAAGGGGAAAAAAGGAGGGTCAGTTCAGTGAAGAAAGCTTTGTGTCAAAGTCAGAGATCAAATCCATGAGTTCTGCCACTGTGATGGCCATTGGTGCAGCAGAACTTGCAATGAAGGACTCTGGCTGGTCTCCCCAGTCTGAACAGGATCGCTTAAGTGCCGGTGTGGCAATTGGGATGGGAATGGTTCCACTGGAAGAAATTTCTGACACAGCTGCCTTATTTAAAACAAAGGGTTACAATAAGGTCAGCCCGTTTTTTGTGCCAAAGATTTTAGTCAATATGGCAGCAGGCCATATCAGCATTAAGTACCAACTGAAAGGGCCAAATCACGCTGTGTCAACCGCTTGTACCACAGGCGCACATGCAGTTGGAGACTCCTTTAGGTTTATTGCTGCTGGTGATGCTGATGTCATGTTGGCTGGAGGGACTGAGGCTTGCATTAGTCCTTTGTCTTTGGCTGGATTCGCAAGAGCTCGGGCCCTCAGCACGAGTTTTAACTCGAGCCCTAAAACGGCCTGTCGACCGTTTGATTCGAAGAGAGAAGGGTTTGTAATGGGAGAGGGTGCTGCTGTACTGGTCTTGGAAGAGTATGGACACGCCGTGCAAAGAGGTGCTAGGATCTATGCCGAAGTTTTAGGTTATGGACTGTCTGGTGATGCTTGCCACATAACAGCACCTAATCCAGAGGGAGATGGTGCATTCAGGTAAGAACTCTGTGTTGACTGTAATAGCTTCTTCATGTGTTAATTATAGTCGGTACATTTGTTTCTGTTACTGTGTGCTTTTCATAAAGGCTGTTCAATCGTGAATTAATATTACAAAAGCTTGAAAATCTGAAAAATGAAAGAGCTTCTGGTACTGTTGTGCCCCAACATTTTTTTTAGTAGCACAGTGAAGGTCAGTTCTTGCTAGAATCAGCCTTTTTTCATAGAGTTACAAAAACTTTCTCATGTGAAAATATTTTGCTTTTGGTGCATGCAGCTGTTCACATAAATCAGTCTCAATGGAAACCTCTTTTTTAAGATTTTTGTGGTGCAGTAGAACCTTTTTAGGTTCTCCTTCATCCTTTGTCCACGGTGAAGAAAGGCCATCCCCTGCAAAAGCATGTTGTTTGTTGCAGGAAATCTCAGGTGGTGAAAGCTGTAGAGCACTTGGAGGATCTGGTTTGTTAGAATATTCAGTAGTTCAGATGAAGAGCATTGGTGGAGGGGCATAACAGAAATACACTTTAGGGAAATGGTAAAGTTTCATCAATGTTTTTCTTATCAAAACCAGTTCACAAGTAGATGATACTTATCTAATAATTATCATTGACCTAATTAAATTGTTAGCTAAATTATGTTTACCAGTTGGTGAGTTTTATGTAGGCTGAGTACTATTGCTGAGTTGACATTGGAATCTTTAGCAAAGGTTTAGTTTGCCTTATTCCAAATGTATGTGAATATTTAATATCAAAATTCAATATATCACTGCACAAATAGATCAAACTTCTTCATGGTATTGTAAAGCTGTGTTTGCGTCTTTATTGGGTTAACAGATTTTTCTAGAAATATAAATATACCATGTTTCCCTCTATGCTATTTGATTCGTATTTAATTGTTCTGTAGACTTAGGTGTGAGATGAGTAATCAGAAGTGTCTTATCTCATATTTTCAGACTTGCTTACCCTTGAGATGATATGGCAATATATTGTAACCGAATTTTTGTATATTTTATGATTGCAGTAACATATAAATTAAATTCACAGTAGGAAGTAGTTGAAAGTTAATCTTGGTATCTCCAAAATGTTCCGCTTTTCCACCCTTGAGGTGAGATAATACATTTTAATACCGTCTTCAAGCAAATATTTTGTTACTGTAGTGGTATATGGATTAAATCTGGAATGTATATGCTTCTCTTACTTTTCTGTAGGAATTTTATTTGCCACATCAAAAAAAAAAATCAGCAGAATATATTTTTATCATCTTCTAATAACTACTTCAGTAGGAGGCTAATACATGTGTTGGAATAAACCAACAGGAAAGGAGAGGCAAAGCCAGACTAAGGAGAGTGGATACAAAGATTGTCCTACACAAGTAATCTGGTATCTTCTTAAGTAAATATGTTTGTTGTGGATGACCTATTTAACTACATTAATGTATCTCATGGTTGATCAGTAATCTTTTTTGCTTGAAAGCTGGCTCACTGTCTAGTCACAGTGAGTGTCAGTGGCCTCCAATGTAAGCTAAACTGGATGCTTCTAAGGATAGAAGGCTGTACTAGAGACATTTAAATTTGTCTAGACGCCCGTGTTATTTTTTTTTTTTTTGAGCTTCCTTTTATTTACTTATTTTTCATAAGTTTCAAAAGAGTCGGTCTTTTGCTCAGGGGCTCTTGGTTAAGTTGTAGGTGCAAGGAAATGTCTGACTAATTCCCTTCTTTCTCTGGGAAACCTGTGAGAAAATCACAGTATGGAGCTGTGGTGAACCTTATGTGTTTTTCATAAAAAAGTGTGTTTTATAGAGGCAGTCACAGTCCACAAATCGTCAGGAGTCAAACAAAGCATACCATATTAGGGTAGAAGAGTGTGACTTTCAGAAAATTTCCTTATAAAATGAAATATAGGAATTTGTGCTATCTCCTAGACAGTTTTGTAGTCTCTGGAAAGCATGCAAAAGAAGCTCATGAGAAGGATGACTGCATATTTTTGCTTTAATTTCCCAATATTTTTGTTGGGTAGAGCATACCTAAATTTTTGTAATAATATCAGGTAGTTATTTCTCTCTCAAATATTTTCAAATTTTACACAGAAAAGGGTCTTTGACATAATAATGTAGTCTATAGAGATTGATTGTTTTAGCTTCTTTCCTTCTCTTTGTATTGTTCCCAACTGTGGAATTTTTAACAGCAAGTCTGATTTTATATTGGGCCTCACATCTACTACTTTTCTCTGGTAGCTAAATGTAGATGCTAATGTATTTAGTTAGATGAATTCATCTGTTGTCATTTACATCTTTGCTAAAGCAGATTTTTACATTTCATAAACATTTTTCTTTTGGCTTGTCCATTTGACAAAAATATATTGGGAAAGTCAGCATTCTGTTTTCTCTTTTTCCCTTAGGTGTATGTCTGCAGCAATAAAAGATTCTGGGATCAAACCTGAAGATGTAACATATGTCAATGCACATGCAACTTCTACACCTCTAGGAGATGCTGCTGAGAATCAAGCAATCAAGAGACTTTTTAAAGATCACTCACGTAATATTGCGGTTTCCTCAACAAAAGGAGCAACGGGACATCTCTTGGGGGCTGCAGGAGCTATTGAAGCAGCTTTTACTGCACTGTCCTGTTACCATGGAATTTTGCCACCTACTCTAAACTTACAGAAAACAGAGGCAGAGTTTGATCTCAATTACGTTCCATTAACTGCTCAGGAGTGGAAAACTGAAAAACGGCGTATAGCACTCACAAATTCGTTTGGCTTTGGTGGTACTAATGCGACTTTGTGCTTTGCAAGTGTTTAACTTATGCTGAGAATGTTGAGCAAAAATGGCACCAGTGATGATTTTCTGTACTCCTACCCTTGGTGTGTACTGTAATCTTTTCTCATCTTTGAGAGTTGCTCATTTGATACATAAGAACTTTATTCACCCTAAAATTTACATCAGCAACTCTTTTAGAAAGAGGGAACTTCTTTTACTCATTTTAATAAAAATAAATAAAAGATCTGTTGTTTGTGTGGTGAAGAAGTTTTTGTTCTTGACTAGAACAGGAGACATTGTGATTAAACTTCATTAGGATAGATTTTTGTATTTGTGTGACACAAATTGTTCAGAAACATTTATGCAAAAGAGATGCTGGCTAACAAGCTAGAACTCCACACTTGATGACTTAACTGCACAATGATACAAGGTTTATGACTAAGCTCCCCTTTGTTACCCCCTCCATATATAATTCTGCCTTTTTCTTCATTGTACGTTGTCTCAAATATCATAGATTTTATGTGCATTCTTCCACACAAGTGGAAACTTGGAGAAACAAGGTGTCTTCTATGAAAACAAACAAACAAAAAGTATATGCAAGAAACAAATCTGGGTCTTGTGCTGAGGAGGAGAAAGGGGAAGAAAGAGAACAGGAAAATTAAACTATACCTGAAGCTAACATAGTAATGGTGGTTTAGATTTTTCCTGCAAAGAGCAACTAAAGGACTTCAGCTATTCCTTCTGGCACCAGCCAGCATCTCAGCCAAGTACTGGCTTGATTCATAGTGCAGATGTGAGTGAAGCTGGATATCCTTGTTGATGGGTTGGTTCATTAAGAGACTTTTTACCAGTGTTCTTTTTGAAATTGTCAGTCTTAGCCTTTGACCCATGTAAGTGGAAAAAAAGTAACTCACTGGATTTAAAATAAACGACATAAAAAGTAGCTCCACTGTAAGTAAATTTTATTCTGGAAAGAGCTTACTAATGGGCTATCATGAGGCTTAGCTGTACCATAAAACCTCATTATTTATACAAATGGTCTGAATGCTGAAATCGAACTGCATAATTTTTGCATTTGTTCTCTTTACTGAATAGAAAGTTAAAGAGGCTGGTGTGAAAAATGCAGTCAGAGAATGATTAAGACTGTTTCAGAAGCTAAGCTCATACAGAACAACGCAGTCCAAAGTAGATTAATGGAATAGTAAACTGGAAAGTAAAATAATATATTACCAAGGGGAAAATGTGAAAGCGTGCAAGCGAGAGAGAGTATGGGGGTTTGCTATCAGGGAAAATACTAACAAACCTCTTAGCTTATGATAATTAACAATGGCAATACAATGAATGAGGATGTGGATTGCATCCAATATAAAAGGCAGAATGTAAAATTCAATGATGCTCTCTACAAATTATATGCAAAAAGAAATTGATTCAAAGAATTCAGACTCCAGGAGAGAGGTAGCAGCAGGGTTATGAATTTGGAGGAAATCATCCAGCAAGCTTCTTCTGGAGACAGTATTTTTTCAGTTAGTTGTGATCCAGGGTGGAATATGGAAAGACTAGATAGTTCTGTATTATTGTGGACCTGAAGTATGGTCTAACTAAACTTGCACAGACTGGTTACATAGCTGCAGACCTGTAATTAATACTGTGACAGAGACGCCTCCCTTTCCCTCTGACAGCAGAGATCATGGCCCCAGGAGTGTTGGATGCAGACTGTAGTGTACCAACCGTGAAAAGAGAGATGATACTGTCACACAGAAAAATAAAACAGAAACTGAAATGATTAAAAGATCTTTCTCCTCCCTTCAGCCTACTGCAATTTAATCATCTGCTGCAGGTAACCTTTAAACCATGAAAGCTTTGTTACAATAGTTATTTTAGGTATTTTGATTATGGATAATTTTAACAGGCCTAGATGCAGTAGTAGTGTGCCTTGTAGGGAATTCAGATATTTTAAAAATGAATACAGCCCAAATTTAACCCCTGTCTATTTGAATTTAGTTTATATAGGTTTCACTTTAATGTACTTGTTTGGAATCACCTCTTTTTATCACATACCCCGCTGAGCTGATCAGAGACTACCTACTGCTAATTACTGCTTTATTAGGGTAGCTGCAAACATAAAAGAAAAGCACATCTCTCTGTGTTGGTAAACTATTAAATGGGCAAATGGACCAGTGTTTAAAATAGAATTCTTTCATTTAAAATGTTCCTTTCATCTTTAATAATCAAGAGATTTAAGGGTCCAGAGTCTGGATTAAAAAAGCTTCATATTTAGACTCTTGAGTCTGGAGTTGCTTCTGTTCTGATAAGCAAAACTTGGAAATGGCTGTAAAGTGTTTATTTGGAAACCTGATTCTACAGTGGTGCAACACACTTGTGAGAGCCAAATGCTCCAGTCAGGATCACTGAGTCTGGAAAGCACCTCTGGAGAGGTGCACCTGTAGTCCAGCCCCCCTGCTCAAAGCAGGGCCAGCTAAAGCAGGTTGCTCAGGGACCTGTCCTGCTGAGTTTTGAGTATCTCCCAGGACGGAGATTCCACATCCTCTCTGGACAGTCTGTGCCAGTGCTTGTTCACTCTCACTGTAAGAAGTTTCTTTCATTTAAATGGAATTTCCTGTATTTAAATTTGTTCCCATTGCCTCTTATCCTTTCACTGGATAGTACTGAGAAGAGTCTGGCTCTCTCTTGTTCATTCCCCCATCAGGTATTTGCACACATTGATGAGACCTCCTGGAGCCTTGTGTTCTGCAGGCTGAACAGTTCCAACTCTCTCATCCTCTCCTTGTATGTCAGATGCTCCAGTTCCTTCATCATCTTTGTGGCCTTTCACTGGGCTTACTCCAGTTTTTCTCATGTACTGGGGAGCCCAGAACTGAACACAACTCTGCAGACATGTCTTGCCAGTGCTGAGAACGGGGGAAGGATCATCTCCCATGAGTGCTGCTGCTGTTCTTCCTAACGCAGCCCACGATGCTTTTGGACTTACTGTGAAGACAGCTGGTCCATCGGGACCAGGTCTTTTTCTGCCAAGCTACTTTCCGGCTGTTTAAAATATTTTTTGTATTTGAATTAGAGATTTTAACTTAAGTGAAGATTTTTAGAAATAAATGCATTTGAAACAAAAATTGGAATTGTGAAAACTTGCGTGATCTCATTTACTCAAGAGAGCCTAATAAAAAAATATGTTATAAAATATGCAAGCAGCATATGTTTGCTGAAATCTTAGAAAGGTCAAGCCATTGCTCAGAGTTAATTACTGCCTGTCTCTGAAAACAATTTATTAAAATTATAAACATCATTTCTTTTTGGACTTCTGTACCCTGTTCTGCAAATGCAAAGAAAATATTCCTCATGTTAGTTTACTTAAGTCAGTTTAGTTCAGTATGCAGAAGTTTTTTTCTTAGGTATACAGCACATTTTTTACTAATGAAAGAATTTATAAAATAATGTCTTGCCAGTTTCTAAATGATTTCAAATTAAATCCAGTTCAAGCTTGAAAGAAGTCCTGAGCAAAAGGTTTTATTTTCAGTAAAAATAGAATTCGCGGTTTTCTAATATGATAATAAAAATCAAGAATAGGTGAATACTAAACTATAATTATTTCAAGGCATCTATGGCATCCTTTTGAACATCCAGTGAGCCTGTAGTGAGGAGAAGTGTATATTGCAAAACCACAAGTGGTTAATAAACCTTGTCCCCCTTCCCACCATGCCTGGCAGCCAGGGCCATGGATGGGACAACCATGCTGTGGGACCTGCCAAGTCCCTTGGCTCTGTCAAGGTGTTTGGGGTGGAAGCTTTGTGGGACCAGCCTTTTGAGTTTTGAGACCACATGTGGCACAGGAAAACGGTGCAAAAATGTTCAGGTGTTTGCTCCCAATTCTCTGTGATGTAATTGGTCTTTCCATTTGTGCCTGCAAGGTTGTTTTAATGAATTCAAAAGCGGACTTTAAGGGTAGTTGAATGGTGGAGTATTTTTGTTGAAATAAAGAGAAAAGTCTCTGTGATAAGAGATATGAGAAGCTCTGTTGATTTTAAAACGTGGTTGGAAGTGTTGTAGGAAATGGATTTTTGGAAAGCAAAGCAAGGCAGTATTTCAGAGGTGAATGGCTTATCAAGCAGTGTGGAAAACAACTGGTTTAAGTTTGCAAAAAGGTTCATTTTGCTATCTGTTATTTAACATAGACTTTTTTACTTATTAAAGCTTCATGATGATTGTTGATGTTAAAAAAAAATTAAATGTATTTAAATTTTCAACTATGTGCTGGTCTTCTATTATAAACAATGCAGGGCCAAATCTGAATATAACTGGGAGAGAAGGCATTTTACTAGTTTTTGAGGACTATATGGAGCATTTCTACCTTGGACAATTTCTGAGAAAAGGTTTCTAAAGACCTTTTTTTTTCCTCACACTCTAGGGTTTGGTCTGACATATGCTGCTCTTATTCTGAACTGAAAAATAGATGTTTGTGTATCAAAGATGAAAAGAATGTATAATGATTTGATAACTTTTACTGTTGTCAATTTTCCCCTTTTTTTCTGTCTTTACTATCTTACCTCCTTTCCTAATTTATGTAAATAATACATAGCCACTAGATTTTACTATCTGAAAAAGGAAAAATCCAACTTTGGCTATATTTTTTTCAGTTTGAGTCACGAAGGTATGCATCATTTAAAGCAATAAACACCCCAAACTTTGAAATGTATAAACCTTACTTTATAAAAGTGCATATTTGGAGGAGAAGCACAGTGTTTCAACTTCAGTTGAAATACTGGAGTATACTGCAGAATGGAAATTACTAGTGCTTTTAAGGCATGTAAAACTCCTCATCTCTGTGATTTACCCTGAGTGTCTTTGATCAATGGCTTGTGAAAATACACCACTTCAGCTTCTTCAGTAGAGGTGAAGATGGACCAACGTGGTTGAAATACCTAGAGTACATCCTCTTCCTGTCAGAGGCTCTCTATGCAACTTAATTTATAAATATTCCTATCTTCCTTCACTTTCGATATATAAACCACATTTCACCTGGAACAAAAAGACATTTGATCCTTAAGTACCACTGTGAGTTTGGGCAAGTCTTTTAGGCTTCATGTCATCATCTGGACACAGTCAAACCTCCCTATATCTTACAATGTGCGGAGAGTAACTACCCTCAAGATTTAGATTCTGTAGTAATGTTGGCCCAAACTCATTAGATAGCTTTCACAAAACAGGAAACTGAAGCTGGAATTAGTATTTATCACAGACCATAGTGAAAATATTCCTTCCTTCTGGATATTCTTATTAAGATCATATAGGCTCTTTAGTTTAATCACCATAGATTGGTAAATCTGAGACTAGAAATAATTCTGTATATATTACATTTTAGGAATATACCTTTAGTTCCCCTTTTTTGTTTTTCTTCTTCTGAGAAGACAGGCTCATCTTTGATTTCTAAAGCTAGCTACAGTGACAGTAAAAACTAAGATGAAGGCAGTTTTATAACCTGAGCAAAATGTGTAATAGTTTCTTCTTGGGCAGTGGACACAACTCAAAATTTTGTAACAATGATGATTGATTTTAACTTGGTAGAGAAGCAGTTTTCTACCTGGAGCTATTGAACTGTAAAGAAATATGCCAATATCAATTGCTTGTAGTCACTACTGCTGTGTAGGAGGTGCAATAATTTTAGTATGACAGCTAATATACAGGAATATCAAACGGGTAGCATATAAGGCTATTGTAGCCCAAGGTCTCTGGCAAAATACAATAGGAATGGAGTGAAATAAAATAGTAATAGGAAGGATTTAAAAAGACCTATATTCATAAAGAGCACAAGAAATGCAAAAGAGGAACTATAATTGAAAAAGAGATGAATATTTTTTTAATGTGGGTTCTCCTGGAGTGCTATAAAGCAGATCAGATGTTAAATAGCTGGACATCCATGTGTTAGTTAATATCATTTTGTAGTTTTTGTTTTCTGTCATTGTCAGGATTTTGGTGTTAAATGTTATTGCTCTAAGCAGTGATCAGTTGTTTCATGCCTAATGGACTGTTTCCTGGAGTTCAGAGTGCCATCAAGTGTTCTCTCTGTCGAAATAAGACATAAAATGTATTCTAAGAGTTCATTTAAGAGTCAATTCTCATAATGTCATGTGTTTGATGGAAGAGGAAGGAAGGAAGGAAGGAAGGAAGGAAAGGAATTAAAAAAAGGAAGGAAGATAAGAAAGAAGAAAAAAAGAAAGAAAAAAGAAAGAAAGAAGGAAAGAAAGAAAGAAAAGGGCTTGATATGGAATATTTGTATACAATAAGTTCTGAGGGAGTGTCAGAAAATAATAGTTCTATCTGCTATTTAATTATTTTTAAAAGGAACATTATAATTTCTGATTTTTTATCCTCAGGACTTTTTTTCCAAAAATGGTATCTGGCCTAGGGAGGCTTACATGCAACTTGGTATCATCTATCTGTATTTAATGTGAAATTTTTTTTAATGCTTAGGGATTTTTTTAAATCAGTGGTAGGAATACTCTTGGCTCTTGAGAAAATTGAATGTCATTTGGATAGCAGAACCAACAGGTTCAACCACCTTGCTAGCTGTTTCTATTGGAACCAGCCAAATTCTCTAAACTTGGTGACCACCCTAAAGTCCTTGGATGTGTGCAGGAAGCCAAAACAGTACAGCTGAGGTTGCACTTTGTGAGAGCAAGTTTGGGCAGATAGGATTATTGCATCACATGAGAGGGAAGGGGAATGGAGGGACACATTAATTCCTCTCACAGGCAGAATGATAGGGGGGAGGCTAGGAAGAGACTCAGGGAATCAGATACAGGGATAGATAATGGAGCCTAGAGAACCTATAGCAGAGAAGGACCTCCAGAAACCAAAGGAGATGAACAAGTGTGATCAAAAATTTTGTGCTTGGCTTATTGTCTAAATAGAAAGTACATTGAAAGTTATGAAGTACATGTTTTTCTGAGCAAGATGATGTCTTTTAACAGGAAGTTTGCCAGCTATAGGAGGATTTCTACGCTTTTCTGGTGTGTTCCAGTACATAATGAAGACTTAAAATCATATTGCTTTCTCCTCACCATCCTATCTTAACATTATATTGTATAGAGATCAGATTTGGGAATCAGTAAAAGACTGAAAGATCTGGTGGAACTGGAAATATAATTCTGGAAGTGTTGCTTTCTAGCTCATGTCCAGTCCATTAGATCTCACTGTCTGTCACATTGGCTTTTCTGAGCAGAAGCTAATTACCATTTACTTGAAACTGGTTTATAAGGATATGCAATAAGATTCTTAATTTGGGTAAAACTGAGTCTGATCTATATCCTGTAAGTCAGCCTTTGATTTCTTTTTAAAGAATTATTTTAAGTATACCTTTAATTTAAGTGCTAGGTGGGGGATGTTACTGATTTTCACTCTTTGTATGAGAACATGAGAGAGTTGTCTCTGTTCCCCTGTTTGGAAAAGAAAGAGAATAATAACCTTTGTCGTGTATGCAAATCAGTTTTTGTCAGTGCCTTTTTTTCAGATTAATGTAGGCAAATTACTCATAGCACATGCCCTTCTTAGCAGACTACATGGGGGTGGAGTTTATAGAAATAGCTCTCACTAAATTTCTTTCAATAACAGAGAGAAAAGGATTCAGATGAATTTAGAAATAAAAAAAAAAATTAAAAAAAGAAAGCCAGAAGCTTCAAGGAAAGCAGATCCCTGAGACCGTTAACAAATTGTACAGGGAATCTAAGGGAGCAATAAAGTCAAGGAGTAGTAGTTTCCCTATTCGCATCTGTTTCAGCGACATTCTCTTTGTAATTCAGCAATATAAGGTGGAATGAGAGTAGAGGACACCTTTGTTCTGTGTTAGATAGCTCAAATGTGTGTGAAGGAGAGTGTTCAGAATGACAATTGCTGAAGCCCTTGAAAATAATGGCACATGCTGCCCCTGAGACAACTGTAACACCCAACGCTGCAATGCTGGATGCATTTGGGATTCTCACCAATGTCACACTTATAATGGGAGTGAATAATTTGGTCTTTATTCAATTAATTAGTCTTTGTTCCTCCTCTGACTGACAATGATGGTGCTGGCTGTGATGGTTATGTTTTGGATGTGAGTGCCTTTCTGTCAGGAAATGGACTGACACAAAAGATCTCACTCCCATGGGTCACTTTGCCTGAAATAATCATGCTTACTGAAAACTTTAGCTGTATTTACTATTTAGATCCACTGATTTTACAGGGTTCCTACAAAGAACTTATACCTGGTCACCAATTCACTGAGATATTGTCATTTCTGTTCTGTATGATTTATTCCTGGTCTGCTGGCACTGTGTGAAACAACACTGTTCTCTTCTGAAATAGCTTAAAAAGAAAGTATTGTGGCTCACATTCTGTGAGCCCAGGGTTTGCTGGCTGATAGCCAGGTTCATTTGCCAGCACACTGATCTATACTGGGATGTTACAGATTCCTGTACTGGGCCAAATTGGTCTGCACCTCATGATGGATGCTATAGGATAGCTTTAGGAAAAGGTGCACTTTAGGATTTCTGGAAAGAATTGTAATATCTCTCCCACTTGGCTGCAGTAGTTCTCCAGAGGAAACCTTAAAAATGCCCTGTTTAAAGAGTGCGTGCTTGGTTCTCTTGCCACATGCAGTATAAGAAACCCCAGAGGCATTTCTACCACTAGTACATGCTTTTGAGGAGATGGACTTAGCAGTCTGTTTGTGTCTATGACACTTAGAGACCAAAAGATTGTGGCAGAACAGTTTGAGTATTAAACATTTTAAACCATCATCAGCTGGCAATCCTGTGGGAGGAAACTGAATAGACTGGCTCGAAGCTGCTGCTTTGCAAACAAGTTATTTCTGTTCCGAGCGCTACTGTTTGTTCATCTGTAATGGGTAACTGGAGGTCCAGCACACAGAACCATCAGAAACCACAGAAGAGCATCTTCTGAAACTGAGTAAAACTGGTCAACCTCCACCTACTGAGAGCAGCCACTCCTGCTCTCCAAATGTGCATCAAACTCAGTTGGGCTGGGTTGGTTAGCATTAGGGTGAAGGTCAGGGTTTGGCCGAGGGCACGGTTATGTGACGAGCAGTTTTACAGGAAGACTTCTTTCCTCCGTCTCAGAAGCGGGACGCTTTTTTCCACCGCTCCCGCGGTGGGGCCTCCAGAGCAGAGAAAATCGTGGGCGAAACCGGGGTAACCACACGGTGGCAGCAAAATCTCGGTTATCCGAGGACCTCGGGCACCCGCCCGCAGCTCAGGGGTTCCCTTTGGCGTGGAATCATGGAATTAATAGTTTGAGCTGGAAGGTGCATTTAAAGGTCATCTCTTCCAGCCCCCGGCAATAAGCAGGGACACCTCACACCAGACCAGGTTGCTCAGTCATTACTTTTCTTTTCAAACCACCACACAGCCATTGTTTAAAAAGGAACACAGCAGGGCAAGGAAGTGAGGCTAAACATATTTCATCCAGCCTTTGTTTGTTCCTTCATAGAGTTCATATGAGTTTCCCTGTGTGAATAAAACCCGAGTTTGCTCTGACTTGCTGAAAGGCACAGACTTTGAAGGGGTCAACAGCTCTGTAAGGTAGAGCAGTGAGGAGGGGAAATTATTCTATATTTTTAAGCAGCATATTCATACAGTTGCTGAAAGGAAGGAACTGTAAGATTAAAGCGAAAGAAATTGTTTAGATATGTCCTAAGTGTCTTAGGACTACTTATTTCCTATAGTAAATTGCAAGTTTATTGAGGCAGTTTAAGAATTCTTCTACTTAACTAGATATTGAGTGTGAATCAGACATTGTTCCTGCTCCTGTTTCTTTCCTCCTCTGGCTCCATCTCTTGACACCTCCATTCTGTTTTGAGTGGCCTAGTAGGCTGAAGGAAAGAAAGAATCTCCTGGGAACTGTTTCAAAACAAATTCCTAAATTGCATTCATGGGCCAATGATAACATTTATTGCACAGTACTTGTTTAGAGGAAATAAGAAAGAGAAGGAAAGATTTGAAAAAACAAGCTAACACAAAGGCAGTCATTGTTCCTGCCTCATGCTTCTTTTTAATAGACCTGGTAAAATATACCTCAAAAAAAATCAGGAATTTGTCCCCAAAGGTACTTTTGGTGTTTGAGATTGAATTCCAGAACTGCTCTGATGGCAGAGAGATATTTTTTCTTCCATGGTTTCTTTAATGCAAATGCCAGGCCCCAAGAGCAGCCACCGCCTCACGGTGAGGCTTGGGGCTCAGGGCTGGCTCAGAGCTGATGTAACAGGGTTGCCCAGTCCTGCTGAGGGGAGAGGCTTCAGGACTGACCCCTGTCTGCAGGAGCTGCTTTTGGCTGAGGACATACTACAAGACGAAGTGCAGGGTCCTGCACCTGATTGCAAAAACTCCGTGCAATGCTGCAGGCTTGGGGAAGAGTGGCTGGAAAACTGCCCTGTGGAAAAGGACCTGGGGATGCTGGTTGACAGTCGACTGAACGTGAGCCAGCAGTGTGCCCAGGTGGCCAAGAAGGCCAATGGCAACCTGGCTTGTACCAGAAATCGTGTGACCAGCAGGACTTGGGCAGTGATCCTCCCTCTGTACTCAGCGCTGGTGAGGCTGCACCTTGAATCCTGTGTAGTTGTGGGCCCCTCACTATAAAAAAGACATTCAGGAGCTGGAGCATGTCCATAGAAGAGGAACAGAGCTGGTGAAGGTTCTGGAGCACAAGTCTGATGAGGAGCAGTGAGGGACCTGGGGGTGTTAAGCCTGGAGAAAAGGAGGCTCAGGGAAAATGTGCCTCTTGGGGACATGGCTTTGTGGTGGATTTGATGATCTTGGAGGTCTTTTCCAACCTAAATCATTCTATGATTCTATGAATATCCCCAGGCTGACTCACAGTTAACTAAGACTGTACTGTTTGAACAACCAGTGCACTCTAGGAATGCTAAGGAGATCAACTTCAGAAGCCTTTCAGACCCTTTTCTGACTTGTTTGCTCAAACCCTGCCTTTCCTAAATTGCAAAACTGCCATTGTCTTTGTGGGAATAAGGTTGTCAGTCTGCTCAAGAGCTTCAGTGGTCTAAGAAAGCTGCTTGTTGCTGCAGGTGTGTTTGCAGAGTGACTTGCCTTTCTCAGAGAAAAAAAAATCAGTCAGATGAGAAAGCAAAGTGGGTTTTTTCTCCCTGATTTATGGAGCACATAACCCAAACCAATTCCCTCTGAGCTAATGCAAGAAGCGATATAACCAACCTTTTGCACATGTGTGTATATGCTTATGTATGTGCCAGGACTCTGTGGGCACCTGTAGGCTGTGATTGCCCTGAGGGCCCCCAACTGAAATACCCCCCCCCCCCCCCACCCCCCCCCCCCCCCCCCCAGAAGCCTATTTACGTCAGATCCAGCACCTGGGCTCACCTTGGGTGATGCAAGTTGTATATAAATGTGTATCTCCATTCCCTGACATGCTGTCTGTACATACTATATTGGTGGCAGACCCCAGGTTACTTCCTAGCTTTTGGGTGAAGATCACCCGATGGTTGATGGGCCCTGTTGCTCACCATAAAAAGTAGCAGATCCAATCAGGGAAACAAGCAAACTCTTGCTAAGTGATGGTGGACTTCACTGTACAGGGAAATAAGGTCAATTACAGTAATGAAATAGCTTGATGTTGTTTGCAATTTCGAAATATCCTGGTAAAATATGAGAAAAACCGGTCTTAGCCTTAACTTGTATTCAGTTATTCTCTTCAAGAAGACCACATAAAAGCAATGTTGTGTCAGTTTCTGTATTTCATTAAAAATGTAATTTATTTTAGGATAGTGTTAAAGGACCCAGATGGAGGTCAGGACCACTGTGCTAGGTGCTGAACATGTATTTCTTTTCCTAAAATCTAAACAACTGGACTGATAAAGGAGCCATTCAGAAGATGAGATGGCATTTACCCAAACCGTGCTATTGATTTTTTTCAAAGTAATTAACTCTCCAATCCTAGAAAGAAAATGTCAGGACCCTCAAATTTTCTGTTTTCTACCCTCAATGGTTAGAAAGAAATTTAAAATACTGGATACTCCTCACCAAGGGCACTTTAGGATATTTGATCCTTTGTTTTTTGCTGGTGTTTTGGCTCTAAAGTTGTAGACAGCTTGGAGCTATATGTTCTGTTGAGTCTCTGGGATTAGTTACTCATCTGTAGGCTTTTCCATCAGTATGAAATACGCAGGGTTTGGGTTAGCAAGTAAACAGAAAAATAAATTGTTCATTCCCAGCATTTGTTTAAACAGAAACACACAGATGGAGGGTTCCAAGACTATTTTAGTGATAGATTCTCTTCTCTGTGCTTATTAGTTAACAGTTAAATAATTTTTTTGCCAGATATACAAGTCAGGAATACTTACCTGATGAAGTAAACAGTGTTAACTTGTCTGCTCTGATTCAGGAGGCCGGAAAAATAAAGAAAGTAAAGGAGATTGAGATCAAGATACAGGGACCTGAATAAAGTAATGATTAAATAGGCATTCTAATAGCAGTATATGAGAAATTTTAAATTCCTTTAAACTGCTTTTTGTTTGTGATGGATTTTCATCTTTGATTCATTTTTTTCTTAAAATAATTCTGTGCTTTTTGACAGTTAGGCTGTTGCTGAGAGAAAGTATAACAGCAGATACTGAACAGAGACATGTCACTTCCACTATTTTGCTGCATGTTTGTTGTTTTTGTAAACACTTGTTCCATGAGATTCAGAAGAGTTTTCATTGTGGAAAGGTATGTTTTAACAAGGGACTGCTTGAAAGAGAATTTTTCTTGACTGACCCATGAAAAAGGTGAGTCAGACACATGGAAGAACACCAAAAGGCAAGTCCAGGATCTTGGGCAAAGCAAAGGACGTTCATGAAGAATAGTATTAGCAGAGAATAACTGGAATACTGAGTTGTTCCGAGTCTTGAGAAAAAGAACTGAAATACATTGCAAAAGGCACAGAGTGGATTTTGTGTCTGTTCAGGAGGCTTCTGGAATCCTTCCTTTTATGAAAAACATAGGCAATATATTGATTACTTCTACAGCCTTCCTGGAGGTGTTTTGTTAGGCTTAAGCCACTTCATGTTGGTGCCTTGGTGGATTTTCTACACGTGGACTTCAGCTGTGTGCTCTCTTTCAGGGCTTATCTACATGTGACAAAGCTACCATTTCCTAATGTAGCTATTTTTAAGGTTGGTCCTAGTTGCATTTGGCAGCTGATTATTTAAGCATGGGGCTGATACACTTAGGTTTGCCTGTTTCCCCTACAAAGCTGTGTCCCAAAAAATTAACAGATGTTGATTCGCTGGATCCAACTCTGTCCATGGCTAGACTATATTACTGTGTGCTTGCAGAAATTGCCTTTGGTCAGAACTTCTTGTCTGGTAATACGGGTACACTAATCATGGCAAGGATATAATGGTATGCTAGACATAAAGCCTGGAAACATTCGTAAAATGCTGAATAAAACATCATAATTACAGGTGAATCCTCTCTTAGTGCCTAGTTCTTGCTTGGAACTATTCACAATGTTTCAAATTGTCTCATTCTTCCTCTTGTCTGGTTATTTTTTATCTTAGTCCAATCACCACTTGTGTTACCATGAACTTAATTCTTTCAGATTTTCTTCAACCTTATCCATGGTTTGAAGTAATTAGCAATAACACCAAATAATAACAATCACCAGACTTTTCCAAGTGCTTTTTCATGTTTTTTAAAATATTAATATTTAAGCTCTGATTTTTTTTCTGCTATTAAAATACTAAATTTATTTGTTTGAAAGTTTTAATTTTCTGGTTTTGGTGGGGTTTTTTTGTTGTTTGTTGGTTTGGTTTTTTTAAAGTCAACTTGAGTATTTTATTTGGTGTTCCTGTGTTATGTTTAGTCCAGGCAAGCTCAGGTAGTGCCAAAAAGTCAAGTAATAGAGCACTAATCCCAAACTGATATGATCTCAAGATCAGAGGACTTAATATCCTTGCATCAGCATCACACGGCACTGAAACGTGGGGATGGTTCAGAACATCGAAAAAATTATCTCATATCTCCTATCTTCTCCAACCATGTCACGTTTGTGATACTAATACATTATTTGACATAGTCACTAGGGACTCTTTTGAATTAGTGCAGACTAGGGATATCTTCCAGTGTGTTGTTTCTGTAGAGCTGAGATACCTCATAAAAAATAAGAATAAATAGCCTGTGCATAGAACCTGTGGATATGCTGGCCTGACAGAGCAAAAAGAGACGTGTTTGTCTGAAACTGAAAATCAGGAGGCTAAGTTTTTAAGTATGCCTTTTGTGGGAAATGATTTGTGTGTAGCATAATATTTGGATGGGTGTCTGGAATATTTTTGTGTGAGTTAAAAACATGTCCTGGACGCTAATATGAAAGGCATTTTGATGGCTCAAGTTCAAGGTGAAATGAGAACATGAACAATGACTTGAGAACTGGTCTAAAGGTTGGCAACTATCTCATCTTCAGGGAATTACTCCAGAAAAGGTTTGGTGATAATGATTAGGTGAAAAACACCCCCAAAAAACTCAAACCAACAAAAGCCCAGATATCGGCAATGGTTCTTTAGTCATTCTTCTTTCTAATCCATCAATATTTCTAGAAGTTTTCACTTTAGAATGAGCCCTAGAGATGAAGACCAAAGAGATGGAACTTCACCAAACCTTCTTATTTTGTTTGTGTTCTTTGTAATGATTGATAATAAAAATTATCTAGATCATTCATGTAGGATTAAGCTACTATTTTAAGTTTCTACAAACATGTAGATAATATATGCAATGTCTGTAAGTGCTGTATTTTCTTGCATTCAAGCTCAGACCAGAAGCAAAAATGTGAATTACAAGAAAGGTTTTTCAGTCCTGAGATCAAGTAGGAAAGGAGATCTATTTCTTATAGGTATTGGAGCATGTGTGTGTGTAAGATGGAATATAGAAGGGCATTGCGGAGATAAGTCTTCCAGTTAGTAATTTTGGAGGAAAAAGCAAGCTTCAGAGTTCCTCAGAGGCACTTTAGAGCAGTGTGCCCCCAGAGCTAAGACTGAAGTGACAGCTTAATAAAACCAAGAAGCAAGTCTGTCTTGTCTTGTTTTCCTATTTTTAATATCAGTGGTACTTTGTACCACTGTGGTATGCGAATGAAACATATGTTCATTGAAGTGATTGCAAGAAGGGATAGTTTTACTAAAGGGAGTCAGCAGTGCTTTTCATTCCAGGTGGTAAAGCCCTAAATGTATTTAACCCCTCCTTTTTAAGCTGTATGTGTATTAGCTTCCCTTGAACTTTAGATATTCTTAGCTGCATTACATACATGACAATGAATCTGCATATTATGCAACAGGTTTAAATTTAGCACGGCATGTTGGGAGGCATAAATCTCCCACAGACCCATGCAGCTTTGTATCTGCCAAACTGACACAAATAGCTGCCAATTATTGCATAGAGAAATGCTGCTTTTTCAAAAAGAAAAAAATTTGTAAAATTTTTAGTGAGATCCTAGACCCACTGATATCAGTGGGAGTTTTGCTACTGAGCCTTTCGAAAGCTGATGCTACTCTTTTATCAATTTTGAACAGATAATTAAATAGAGACGATATTTATCTACCAAGATTTAATGTCAAATGGTTAATGTTACGCTTTTTCTGTGTGCAGCAGATGAAGTATTTTCTACTTTTAACAGGCTTACCTGAAAAAATAAAGCAAAATCTGTTTTATATTAAATGTGTTCACTTTCCGTAACTTAAAAAGAAAAAAGAGAGAAAGAACAGAGAAAATCAATATAAGGCCACAGGAGCTCAAAAGCTGGGATTATAAAAATGACACAGAATCAGATGAATCGTTATCCCTCCCTCCAACAGTGCCTTTTCCCTTCTTATTTTTTAAATGGGTTTTATTTGATTTTTCAAACTGTGCATAAAATCCTGGTAAAATTCTCACTGCATTTAAATGTGTCAGCATTTCCACACTCTGATTTGTGATACTGCACTTGCTCTATTATGCACTAACTGGAACCACTGGGTTAATTAAACCCATATACTAATATTGGGGGAAGATAGTAAATCTGAGTGCCTGGAATTTGGTTGCTATAAAACTGAAATAATCAATTGTAAAATGTTGGTAGGCTGAAACATTGATTTTTCACTGAGAAAATATTTTTAATTCATTTTTTAGTCTGTCTGCCTGAAATGCTGTGGCACACTATGAAAAGGTACATCCAACCTCTTCACAGTCTTCTGGCCTCTGTGCAAAACAAGGCAGTGCTTTACCCTCTGTTCAGGTGCTGTATGTATCACTGGAGTGTTGTCACCACAGCAGTCACAGGAAACACAGTCTGGTTGGAAAGTCCAGACTGTGAAGGATACCAGCTTCATCTCCCTGGAGACTATATAAAATAGAAGCATTTTAATCTTGAGCTCCAACAACATGTTTTGACACCTTGAGATTTGTAGGGAGAGAGGGGAGAACTTCGCATTTAATCAAAGTTGCAAGTATTGCTACCTCTTATTCTGCCTTGATATGGAAACAAATGCTCATGGATCAGAATTTCCTAATGGAAGAGAAATTCCTACTTCTGATCAAGTCAGTATTTTATAATATTCTCAAGAAAAATAATTCTATTTTTGATTAAAAGTAAGACAAAATGTCTGATCCTACAGCATACCCCATGCTAATAAATCAATATTTGTTTATTTCTGGCTAGGTTTTATGTAATCCAATGAATGTAATATTGGGTTACTACTTTGATATCTTTTGGATCTAAGCATTGGTCAGGGTTACTAGTGTGGTATCTTTCAGGTTTAAGCATTGGTCAAAGAATTGCAGAAAATGTCTGCTTGTCCTTTCTGATTCTTTCCTTATAAACAGATTATATCTGCAACTGACTTTAGGTCTCTCTGGCTCAATAAATGCTGCTACGACTTTGTTGCATGACTTCCATCCCACTCTGTCTTCTCTTGCCTATCAACGTTTTACTAAACTATGCTCAAAACTTACTAGCCATCTCTCTGTGTTTTTGAGATATTCCTTCTGGTTCACAAATAAACATGAAAAAATATAGTTTATCAAAAATTCCTCGTGGTCTCATGCTGACTGGATGCTTGTAGATCCTATTACACATCTAGCCTTGCCAGCATTTCCAAAATTTTGAGCTATGAGTCTTACAGTCACTTTGTCTATTGTTTGTTCTCTCTGTTAGGTTGGCATGAGCAGCCTTCCCGAACGTCTCTAAAGAAAATGAATATATTCGAGTTCAGTTTCTCCACTGGCACACTCATACTTTTCTTGGTCAACTAGATTAACTTGATTTGTGCTGGTATATATTATAGGCTTTTTTTATAGAGCTGTTTAGAGGCTTTTAAGGATCTGGATGAAGAATATGCTTTTTTATAGAACCTGGAGATTTTAGTGAAGTTCTAACAACTTTGGCAACATATTGTTGGGTGGAGGAACAAATGTAATTTATTTGTAATTTTTCTAGAAGCTATGGTGTGTGTGGCACTGCTCTCAGATTTGGAGATGCAGTTCGTCTCCCAGCTCTAAATTGGAATTAATCTTTTGCTTCTCCACAAGTCTGCTTTGAATGAGATAGTGCAGAAGCCTGACCAGATCTTCCAAACCTCAGACTATAAACCTGACCAGAAGTGTGCTTAACAAAAGCTCCTCATCCTAACCCAGACAAGTCTGCTATGACTTTTGAGATTCAGTCTGAAAGCATATTCATGCAGATCCTATAAAAAATTATTCTAGAGTTTTGATTTTGACTTGAGCAGAGCAGAAGTCTCTACATTTTGAAAGTGGGAATTGTTGCAAGAGGGAACTGGCTGCTTCCTGTTATGCAAAATGTAAAGATGAGCTACTAGTCTTGAACAGCATTATTACACACAACAAAGTTCAGCAGACAAGTCTGAAGTATCTTTGACAGTGGTCTTATTAATGTGGAATCAAATCCAATGTTTGCTGTCTGATGGGTGAATTTTACTCTGTGTGTGTATTAGTTTTGTTTCCAGGGAAAGGTTAGTTAATCTCTGGAGTGTATCCTAGAAATACAGTGCATGTCTGCGTGAAACTTAAATAACAAGTGATTCAAATTTTTTGATGCATGAGCAGTGATTGGAAAATGTACTGCCTCTGTCACTTTGTTTCTATTTTTGGAAAGCTGTGAAATATCGGACTTGTAGATCACATCAGCTTTATCAACTTCATGCTGTGTTATTTGGCTTTATTTCTGATAGGAGTTGGAGATTAAGGGTCTGGTTTTCAGACAGCGGGGATCTGACTGCATTTAATGCTCATTTCAGTTGAGGTAGATGCTGTTTGCACAAGTTTGGCAATTTCCAGTTAGAGGAGCTCCAAACAAAAAAATTTGCAGATTATGTAGGAACTAAAGCAGCTCAGAGTGCCATAATGCCAGGCTTTTAAGCATCTGCTTGTTCTTTGGATAACTGGTGACTAAATGTCACAATCCATTGCTTTTCAATATCAGAGAAGCCCTCAAGCAGCGTCTTCAGTGAAAAGAATTAATTGAGATTGGATAGAGAAATCTTATTCTCCTTTATTTTTGTATGCTTTGAGATAATTAACCTTATTTCTTTTTGTCTGTGGCATTCGTATCTCCTCCTGTCTAAGGTCAACTTTCTCTGGGTGTTAAACCTGGATCAGAGCCTGGGTTTGAGCTTTTTTCCAGATCGTAAAACTCTGTGTCCAGGCCCGATTATGCTTTGTTTAGCCTCCTAGATCTTCTTTCAAGGGCTGGACAAGTGGGACGACAAGTGAATGAGACTGGTAGGAAGGGAGATAGGTATTTGTCTAGGAGCTCTACCTCAGATACATGGGCAGGGTGAGCACCTCTTTGGAAAAGATGTTTTTTCCTAAAAGCAGCCTCAAGCAGCATCTACTTGATGCTTCCTCCCAGGAATGGGAAACCCCACTTGGCTTTGTGTTGCTTCTACTTTCCATCTCTAAGGAAGAGGAGAAAGCCAATAGGTTTGTGAAGCTTTTTTTTGCCAAAGGAAAATATAGGGATCTGCTGAGAAGGAGGATCTGAGCAACTTCCTTCCCCTCTTGAAAGGAAAGCTTTGTTATCTGCTTAATGTTGGCAGCTGAATAAATCAGACTTTTGGCTGTTTGAGGAGGTTTCTTCTGAGGAAATGGAGGGCAGTAAGACAACTTTGCAGTCACATTCCAAGCTGGAGAAGGGTAATGTAGGTTAACCACTTGTCATGGTTTGAGAGCTCCCAAAAATCCAATTCCCTAGTCCAAGCCCCCTCCCACATCTCAACTCAATGTGAGATGGGTTTTCCAGACACCACACGAGACTCAAAATGGGGAAAGGGGAAAAGGAACAAAACCAAAATAATATATATATATATATATCTCCCGATTAGTAGCTCAATATCTAGCAACTAAAAAAAAGTTAGCAAAGAAATATCCCACTACTCTCCTTGGGACAACCGAGAGTCGCTCTGGAATGATCGCCGGCAACCTCCACCTCCCAAGGTCGGCAAGACCTAACCAGGCCTCACTCCCCAGCATGGCAGACTCAACAGCAGGGAACCTGCACCTCCAAGCTGCCGGAAGGAAAAAGAGCGAAGGCCTCTCCTCCTTTCTTCTTATAGTCTGGTTTACGTAAAAATCGTAGGGAATACTGGGTAAATCTGGACCCTTCCTTGGTTACAAACTGGTCACCAAAGAAAGCCCAGACCAAACTACCACATCACTTCTTCCAGCTGCTCCTGGCACTGATGGGTGCCAGGAGGAGCATCTCAGGTTGGATTTTCAGACAAGCTCCTTTTCTCCTGGAGTATCTCTGCCTCTGAGTGGGTAGGCTACCGCGTAAAGCAGAAGTTGCACGTGGAATGCCGGTGGCTGTGTGTGAGTCTGCTCCTGGAGCAGTACCTGTTTTGCCAGGTCAGCGTGATTCAGGTACTGCTGAAAATGATTGATTTGCCTGTATTACAAAGCAGTCATATTTTCTCAGAAAGGTGATAGAGATGTCGCCTTTTCTAGAGGTTTGCCTCAATTATTTCTTTGTAGTTAGGAGCAGACATTGTATAACATAACCCTACCTGGAGTATAATTTTTCTTGGCCAAACTGCTGACTCAAAATCTACTTTTATTTAGATACAGTATTGAATGACTTTTTTTAGTTTTCTTTGGCAAACTGAAATATTTGAGGTGAGGGTAGATGAATCATCTTACCTGCCCAAGAAACATGTTTTATTGCAGTGCACTGACATCTTCTTTCTTAAGGAAAACATGGACATGTGGAAAGCTAAGGAGTAATTCTGCTTTTGTTGTTCTCCCAGTGGTTAGAAATGGCCATTCAGAGCAGAGCCTTTAATGAACTTGAATCTCCTCCTGTTTTATAAGTCAATTCTAAAGTATTGTGAGGAAATAGTCTCATCCCAGCTTACAATGTCTGTTCTAGTTTGTACTAATCAAATGAACATTCTTTGGGCAAAAGCAAGAATGACTACTGTGGAGGTCAATAAAGCTAAGACGATCCCAACTTGGGGGCAAGAAGCTGAAATGGTTTATTGGACTTACAAGTTCATATTTAAAGGGTTTAGGGTCTACATATTCAACAGGGCGTTGTAACTATACAATTCTTACAATTAGGTGATTTCAGGGGAAAACCCAGGTTAACAAATTTGGGGTCTTAACACATACATCATAGGGGAAAACTCATTTTATCTTGGGGGAATTACAGGGGAAAAAAGGTATTCGGGTGTATAGAATGCAGGGATTCAGGGAACACAAAGCACAATAGGTCTTCTGCACAGGTTTGATGGGATCAGGGTGAGGACTCTCTGGCTTGGGCAGGGCACTCCACACCGATAATATCTCATTTACTTCTTAAACTGAGGTTCTTTCCCCAGCTTTCGTAGCCCACGGCTTTTTGCAAAGACCACTCAAATCTCTCTCTGCAGATATTATATTTTGGGATCCAACAGACTACTGCTTCCATATAGCAGAACCTATGGGGAGGATCTATCAGGTACTGGGTTTTCCTTCTGGGAATCTGCAATATTTACCGTGATAGAATTTGGTGACAAGAAAATGAAAATCTCTTAGTGTAGCAGGGAAGAAGTTGGAAGGAAAATGAAATATGCATATAGTAAGATTCTCTTCTAGCATATGGAATGTGTGAGGAAATCAGAGTTGGTGAAACACATAAAAAGTATGAAAATAGATCTGAAAGTATTTCGGGAGCCTTTCTTCTAATTTCCTTTTTATTAGAGAACTTTTTTGTAAACAAACAAATAACGCAAATAATTTTTGGTACTGTTTAGTTTTTCACATCTTCCATAATTAATTCAGATTGAACTGAAACCCTTATAGGCTTTAAGAAGATAATTCACAGAATCTTACCTTGACTGGAGGATTCATGTGGTCTTAAACACTGGGTTGTTTTTATATTTCCAATTAAATTGCATGCAAATGCACTTGCACACGGTCTAAGAAGACCCACAGTAGGATCTGCAAAACTGGTCTTTAAAAATTGGAAAATGTTCAGAATTAAACTATGCATTAGAAGTACCTTTTGCAGACACATCACAAAATAACCTGAAATTACAAGGTTATATACTGTGGGTTTTTTTGTTTGATTTAGAGTTTTTTTAATCCTTTAAGACACAGGAGAGATGGTGCTTATTAAGGACAGATTAATTTCACCTCAGTTTAGCTGCCTACCAATTAAACACGTGGCTTAAGCCAGATGTCTAATTATCTTCTTTAGTCAAAGGAGAAATAGGAGGAGATGGTTATTCTTCCTGCTCATCTCAGAATTCTATTATGGGATCATCTGAATTACCCCTGGAGAGGTCTGCATCTTTTCAGTGAGAAAAGTCTACATGACAACATTAGAGTGGGCTTTTTACACAGTTAAATTTAGGTGAGAGATATCCTATCTTTAATGGGCAGCTATTTGATTTTGTTTTGCTGCCTCAGTGTTCAGTATGCAGTGCTGGTCTTTAATGCTGTGTTAGGTAACATCCTATTCAAACCCAGCTCTGAAGACAGAAATATTCATTTCCTCTGAACTTTTCTACAGCATTTGTCACTATTTTATCTGGTAATAATGCAGAGTCGTATTTTGCTTTCCCACTCCCTTTCAGAGGATCTGTGTTTGGCACAAAAGACATTTTCAAAACTGCCACTTACTGATAGTAGCCCTGAAAGAGATGCTTGCAGTTTAGTGGAAGAAATCTTCTAATTCATGCAGCCAAGGTTTGTGGTGCCTCTGAAAATCTGAGCAATAGTACCTCTGTTTCTCAATTTTATCTGGTTTTTCTGTCATTAATCAACAAACTTCAGGGTAGAAGGTATTATTTTAGTAAGCAAAAAAGTGAAGAACTGATAACAAATTTAGGAGCACACATCTGACGCTGAATTTTCCTAGCTTCCCATGGAGAAGTCCTGAAGCTCGGAAGTGAAGGGAATGACTTAACTGCCAATCTCCAATTGCTTTGCTAATTAAGGGGATTTACTATGTTGTGACTTTGGTCAGCCGGTGAGGGTCAAATTAAGTTACATGTGAATGATTTCCAGTGTTCCAAAAGAACAAAATTGCAGACATAATTGGACCTTCTCCCCTATCTGTAGGAACTTGCAAATTCTGTATTCTCAAAAGTTGCCTACTTTACTGAGACTTCATGTTTTGTCTTTTCCAGACCCTTCACAGATATCTTCCTGAAGCAGTCCCTGAAAGGGGAGCATAGCACTTAGAAAGTAGTTCTTTCGGCATTGAGGTGTTGTCAGCTTTAGGGATCGTTCTGGCTAACTAACGAAGGCTAAAACCACTTAATGATCACTTATGTTAATGATGCAGGTAACAATGGGTTTAAACTGTATTCCTTTTCACCATGTCCAGTCTTTTCCAACATGGGTGGAGATCAGACTCACTTTGAGCTTCAAGCAGTGGAAAAGAGTTCCACTTTTTTTTGTTTCAACTGAAAAACAGTAGTATCTTCTTCTAAGTTTTAGGTCTGGTCTAAAACTTCTTGAAAACACTCATGTTGAGGAAGATGCGGTAGAGAACTTTATCCTGAGTGGTGAAAGCCATCAGCAACTGAAAACAGGGGTTTATAATAGGAAATACCGAGCAAACGTTTTGCCAGTGCCTGCAGTAGCACTGTTCGTTTGCTAAGGAATCTTTGTAATGTAAAAAGGGGATTTTCCAGTGCTCAAAGCAAGCAAAAATTGTGCTCATGATACCATTTCTTCAGAACTCTTACTCAGTATAAAAATAAATGCTGAACTCGTGAGCCTATTAAATAGAAATTTTAACACTAACTGCATGTTTTTTCCCAAAGTGAAATTATTGATGCACTAGATTACAGTGAAAAGCTCCTGTGAGAACTCTCATTGGGGTAGGGGTTTATCTTTGGGACTGATAATAGAGTGTATACAGAAAAATTACACTTGAGATGCTATTCTACTTGTCATTCTAAGCAAAAGAGAAAGTTCTCTTAGAGGCCTCCCTGTTATGGCAAGAAATGTTTAGTTCATTCGATACATACAACTGTTAGTGTGACTTTATGAGAAATAAAAATAGGGGGTTTTATATAAATAGGTATATCGTGAAGTTGTAAGATATCCGAGTTCCAAGACCTGAACTTGTGTATCAGGGTCTCTTTCAGCGGTATTAGGAAATGAGAAAATTCTTAAAATTAAATATTTTAAGGCCATTCTGTACACGAGGTTCTTCTTCTCTGTGGGTTAAGAACAAAGGAAGATCCATCACTTTTGACAGGGGATGGCTTGCAGCCAATTTGGATAAAGGGAAAGCCCCTTTTCAGAGAAAAGAAATCTTTTTAGGTAAAAATGAATACATTAAAACTTACCTGAAAAGGATGGGATTTTGTGAAACTATAAAATGTATGGAATTTAAACCGAAGGTGTCTCTTTCCCTGGAAACTTGGTGCAAGAAAGACCCACGGCGTTGAATAAATTCTTCCTTGTTTCTCTGTTCCCTAAGTTTATACCATCTTTCTAAATTTAGAGAGAGGGATTTTACCCACAACTTGACTTATGTATTTTGCAATTCAGAAATGAAGAAAGTATTTTCTTCCTTCCAAGATATGAGTGTGGAATATCTCAAGCTGTTTGAAGGAACAAGAGGTTACTGAAACAACCAAGACAACTTTTCTTGCATTCATTAATCTCTCATTTGAAATTTCCATGTGTGATTTTAAATTCTCCTTCAAATATTTGTAACTGTGGCTTACAGATTTCACTGGTCTTGATGAAAATATCTTGTTTGATGTTTCCACACCTTCTGATACTTAGAAGTTTCTCTTAATTTTAAGTGTTCTTTACTATTATGAAGTATAATTATTTGAGGTCTCATGAATTGCAAAGAGGTGTGAGGAACTGCATGATAAAGTGAGCCTGCATTTCAATTCAAATATCACTACTGTCTTTAATCTTACTTGATGAGATGGCAGAGATTCTTTCTAAAATAAAAAAGCTTGATTTATTAACCTTTTACAACCTTTGACTCTCAGGAAATGGATGAAGTCTTATTAATGATATATAAGAACTCATTTTAAGTCTTTGAAGCCAGATATTTTCTTTAGAAATACCCACCGGAAATTAATCTGCTGCGAGCATCGTAATTCTTTAAAAGCGTTGTTACATGTGCCTGCACATGTGAAAACATTTATCTTTACATCACTCCTAGAAAGCCTGTATTTCTGACGGCCAAGCAGTCTTGTAATTGAGACAGATTGATCTTTTCTGCTGTACCTTTTTCATAATGAAAGGAATTCTTAGCAAGGGCTACAAAACACTGTATTGTAAGGATGCGTACAGGTGGCTGTGGGTTCCATCACTGAGGGCGTCAAAAGGAATCAGTTTTACACCTTTCTTTTCTCAGAACTTAAACTTTTGACAGGAATTGGTGAAGCTGCTTGCTTACTTCTGCCTTCCTCTTTTCCTGCAATAATGCACATAACTCCTCCTTTGGGGACAGAAGAGGCTTTGACTGAGACCAGATTAATATAATACTCCTACCTCCACCAGTATGCAGTGTAACATGTCCCTGCCTCTGGAAAATGTAGTGAGATTTGCAGTTGTAAAACAGGGTAGTAAATTTAGTCAGAACATAGTTACAATGGGCCACAAAGTGAAGGGCAAGACTAGTAATCTTTCAAAAAGATATTTAAAGATGAGAGGTCAAGACCTTCATTTTACTCTCTCACGGGTCTGGGTAGAGTTTGTCTGTCACAAGTGTCTATAACTTTTGGAGAAAAAACTGATAATTTTCACTACCCAAATTCACTCCAGATAGTCACACTTCTAACTGGTGTAATCGCAGCTGATTTGTGTTGCCACAGCTGATTTATGTTGTTTCTTGTTTGCATACCTGGAAGATGTAGGTAATTATCACAGGAAATCAACGAAAAAAATAAGCATGGTTGTCCTCTTATATAAAAAGACAAATATCTTTTAAATATGGAATAATTTCACTTTTTCATGACTACTACATACCCATTTAATGTGAACAGATAATCATACATTAGATATGTAGTAATTCTACTGGTTTACTTTCATGTAATTTTATCTACATTTGAATGCATTGTGTTTGAAAATGTCTTCTGCCAAACTACAACACAGTTTGATCTTGGGCTTTTTTTTGAATAAGAAACATAGGCATTATGTTGGACTATGGCTGTTAAATAGAATACAAAAAATAGTGTAAAGAACTGCTGTTCAAGATAATATTTGTAGTCTCAAGTGGCTGGTATTAGTAGTTTGAAGTAGTTAAGGTACCAAGCCTGGAGAATTAATCAGTATCTTGCTTAACCTTAAGCAACCTTAATACTTGAGGGATGCTGTCTTCTGCTTTAAGACTTTTGCTGTCTTCTTTGGGAAAACACTTTCCCTCCTTCATTATCAATTTAGTTATTTTACTAAAGGACCATAAATGGATATGTAGTAAATTTGGTGATGCAGATGACAGAAAATGAACATGTCACATTTAGTTCTTGAGGACAATGATTAGACTTTGGTTTATTTCAAACTCTTAAAGGACATGTCTAAATGTGTAACTGTGGAAAAAGTGATATGAGAAAGCAGTGCCTTTTCCTTTACCCTTGTAAATTCTGTTCCTCTGTCATGAAACTGCTTAAACCCATAAGATGGGTGAAACAAAGATATTTTAATTTGCTTCAGTGTTTATGTGTAACAACTTAGTGTTAGGATTATCAAAATATTATTCCAACTGCCAGATTTTGGACAAACAGAATTCCACCAATGTCTAAGATAGCACTTACGATATGAACAAAGTCTAGAGCCTGAACATCAGGATTGCAGGTTTCCTGTGCCTATAATATTATTAAATACGGAGAAAAATCCAATGAAAGCCTATTGTTGAACTGAGTTCCAAAGTATTTGGCAGGACAGGTTAGTCTGATAAAGTAAAAATATTTTTGTTAGTTGGAATCATTCACCTTTGCAATACAGGAGTATCTATTTGTGGTACACTCACTGAGGGATTTATTAGAATCAAGTTCAATGGGAATTTATGTCTCTGAAGACCAGTCAGAAATGACTTCTTAATATATTTTTGATATTTTATTTTTTCTTCATATTGGTTCATTTATAGCACTAGACAGCTAGTGTCTAGAGAGATTTGACAGCATGGAGGTTTTTGAGATGAACACATTTAACATCATAACACAACAGCTACAATTCCCAATTCCATGCAAAGAATACTGTTATTGTTTAAAATGTGAGGAATTTAAACATCCTCCACACTGCCAAGGAGAACACTGGCAAGGATCTCCTAGTCAGAAATGAGACTAATGCTTTTTTTAAAGGAATTTTACTTGAGAAAAGCTGAGTCTCTTGTCACAAAAAAGTAAATGTGGAATTATACACATTGGTAATCACCAGGTGCAAACCTGGAAATTTCTTAAGAGGCTTGTTATTGAAGAAATGGTGGTGGATTATCGTATTAGAAGATAAATGGCTATGCTAGAGGCATTATTGAAGGACAAAAGAACATTGTGAGAAATATATAACTCCAAGGAATTTTGGAAACATCAAGGCTTTTTGGAGTTATTTTAGAAATAACCTTGAGAAAATAGAAGGAAGGGTAGTATGCAATTTTAAAAGGAGACAACATATAGTTTCCTGTAGCAGATCAATGGGAGGTCTGGTATTTAAAGTTGACAATAAGGAAAGAAGACTTGGGAGAATCTTGATATGTTGTCAAGAATAACTAGACATGAATAAGCAGGGGTTTTTTACTTACATTTGCTCCTGGTTTTAAAACAGTTATGTTGTTCTGTAGAAAGAAACTAATTCAAATGATCATTATTTCAAGTCCCAGACAGATAAAGCTTTAGCTTTGACTCAAGGTTGCTGTATTACATATCCCTCCAAGACATGCCTTAGGAAATAAAAACACATGATGTAGTCTGTCAGCTTCTCCTTTATGCTCTATTCATATGTTAGCATTTACCTTTTGCAATTCAGTATCTCCACCACCAAGGATGGGCATTATTATTCGTCTATGCCTATCACTGAGATATTTACCTTTTTAACAAATATGTAGTGTTCAACTGCCAGTCTGAAATGTGCACGGATGCAGTGTGATATGTGTGATATTCATGGGCCATAGGAAAATATTTTATATTCTCAGAGTGGGTAGACATATATATCCTGAAGGGAGGTTATTGTTGTTGAGATGTATATACTGGTGGGTGGAATACCGAAGAATGTATTTCTGCAGTACTCCATTCTGCAGAGTAGTGAGCTTTCTCTAGAAAATGCAAGCAAGCAATTATGTATATGGATTTTATTTCTTTTTAAGAACTTTGCGTAAAAATGAGTGCTTACTCATTACTAGGCTGCAGTAGTAGCATGTTTCCTTGAAGAGTTCCCTTGGTACTGGTATCCTTGGCATGCTATCCTTTCTTCTTCAAGTTCCCTATAGGCATTCTCTGCCCTGCCGCCATTGTAGGCAAAATTAGCTGTTTCTCTAATTTGTTTTTTCCTCCCTCACAGTTCTTTCCTCTAAGATTCCTTTCCTCTCTCTACCTTTCTGCTTTGTAAGTCACTTTTGCCAGTGTTATATCAGTCTCTCCTTTTTAATAATGAAGTCCTATCACTGGTTAGGAGAGTGAAGAGATCCATACTTGCCCCTCCACTTCCCCTTGTGAGGATACTGAAGATCACAATGAGGTCTCCCCTCATTTGTCTCTTCTCCAGGCTGAATATTTACTCTCGTATTTAACTGTGATGACTACTACAAAAGTATGATTTCCCTTAACAAATACTAGATGTTGTTTATATACTTCATTTTATTAATCTTTTAACACTGCGTCCTGGAATACTACTTTTTTTTTTTTAGCTTCATTCATCAAAATGTCACATAGCTGGTTATGTATCTTAATCCCAGCATCTTGTACCACAGGGTAATATGCAATAATATGTGCACAGGTCTTTTTCTCCACCTAGCAGTATCCACATGATTTAGTTTGAGTCTCTTGACTGCCTTTAGTCAGAATTCTTTAGTTGGGTAGACATGAACTCTCAGCTGTTCCACTATAATGAACATTCTATGGGGAGTGCCTCTGTAATGTTCAGTCCAGCTGTTACTGATATTACCCTTCTCAAAACTGAAAATTCCACAGCCCTAGGATACTAGCTAGGTTCAAATTATGAACTCTTGTTTTCACAAGTTACAGGGTCTCAGAAAAATTACCTTTGGAGTGGATACCTCCCATTCTGAGTCTAGTTCCTCACCTCATAATTTCTCTGATATACCATGACTGCTTTTGGGTCTCATATGGATGGAATTTTATCTTTATCACCCTCTGCTGTAGTTCACAATCTTTCAAAACTCCCTCTCAATACCATCCTGCTCAATAACTGCTCTTTTTGTCTCATCTAAAGACTGAAATTCAGTGCAGTCTTCAACTCTGTATACTAGACTAGAGAGTCTAGTAATACCTAAACATCCATCTCTCATGCTGGACTATGACACGACATGTTCAAGGTACTTTTAGCAACACTGACTTGTTTTAGACTTCTGCATAATACATTTACTTTCTATAACATCTTTTTGCCTTTTCTGTGAATGCATTACAAGGATGAAGTTGGAACATGAGTTTGCTTAATAAGATACTTCTTGAGTAAACATTCATAAACTGTCTTGAAGAACTTAAGATTACCTTCCTTTCAGATTGGTGTAATTTCTGTTTCAGAGGGAATTTCTACACATCTGAGGTCCTTTCTCATGGCCATGGAGCTTTAAATAAGACTTATCTGAGCTTCTTCACCAACAGTGCACAGGGAAGATTTTCAAGTACTTGACTGTAGTCTCATTTGCATGTTTAAGCTACTTTTGCAGAGCAAGAAAAATAATAAAGAAATTACCCAGTGCTACAGAACATAGCCTCTGTCTGATTTAGTGCTTCTATTACCATTGTGATTCATGGCTAATTCATACAAATGAAATTAGGTTATATATTACTATTAGGAGATTAACATTTCATGAATTTAATAAATGCTCTCATGGTTACTTTGAAATCTAATTCCCTGGCCTAAAATGTCACCGATGTCTGCTTGTTTTAGGTAAACCAATTTAATTCAGTTTAGTAGTGCAGGGAGAATGTTAGCTGAGATTCATTTTGAGTGGAGTCACTGCCCTTTTCTTTCACTCTTTGTCCTCTCCTTTCCGTAAATCTAAAATGTTATAATGTTAGAATGATGCAGGAAAAACACTCTGACCACATGCAGGAGAGAATGACATACTAGTTTACATCATCAGGAATGGAAATGTCAGGTAGTTAAGAATAAGCCTATTGGAGATATATATATATATATATATATAAATATAAAAGTTATTTTATATTTATATAAATAAATATATAAAAATATAAATATATAAAAGTTAATTTATGTTGTTATGCACAGCTAATGTTTGTATTTTATTAGCTTGAGGATATGATCATTGTTCTGCTCTCCATGGCATAATATGATTTTTCTTAAAGGCCCTCAGCAGTGTTCACTGAGGCCTTGGAATGGGTAATATTAAAGGCTTTATTTAATTGTGGTAAATATAAACATATAATGTTATCTTTTCTCCAGCTCAGATTCAAATTTACTCATTTTATGGCTGAAACAATGATGTCTTGCTGCAATGGTTTATAAATCTCATTCTTTTTTCTTCCTGCTCCAACTTCAGAAGGATTCTGCAACATTCGCTCAATCTGAACTAAGATTCACCCTACATCCTCACCCCACAGCCTCCCCTTAAAAAATTTATACAGTAAAATTTTATGGACTTCTTCATGCCAGAGTTCTTCTGCTGCCTGACAATAGTTTGGTTGTGGTACCTTGGAGCAACTGAAGAAAGACCAGAAGATCAGGATGCCAAAAGACCAGAAGCCAAAGACCAGAAATGCAGGATGCCTGTTCTCAGGATGCCTGATGCATCATTCACAGACACAGCACCTCCTGCTTCCTCTGAACAGCAGCCATGGTAAAAGCAACTTCATGGATCATTTTTGTCCTCTGTCACTTGCACAGTTAAACTTGGTTGTGGGTTAGTTATGGGTTTTTTTCTTGGTCTAGGTTTTTTTTCTTGGTTTAGTTTTTTTTTCTCCTTCTCCCTCCTGCAGTAGGGAGCAGTGGGAACTAGGAGAAGGGAGAGAATCTCTTCTCAGGGCCTATACTTTGATGCCTGGAGTGCTTGTAAAGGGTCTGGAAGAGTGTGATAAATCCTGGTAAGGTCAAAAAGAAAGATGGGGCTGGGCTGGAGCTGAATGTAGATCAGAAGTCTTCTAAGTGATGACTGTTACTCAAAAGAATGTTAGATCAATTATGGGATTTTGATTCAAAAAGTAGCTAAAGTCTTATTTGTTACTTGAATTTAACAGCTTGAATACCAAACATAAGGAAATAGCCAGCTGGGCTCTGAAGGGAATCCAAAGCCCTGAAGAAAACCGACCATGTTTAAACCACCCATCTTGGTCAAGCTTAAAGGACTGGCCAAGCCCCAATGTGCTTTAAAACTATTAGTTATGGGTGATGACACCAAGTCACAGTCCAGCTCTTTTGGTTTGCTGTGACTGAGGGCAGCCCTACACCGCTGGGCCTTGGAGCTTTTCACTACTCACCAGCTCCAGCACTACACGTTGTCACTCTGTGCCACACTCCTCCTGTTCTGCTTCCCTTCTTGGGAGGAGAAGCAGGATCAGGCCCTAAAACAGCCTGACCCTGACTGGGGGATCATTAAACTGCGTACATTTCTTTCTGGACTGCGTTTACAAATATGATTTCCTTGAGTCATTAAAAAAGAGAGAGCACTTTCTTCATATGAAAAGAAGAGATTTCTGTGACAATTCCTTTCTCAAAGACTCTTTATCCTTTTCCCTTACCTGCAGTTTTTCATGTTTCCATGGTAGTTGTATTAAATTTCAGAAATATCCTTCACAAGTGGATATCCATCTCAAAATGATCTTTGAGCTACTAGCTTATTCACTCTCAATATCCCTTCCCTGAACCATCTTTATTACAGTGCTTAAAAGACATATATGATGCATTGTTAATTGGCAGTTGGGGATCACTTATCATTATTGATTTACTTTTAAATTACTCTGGGATGAGGAACAATAAACCTGAGCATGTAACTCACTTTCGTAATGGTATATTGTTGCTGTTATCCTCATGTCCATAAATTCGTATCTGCAGTTTGCTTAAAATCACTGACTTGTTTTTGTTCTGAAATAACCATCTGAAGCAAAGGCAGGGCTTTCCTCTGTCTTTCAAGAGTAAATGCAATTGTCCTCTAATGTTCCTTAGGAAAATGGAAAGATTCAAAGGAAAAAGATTTCATATTCTTACTAAGGTTTAGTTTACATTATTTTGAGCTGAACTGCCAAAATGAAACTTCAGACTGTAAGCTTGGGTTGGTTTTTTTTTTGACCTACAGTTCTGTTTGAGATGAAAACTTGTGTTCTAAAATGGAATGCTCCTGCTAAACTGCCACAAGTTTTCATGTTTACTTGTAGTGTTTTTCATGAGCTAGAGATTTTTTGAGTGATTATTTGTTGTTAAGGGTGTCTTTAAAAAAATTATGCTTTCCATATATTAGGAGAAAGTAACTTGAAAATATTTATTCATGCAATTATGCTAATCCTGAATTATATCCAAAGATAATTTAGAAAATTTTAAGAGCTGTAAGCTTTCAGTCCTTGTTAACATCATGTGAATTTTTAAAAATGCTCAGATGAATTTCTTTCTGATTGAGCTGTTGGCATAATCTGAAGAGGATTTGACCATGGTGCGTGCCAGTGTGCTGACCTGTGTGCCTAAAGACCTAATGGGAGGCTTTTTGAGAGGCTCAACAAACAAAATTCAAGAAGCAAAGGAAGCTGGTAGGGCAAAACCCCCCACTCTTGCAAAAATCCTCCTCTGGGGCAATCTTGTAGAGGAGAAGCAAAAATACTAACAGGCAACTGCAACTTATGACTAATCTTGAGGCCTCACAGTCTGTGCCACCACTGTAGGTGCTTTGCTCCATGACACTGCCCCAGCACTTGCTGCATGAGAGACCAGAAAACTCTAGGAGCCCATGCATTTATGAACCTATGATAAACTTAAACATAATTTTTTAGCTAAATATCATGTTTATCACTTTTATTTCATTAGGATGGGAGATATCCCACCTTTAGCTTTAGGGTGTCAGTGCATTTGAAAGCATATGGATCTTTGTGAGCTCCTGTAAAACACATATTGGTAAAAGAATAAAAAAGAAGTTTTGCAAGTGGAAATAGCTCTGAAAGCATAGACTCAGAAACCTCAGCATGTGGGCTCTGTATTGGAACTTCTAGGAGCCTTAGAACTTGCACTTACCAAAAGATAACCTTCCCATAAGGAAGCTTAAGTGGCTTCAGATTGCGGATCAGATAATTCTGCTTCACTGCTGTGTGAATGCACTTTAAATCACCCTGGCTTCAGTTGGAGGTTCAGTTAATTAATTGTTACTTTCTAGAATTTATAGACAGATTATTTCTTGAAGAAATTTTGTTGATTTAACATTTTCTACAATTGACTCTTGATTATTTGCTAAGGGTAGACCTTGATTTGATTTTAAATTTGGCAGTAACCTTTTTTTCTTAATTTAAGTTAGAAATAATTGAATGATGGTAGCATTTTCTTATCTTTATTGATTTTTTTTGATTGTAAATTGGTTTCAATTATTTTAATAACATTTGTGCAAAGAAGTAAAATCAGAGTTCTTTCAGTAAGTAATGTGGATCTTAAATCCTCTAAGACTACATCTACTTTGTTCGTTCTTGATTCATAAGCCTCAGGATAATATGATTGCTAGGTTTATGTTGATTTTAAGTTGGATATTTTAGCTGTACATGTAAAGATTCTGGCACACTGTTTCAGCTGAGCTAGAGCATATGGAAGGGAATATAAGTACTACCTGGTGATGTGGTCACACAGCAGGTTCTTACAGGCCACATTTGACAGCAGGTGAAATCATTCCTTCTGCTTCAGTTCCTTCTGCCTTTATTTGAATCTAGTTTTGATCTTATTAACTGATTTCCATCCATCCTTTTTATGTACCATTAAATAAAGGTATCAGAGTAGCAGCTGCATCCCAATGGTTGGATCGCTTTGATATTCATGTATGTTCACATTTAAAAAAGCCCAACTCTTGTGCGATTACTTTGCTTTCGGTGAGACAAGTGGGGTTTAATAACCGGCTTCTGTTTCAAAAGCAGTATGGAGTGGTAGAAAGGTGCTGCTGAGCAGGCTGATGGAGAGAAACTCCTTTTTATTGTAATATGCAATAGATGAACTAAATAAATATTCTTCAATTTTGTTCCAACTTTTGGTAAGATAAACAAAACCTGAGGGAACCTTTGTGGAGAAGGGCTAGATTTCTGCTGTGCTTGGAGCAGAGCCTTTGTGCTCATTCATGGAAGTGCTGAACAGTGTGAGGAGAGGCCTCAGCTCTCTGCCAGTAGTAGTACTGGGCTAGGGAGTAGCTTAGATTTTGTACCTCATCATTAACTTTCTTAGCTGCTGTATCCCTGCTGGCCTTAGACAGGCTTGCTTTGCACAAATCAAATTGCAGCTATGGACAGACTAATGATTTGAAAAGGGCTTGCTTCATTTTGTGCTTGCCTTTTGGAAAGGCTTTTCCTCAGGAGATGGTAGACATGACACAATGACCTAGCTTTCCCTACACATCTTGGTTTTTAATAAGAAAGCTCCCATGTCCCTTTTTTATGTCTTGTGTGTTTCAGGGGAATATCAATATCGTAAAAACCAACACCATGAAGCAGTTCAAACTGCTTAGTTGTGTAGTTTAATAGAGAAGATGTGGACCATGACTGTGATCTTGCAGTGTTTATTCTTTGTTTCAATGTAAGTACATATTTGATTTCAGCTACAGCATTGAAGAAATAATTTCCCAGTGTTCAATATCTCCTGCATTTCAAGATTTTGATACTGCTTTAGTTCTCGCTTCGTCACTAGTAGTCATTTGTTTTCATGACTCTTTTGGTCTGTTGCTCTGCTCCATTGCAGGATGTTAAGACTCTTACTCAGAAGTGAGAAACAAATTGCATATTCCACTGATTTTAATAAAAACATGTTTAATCTAATTAAGGAGAGGTGATGCCTGGCTTCTTCTAGAAGGTACTTGCTTTCCCTTTGTAATTGATTTGAATGAAGTTAGAGATTGCCATCTGCTTTTTGGAAAGAATATCTGCTTTTCAAAAGTAAGCTTAATATTATTAAATATTTGAAGATACATTTAATCTTTCAGCTGGCAAGGGATTTTGTCCTTTTGATTAGAAATATAGAAATCTTCTGAAAGTCTGCTACAAAAACTGAGGAGAAAACAAAATAATCTTTAAAAGACTGTGTAATTATTTTTCTGGAGCGTATTTAAGCCTACCTACAGCTTATTCTCTCTTAGGGATTTAACAGTTTAGGAAGCCTTTTCATTAAGTAACCCCAGGAGACTCTAATTTTTTCCTAAAACTACAGAACCATGGAAGAAAGATTTGTTTGTATCTGTGATTGATCTGCAGTGCTGTTCAGTTGTTATATACCTCTGCTAAATGTGCATGGTTCAAGGCAGGGTTACTCCCTAATAAGAAAGAAATTCAGGCACTGTGGCTGTGTGAATATTTATGTCTGCAGTTTTGTGATGCTTAAGATTGACTGTGGTTCAAAAAAAAACCCCACGGTAACTACAATACTTGGTTTCTGCAATAGGGTATGTTTATAAATGTACTAATTTCTAACTCCTCAAAACATTCTACCCTTTGCCACTCTCCTTTGACAACCTCTTACTCTTCTTTTCTTCAAAAATCAGCTGTGTGAATGTTTTATTGTATGTTTCCTTATTATTTTCTGTATTGAAAGTAATACTTGCAGCATTACTTAATCTGTCTTCTATCAGTTGTCATTCAATCCGTTGTTTACAAGTGACTGCAAATCAGTCACCTCTCAGGTTTTTTTCCTTATGACCATGTTAGCATCTCAGTTTTCATCTGGTTTGAATGGGATCAGATGATGGTTGTTAAGATAGAGACATCGTGGAGTTCTGGAAGATAGTTTTTGACTGTTGTTCTACCACGTCATACTTATTTTTTAATTTGTTTTCCATGTACAATGTATTGGCTGCTGATGGCATCTTTCTCCAACAACTAAAAGTTCAGAATATGTACTGGAGATAGTGTTGGAGGATTTTCTACACGGTTGTTACACTCACAGGCTCTTTACTATGCCTGGTAGTGTCTGTGCGCTGCCTGGACACTGTGTTTCACAGGATGCTTCTGGTTGCCCTGGATCTGCAGGCTTCCATGGACCTCACCTTGCTGAGGCATCTCCTTCATGCAGCAATTACCACCTGCCTATATCCAGTCTATTTTCCTCGGTTCTGAATTCAGCCCCACTGTGCCTCGCTTGGGTTCAGGGACTCAGGGGGGCATTTCTAACCTGGGTAATATGTTAAGTCAGAGATACGAGGCTGTGTGCCCGGGACCAAGCAGCCCACCTGGAGCTTCATGTGGCAGAGCCCAGACACACCGAATCTAGCACTGCAGCTCTTCTTTATAAGCCTTGTATCAGGCCTTTGGACACTTCCTCCTCAGCGTCCTCTCAGCAGTTATCTTCCCTGATGCGTCCATCATGATGTATTAAATTGGTTAATTAACTTATCCACTGAGCATGAACTCAAACTGCAGCTGGCAGCACTAGGCATTCTTCAGACGCAATTCAACATTAAGTGCTGCCTCCGATTATTTTTCTCTTACAGTAGCAGTAAGTGTAGTCCCTGTTAGACCTTTGATGAACAATGTGTGTCATTTAGTCTACTATCTAGCTGCTTATCAGTCATATTTTCAAGATCCCTGCTTCTTCTGTGGCACAGCGAGTATAATTAGGTGTAAGATTTTTTCAGGTCTGCAGAACGTTACCTTTACATGGCTAAACAAACATGGCTTAAAAATCTCAAAGTAAGAGATATTTTTTACAGAATTCTTCTTACAAGGGACCCTACTTAGTCATCCTTTCAGTTAATTAATTTTCAACAAATATAAGATATTACTACCTTTTATATTTTAGGGAACTGAGAACATTTTATAGCTGTGGTATAACCCAAAAGAAATCTACACTCTTGCCTTTTCTGCTATTGTGAGATGAAGGGCTTGGGAGAAAAGTAGTTTTGTTGCTGTGATACCTAAAATTTTACCAACTACCCACCCCAAAAAAACAATCTACCTGAAAGAAAGAGATAAACAGAAACATGAAGTTCTTTTTTAATACATGTGTCTGTATATACATGCTGAGGTCTGTGCATGATATATATAAATGTCATATATGTATATATATCATATTTATCTTGAAATACTCCATGCTGATAAAACCTATTTTATTCTATGAAGTGAATACAGGCAACAACGTGTATCCGAGGTATTTTTCTGGAGAGGTATGTGTGGTCCTGTGGCATAAACTGCCCTGACCTCAGTGCAGGTTAGTTCCTCTTGCGGGTGAGATTCCCTTGGCTGCACACTGTCAGCAGTGAGCAATTGGTAAGAAGGACAGACAGCTTCTGGGCTGGGTGCTTGAGGTCTCAACATATTTCTTTGTTGCTGACCTGAGAAGATTGTGTGTTTTAAACTTTCATAGTATACAGATGAGTCATTCCCCCTTTCTGCACCTTAAGTTGTTTTATTCATTCACATTACTTTGATATAGTTTGCTGGATTTTCTATACTTTATTCTTTTTCGTATTCTGAACTTTTCTTTCTTCATGCCTAAGCTTTTCAAAAATGAATAGTGTGCAGTGTTGCAACAAATTTCTTATTTCTCAGGTTTCTTTTTTTCTAGTTTAGAGGATTCTAGCTCGACTACTTTTTGTCTAGCTTTAAAAATACAGTCAGGAGTGGACTTTTTTTTTTTTCTGAAGAAAGAGCTGAGTTATAAGCTAAAATAACATCCATGCTCTGTGACAGCCAGGAACTACAATAATACAGCAAACACAAGTAACTTTAGAAATGCATGGATTTTTGAGTACTCAGGCATTTCATAGTTTCACTCTAGTCAAAAGTAAATGTGCAAGCTGTAAAAAAAATTACAGAAAGAGTATCTGTGTTAACATAAATCAGAAAAGCAGTGTGTAATTAAGAATCACCTGGATACTGCAATTCTAAAAGAGGTGAATATGTAACATCTCTAACTCATTGGTGAACAGCTGAACCTAAGCTATTTTGAAATGATTTTGTATCTTGTGGTAATGAAACCATTGGACCTAAGACCTCCTTTGCAAATGAACCCACTCACTGCATTGCATTGGCTGTGCAAAATCCTGTTGCTAGGACACAACGCTGCCGGAACTTCAACTTATTTCTCTCAGAACTGGTATTTTAACATATAAGACTATGATCCTATTGCAAAGATGGGCTCACCCAGCTCCTGTGCCTGTGCAGAGCACAACGCTTCCTACTGGATCTGTAAGTTAATGCTTGCTTGCATATACCAGAGAGCAGAAGGAACCTCTGTTTCTCCCTCTCTTATGATGAAATAGGATCATAAAATGGTTTGGGTTGGAACAGACCTTAAAGATCATCTAGTCCCAACTCCTCTGCCATGGGCAGAGACACCTCCCTCTAGTCCAGGTTGCTTAAAGCTCCATCCGACCTGGGGCTTTCCAGGGATATTTCCACAAAGTATATGTGGAATACTTCCAGGGATAGGGCTTCTACAAATTTCCTGGTCAAATCATTCCAGTGCTCACCATCCTCATAGTAAGGAATTTCTTCCTAATATGTATTCTAAATCTACCACTTTTCCATTTAAAAGTATCACCTCTATTATTACATGCTCTTATAAATAGTCCCCCTCCAGCTTTCTTGGAGGCTTCCTTTATAAGGTCTCCATGGAACCTTCTCTTCTTCAGGCTGAAAAACCCCAGCTGTCTCAGCCTATCTTCATATCCAGCACTCTGATTTTTTTTTCAGCTCTCCTCTGGGCTTGCTGTAGCAGGTCCAGGCCCTTCTTGTGTTGGGTGCCCTAAATACAATGCTACTACTGTTTCAAGTTGTGTTTTTCCTTGTAGCTGCGTACAAGGATACGAATGGATAGAATTTTTATTGAAAAACTATGAAAAAAATATTAGTAAACATTTGCCCAAATACGTTTGGCCTTTCCAAAGCAATAATATTGGTAGGTGTGCTTTGGAAATGAAATCACAAGAAAGTAAGGAAAAGTTAGGACACAGATGTTTGGATACTTTGTTCTATGAGTGAGAATGTAATCCTAGAACATATGAAAAACTATTTACTGAGGGGAAAATTAAATGGATTAAAAAAAAATCTCTAAGGAGAAAAAAAACTCTCTCTTACATGAAAACTTGGATGAAAAGACTTTTTTTAGGGCTTTATCCTAATGCACTGCTGGAAGCCAGACAGAACTTTTTACTTGGCCTGATGTGGGTGTTCAGTGTACTTAACAACTAAAACCTAAGTGTCTAGCTCCCTGGAGGATAGGTTCCCACATGCAATCTCTTTCATCATGATGAAAAGTAATCTTAATTTTTTTTCTGTTGAATGCGTGATAGCAAGTCTTTTTAAGAGTGGTGTTGGGAGGAATGAACTAACAGCTACAAACATTTATGAGCAGGCTTTACTTCAGACACGGTTTAACTGACCCCTCACAGCTCCCTGATGTTCAAATATGGAGAGGCAGAGTAAGTTCAGAATATGATATGTGTATTTCAGGCTGCTGGAGAGAGATGTCAGTGACTGATGTTATGTTTTTGCATAATGAGTATGGGTAACTTAGAAGCCACTCTTAAAGAACAAACCTGAAAGGAAACTTTATTCCTATTGGGTTGGCAAATGAGTTCAGCTGCCTTGTAGAGATGATCCCACTGCCTGAGCTGCCTTCTAGAGGCAAACTTGGATGCCAGCTCTACACATCAGGGATGCTGCAGTTAAGGGCAGTCAGTAGAACAGACTCATGCTTGCGCACAATGTGCATTTAAATAGAAGTGGTTTAGGCAGAATCCACTGCATGGCCTGACTTTCCCAGCATGGGGTTCATTCTTCAGTGGAATGACACCACCTTTGTGTGAGACAAATAACATCCATTAGAGTTAAGTGCTGCTGCTGGGCTGGACTTGTGACCTTTAGCTGCTCGGCAAAACGAGTGCAGCATTCATCTGTAGAGTGTGGGGTTTTTTGTTTGCTTGTTTTTTTTAAACTCACTAGGAATTTCCTTTTTTTTGCTGATGGAGGGCATGACTTCATACTGCAGCTTCTGGTTTTTATTATAAAATTTTTGTGGGTTTTTTGTTTTTGTTTGTTTGTTTATTTTTAATCCCCAAGACAAAAATTACTTTCCTTTTGCAAAAAATGCTTCATAAGTCAGCTTTGTAAAATGTTGTATTATAATATTTATAAGGGAGAAACAAAAAATTATATGATGCCATTCTAATAAATAATGTAATGTGTATTAGACTCTTCATTATGTGCCCCAGACATTTTCTGAGAGCCTATGGAAAGAATCTGGCTCTGTGCTTTTACCAGCTAGTGTATATTACAGGAATATTTTTACCGAATTTAAATCCAGGGGTGTAAGATACCATTCTGAATTTTCCATACACAAAGTAGTCATACATAAAGTGAAACTGTCTTCCTCCTGGGCAGAGAAACCAAGCAGTAATCATCCATCTGAGAGTCATAGCAATAAAATGAACTTGAAGAAACTTTAATGCACATTTCATCTCTCATCTGTTTCAGACCCCAGGCTTCTGGTTTTGCAATAGCAGAGGCTGGAAGTATTGTTGTGTTGGGCACAAGATGAATTCTAAAAATCATCCTCATCCTGGATTACTTTTTCACAAAAACATTAACTGCAACAAGTGCTCTCACTAGTTTAAAATAATTGTACTGACTCTATGGACTATCGCACCAGTAAAATCTCTGACTCCACACTTCACTGGCCATGTCTCTTGGCACTTGGAACATGCTCACTTCTACTTTTTGAATGTTTTTGAAAGCTTTTATATCAGGTACCCACAAATTCTGCTATCGTGAGTCAAGTGTTTTGCACTAGCTGTTAATTTTAACCTGTATATTAAACTCTGGGAAATTGTTTGAGTACGTTTTTTGAAGCAGATTTTGTGTTACCTTAAAATGGGCTAATTAAACTGTGAAATCACAGGCTATTCTGAAAGCCAGAAAACTTGGAATTTATTTTGTTACCTCTCAGTGGGTTGGGGTTTTTTTTGTTTTGTTTGGCTGGTTTGTTTTGGTTTTTTGTTTTGTTTTAAATATGCACATCCTAGGGCCTGGGTTTATGTACAAAAATTTTAAAAGGATTAGGACTGCAGCTTAGATACCATAGTGATAAGTGTGGTATGACTGTGTGCAGGGACAAATCCACCCAATTACATTACAACTTGTTCATTTTCCATTAGACCTCAGTCCGTTTGCAGAGAAGGCTTGGGAAAAACTTTGCAAGACTGGAAAGCCACTGCACAAGATTCCTCCTGAGGCATTAAGGTTGCAGAGAGGAGAAGGATTTGCTGAAAGCTGCTGGAGCTCAAGTGCTCTGCTGGATCATCAGCTGTGCACTGCTGCCGGAAGCAGCCTACCCATTGCCTGGAGCTGGACTGAGTAACCCAGTCTGCTGAGTGACTGCAGTTGTTGGTCACTCCTGAGGCTGTATACACCTCTGCTCTCAGCAGCTCTGTGATGCTAAGATGACACCTTCTGGGCTAACTGCAGAAGTCTATGCAAGTGATAGACTTTGAGGGCAATAATGTCCCCTACTCCGGTCCTTCTCTTGCCTTCCTTACTGAAAATCAGCTACAGCAGCAATTTAATGTAGAATTTAGGCTGCATGGGGAAAGTTTTGGCTGTGGGCAGTTGAGCGAAATTGTCCCATGAGCCAGCAGCTGGACTTCTGGGAGTCTGATTTTGCAGCACAGGGAAATGATTTTCTTTCAAATTTAAGGCTGTTTTATCCTCCATATCATTGCAGACAGTGTTATGAAAAAGATGTGAGAACAGCACCAAAACCTGCTAAGCTGAAATGAATACAAACTGAAGTATAGGCCAGGCTGCAACATAAATCCAAGATTTTACCAGACTAGATAATATAATTTGCCATGCATATGTTCCATATTAAACCCTAACGGATGAGAGCCTGGCCATTTGCCTGAAAACCCACATATTGTGCAGCATTTGGGCTCTGTGAGGAAGAGAGAAGGAAGGAACCTTCAGCCCAAAGACTTTTTCTTCCTTACTGTTTAATTTGGACTCTCATTTCAAAAACAGAAAAAAACCCTCAATGCTAATAGTGAAGGTTTAAGTGAATGGATATTTCTGAGATCTGGCTGAGAGATTCAAATAGAGAAAGATGACTTAGTTTTTGGAAGCCTTGGCAAAAAAAAATATCTGGAAGCCTCCTTTCAAAATCTTTATCTTTCCATTGACCTTTGCAGAGGTATCAAAGTAGTGGATCAGCTTGTAGAACCCTAAAAAAACAACTGAAGGATTTGCATTTACATGGCAGTAAAACAAAATTTGGGCCTTCTTTCCAGTTTCTACTCTTCTTAAAAAGAAATAATAAGACGGATAAAGAGAGGTGTTTTGAAGCTGAAGATGTCTATTTACAGAGTCCCAGGCTCCTGAGGGAACACATTTAGGCTAGGAATCACAGGAAGGAAGGCTGTCAAGAGCTTTCCCATCGGTTTCCACAGGGTGCCTCACTGCATTTTGATTCCCCAAAGAGGCAGAAACATTTTGTCAAATACTTTTGAATCTCCAAGGTCTAGTTTGGGTTGTCAAGGGACATTCTTACTGAAACCACACAGGTGCATTCCCACCTTGAAAAATGCATCCTGCTTCTGCCAAATTTCAATAGAGGCACAGGAGTTGTCATCCTGCAGGTGAAGGTTATAGCAGTATTACCAGGCTTTTACCCCAAGCAGTAAGAGTAGCACAGCTGGGCTGAAACAAAATTCAGGTACCTGCAGTTGCTTCTCAGGTTTGCTAGATTCCCAGGAAGATATGCTGTCATCCATTCAACCAGAACATAAACAGGCTTAATTAGCAGAGGATTGGCAAGAGACCATATTTCTTTTCAGCATGAGCTCTGCTTGTGAACAGTCACTCGTGGACTTTTGAAAAGCCATTTATCCATAAGAAACCTTGGAGAAAATACAAGGGAGCTTTTCAGAAGCCTTCTTTTTGCTATTAGGTTATTAAAAACAATTGCTTCCTGGGTTACTACTTCTCTTGCATGATAAGTGGGTGCCTTCACCCACTCTGCACACCGCAGCTTCAAGAAATACTGGGTCCAAATTGCTCTGTTTGCTGAGCTTTAGCTTTCCTGCCTCTCTCTGGGAAGATGGTAGAGTTCAGCTCTTGCCTTCCCTCCCACTGCAGCTTTTGCTGCTCCTACTTTGAGGTGAAGGAATAAGCACTGGGTGGCAAAACTCCACCTTATTAGAAACTTATTAGACAGTTTAATGGGCTCTAAATCATGTCTGTCACCCTAGAAGGAACACAGACATCTATAGAGAGAGCTCAGGGTGCCAGGACAATGAATAAAATGCTAGGAATTCCATTATATAAGACATTTGGCAGTAAATATGCAGTCCTATGCTCTTAAAGGAGTCAGTGGAGGAATCAGATTCAGATGAGATCTAGGTGGCACTGGCCTCATTATCTCCACAGGATGTTTAAGAAGTGGAGTGTGTTCAGGAAAAGATACAGATTTTGGAACAAACAGGTTGAATTTTAAAAGTTCTTTTAATTTCTGTTCAGCTCAATGGTCCTTTATAGTTCTGGCATCTCTGTGTCTGATTGTGAGTTTAAAATTGTTTCCTTTCTAAGCAAAAGAAAGGATGGCCAGGATAGCAGGCAGAAAAGAAGATGACTGGGCACATCTGTTCTCCCTTTACTCTATCAGGAGACCTAAGGGACAACCATTTAGAGAGAGGAGTTTAAAAAACAATTTAAAAGCAATTTTTTGGTATTTTAATCCATTCAAATTACAATGAAACCTCAAGGGAAGGGGGTGGGTAACGGACCAAATACAAGCAGTAAAATAAAACCAAAAACAATAGGGATGACTTTTTCCTTTAATAATTAAGAAGCAATCCATCCATATCAATACAGCATAACAAATAGCTCTATTCTGAAAGATTCATCCTGCACAGCCAGTTGCTTTCATTGCAGTCATAGATAATCTGAAGATAGCTCTGCCTAGGCTACCAATCTTGAGCAACTGCAATAGGTTGTTACACAAGTCTCTACATTTTCAATTTATGTCCCAGAACTGGTTCTACCCTGCTCTCAAAAGTGCATTTACTTAATGACCAGTAGCTGACCATTTGGGATTTGTGTTCACGCCCTTGCGGCCTCGTATAGTTTTGGCATCTGTCAGCTTCTACTCTCAGGGATCTCTGTTGCCCTTCTCTGGTCTTCCTCAGCAGCCTTCAACATGGCACTTCTGAATAACACAACTACTGTTTTGTTAGTGCTGCCTACTCCCTCTACAAAAATAATGGTCCATTAGGAGATACAGATACATGGCAGTATCATTGCTGCGCTAAAAAAACTGTTTTACAGCAGACACATTAGTCTGTCACAGGATACTGTTACTGCCAAGAATAATCAAAGTTAAGACATCAGACCTCTGTGTAAAGATCAAGACTATCTAGAGATTTCAGTAATAACAACTATAACTTTGGAAAGACTGTCAAGCAGTACAGGAGAATAATTAACTTCAGTGGTTAAGCCAAAATCTCCTAGAGGCTGGGAAATGACCTAATGTTAGACTGGGCACATTACCCCATGCTCTTTGAAGCACGTAACAGCAGCTCTGAAAGGTGCCCAGTACCGCTTTCTGACTGTAAGTCGGGTCTGGCTCCTTGGGGCAGTTGCTGCCGTGCTCTGATGGTGTCTGATGGAGCAGATCAGCTGGGGCCTCCTTCCAGGTCTTCTGTTGCTTTGAGGTAGGTGAGGGAATAGGAGCCAGCCTGTGGAGGACACTTGGGTTTAAGCCAGAAAGAGAGAGTTACAAAGAGGCTTAACCAGTCTGTAAGCAGCTATATGGGAAATGGAGGCTTTGTAATACTCCCTAGTATAGCAAGCCAAGGTATAAAAAACATCCATCAGTAGGGAGGTGATGTCAGACACAGTAAGATCGAAATAGGCAAAACACCCTGAAAATGACAGCAGCTTGTAAAATGGTGGATTCTCCATCATTGCATAGAGATTGCAAGTTTTCTCCTTAAAAAAATATTTTTATTCTCTCGGCCACTAGCTGAGGACTTTGTGTCATGTAGTTGAGACCAGCCAATCCCAGTGGTCCCTCCCAGGTCTGGTATCCCTACCTACTGCTTTGACTCTCTGACTTCTCAGTAAAACTGAGAACATAAAATCTGACTTTGCTGAGTTTCATTTCAGTTCTCTCTAGGAAGCATGTTTTGCTGAGCACTCTGGTGCTGGCCAGACACAGAAGACTTATGCTTGGGAAGAGAAGGGTCTTTGAGCTTCATCCCTTGAAGAGTCAGGCTCTCTGCGCTTGCTATTTGCACTTGCTCTGCACTTGCTCATCTATGCAGTCAGAACAGATATGTAAAGCTTTAAGCTTGTGGCTAATTCTGCCCTCCTCCACCACAAGGAAACAAAGGTGTACCTCCATGTGTTTGTTGTAGAAACTGCTTCATACACAAAGTGCAGTGGAAATCCTGCTGGCGTGGCAGGGAATAAGGCTTGGCTTGGGTAAAGGATTTTCTCTGCTTCTACTGTCTGTTGACATAAAAGGGAATTTGCACTGCCTGTGTGATGTTAAAGTGAAAGTTTTATTAGGGATGTGTATTTGCTGCTGACTTGTGCTGCTTCATGTGTCTGTGTTCATGCTGGGCTGCAGGAGGGAAAAGGCAGACAGTGGCACCTGGGAAAAAAAAGGTACTAAGAGAGAAGTGGGGTCATCAAGGAACCCTTTATTTTGGTGGAAGGGGTCTGTGAAAAAAACCAAACTACATGTAGAATAGAAACAGCATGTGGGGACTGGAATATACAGTGCCCATCCTAGAAGTGTTTTGTATCCTTATTTGCAGGGCTGGCAGACAGTGCTGACACACCACGGGGTGGCAATATTTAGACTCGGTGTGCAGAAGTTAGCCATTTGAGGGAGTCATGGTGTGCTCAGTATGCAGTGGAGATAGAAAACAAAATGATTTCAGTTACTGTTCCAGTTAATACATTGTGTTCTTTATCGTATTTCGCACAAGGCTATCACCCCTCTCTGATGAAAACAGCAATATGTCCAAGGATGCAAGTTGTATCCTTTCTGGCCTTCTTTGTCCTAAGTAAAGTCTTTGTTTATGTATCATATACTGTGTCTTTCCCATGAGGAAAAACAGCCACTTTCAGGTGGAAATATTTTATATGCTGGTTCCTATGAAATAATGATGTTCAATAGCAGAGTCAAAACTTCATGACAGAGTTAAAGTCTTTGATTTTGTGAAATAAAATGTAATTTTTTTACTTTTTCTTCCCCCCAACCCCCCATTTGATGCCAGAACTATAAGTAGAAACTAGTAGACCAGTGGTAAAAAACTTGTATGGCTTTTTCTAATGGAGTCAAATGAATAATCTTTTGCTAGTAAATAGGAGTGGGACAAGAAATAGAGCACTGTCTTTCCTTGAATTAAGAGCAGAAATCAAAATTTAACCTCCCCCTTTTGTGTTTACTTTTGATTTTGGCAAACTAATGTCCATTGCTTAACTTTGTTGATGCAGAAAAAATAAGGGTGCAAGTAGGTTTAAGCCCTATTTAATTTTGCTATCTGTCCTACATACATGTTGCTATAACCTGGGTGGAGAGAGGGTGCTGATAGCTATAAGTACCCTGACAGCTTTATTTCCATCCTGAAACACATGAATGTTTGCCCATGCTTACATACCTCAGGGAAGAACTTAGTGTTGTTTAATAAAGGCCAGAAGTTTTACTAGCTATTCAGTCTTCAAATAGTCTTTCATGCAGTGGAGAATAAAATAAATATTCTACTGAGCTAAACAGTAGAGAAGTTACTGTGGATGGTGAAAGAATTGAATTGCGCTGTAAAAAAAGCAGTATATAAACAGAAGCTAATATATTTTTTTATGTGCTTGGTCTTTGTTCCCTTAGTGAGAACCCCACCACAGATCAAGGGTTTCACCTGAGGATGAAAGGGCATCACTCAGCTGGCTGGCTACCTCAGGCATCCCTGAATATTCAGCATCTTGTGAGAACTTAGCACAGTTATTGAACTGGAAAAATAACCCATTTCTTAAAGCTGTAGGTTTGTATCCGAGAGCTGGTGAGCTAGCTGAGTTTCACTGGAAATCTACTGTTTAATTGTGACTGTCATTGTGAGGTAGTTAATTGGTTTTTTGTCTCTTGTGAGTTTACAAAACGCCTGCTGCTTTAAAGAAACATTGTATGTAATGGAATAGTAAAATGTTTTGATATTTACATAGAATAAGCTACTTCATTGAAGAGCTCAATTTTAAAAATGGAATAGTTGGAGCAGTGGGACATAAATGCAGCTTGACATAATAGAGAAGAAGTACAGGTTGGTGAGGAATTGAAATCTCTTTTCTATTTAAAATGACCAGCACAGCATTTCTTCAAAAGCTATTATTCTGACAAGGACTAATATGCTGGGTTTCCACTAGAATTTATTACGTGAATTTACAGAAGAACAGTTCTTGCCCTCTCTATGCAATTTGACCTAGAACTTACGCTACCTTGGTTTCTCTGACTTGCTATTGAACTAGCAAAGCAAGAATTTAATAAAAGAGGCTTTCAGGTTGAACTCTAAAAGTACAGTGGAAACTGAATTAAGCCTAGCAACGAGGACACTCATTAGCTAGGGTGTAAAGGCATTCAGCAGGCAATATTAACTTAATTTGATATAATATGAAACTCTCTCAAAGTCCCTGTTATGCAGACATCCACGGAAGACCTTGTATCAGTATCTCCGGTGTGGCATGCTGCTCTGGAGATGTGTTCTGGTCACCCAACCGGAGGCACCAGCGCTGGAAGGGTGACTCCTGCTCAAGGGGAACCCTCCAGTGGCTGAGGGGAAACAAAAATTCTACTGTGTCAGAGCTCTTCTCTTGGCACAGGAAACATCTTCATTTATCACCATTACAGGGTGAGTTGTAGTTCAAACACGAAATGGATGCCTTTGACCAATGGTAAGTCTGGTTAGGGAGCTGCTGCTCAAGTCATCCGGAACGGGGAGATCAAGTGGCTCCATCCAGAGAGGGATGCAAAACCAATCACACTAGCATGACAGGTCCAGCTGTGCTTGCCACCTGCAAACTCTTTGGTCTGGGAGCCTCCGGCAGCAACTGATTAAAGAGAGTCAGAAATTCCTTATTCAGAAGTAAGCAATCATTACTCACTGAGAGGTACCTGGTGTGCAGAGATGTAAACGCTGAAGAGGGGCCAAAGTATCTGTACCCCTTTTGTAGGCTGGGTCTAAAGAAGCATCTCCACAGAGCCTTTTGGTTTAATGCCAGTCATTCATTGTATGCCTCAATAATATCCTCTCAGCTAGGTTATTGCCATCTCTGGTTGGGAGAGGTAGCTCTTTGCTGCTGTTTTACCCTTACTGCATCTTGGCCAGCCTCTTCCAGCTGAAAGACTACTTGCTTTCCTATTTCCTGTATGATTTTTATTCTTTTGTGCTGTTTCTGATTGCTATGGCTTTGACAGTCTGATTCCTTGCAGTGCACTGTTCTGTGGCTCCCAGAACACAGAAGTTCCCCATTACACAGCCCAGCCTTTTTAATGTGTGTCTCCAGAAGCTGTTTATCTCAGGTATCTTATTTCTATTATTGTTTTGTTTTCTGTTTCCAAGAAAATAAAACTTCAGTGTCCAGTTTTCATAAAAGTAGTTGGAACAGCCAGTTCCATTTGCCCCCTGGGCTGCTAGTGTCTTCCTCCACATCAATTGCTAGCTGCTGTTCTTGTCCTGTGAGGCACTGCCTGAACAGGACAGCCAGCTCTAACTTAAGTAGACAGGCTTGCTCACACTGTCTCCAGTATGGGAAGAATAAAAAAGTGAGCTTCCAGACAGTACTGTATTTCCTTTGTAATTGGCCCCAGGTCCTGCTGGATCTGGCTGCCAGTGGATTAAAAAGTTCCCTTTGCAATGTTGGAATAACAAGTAAGTCTGTGTTTCTTTGTTGCTGGATCCCCCCTTGGATCCTACTTAGTAGGGTTATTCAGTTTCTATTTCAAACTTTCATATTAGTTTGGCTCATCTTCTTTAAGGAATCCAAAGTAATTAGTGTTTAAATAGCACCCTGGTTTTATTTACACACGAAACTGCTAAAGTGAAAAATGCATTAGACAGAGCTGAACAAACCTGTAGCTCTGGGGAATTTATCTTCATCTGCAATTTTACTCTCCTTTTCCACCATCTGCAAAGAACGTGCGTAGTTACAGCAGAAAATCCAGCAGCAGCACTAAGATTCAGACAAGTCCACAAGGACATAAGGCAGAACTGCCAGTTTCTTGGTTTCCCCAGATGTGCTGAGCTTCTCAAAGGCTTTTTTTTCCTGCTGAAGGTGGTAATTAGCTCTGGAGAAACCAGTACATCTGTATTTTAAGTTTACAAAGAGAGAAAGGAGTAAAATATAAATTCAACAGATGATTCCTAGAGAACTTTTTTTCACCTTGTAGCTTTCCTGGATTCTCAGTCATAGTGATAATGACATCTTACAGGATAGTTCCATGGAGTTTCCATACATCAAAGTAAAGATGTCAAAATCTGCTGGGACTGTGAGCTCTTTGAGAGAGTTCTCTCCATGGCCAGGATCCTGCATAAGTGATCTGACGACCACAAATAACAAAAGTCTCTGAGCAAAGAACCACCTTGTTGGTTATATAAAACCAACATCAAAGTAGTGACTGGTAGTTAAAGCAATCCTGTATTTAGCTGAATCTCTATTGACAAGGAAAAGACTTCTGAGCAAGTTTCCATGCTCTGCTGAGCACTACCAAATGCCACAGTGCTGAGCAGATCCACCAGTGCTTTGTAAATATGCATGCACTTTTTGCAACCTGAGTATTCCTTGGTGCAGAGATTGGTCTCCTGATAAAGAAATGTTTCATTTCATCTGATATCCCACCAGTTAGGCAGCCCAGATCTCTCAGTACCAAATCCTCAGCGATGATTTAAATTCTCATTTATCCCTTTCATAGAAGGCAGCAACCAAGACTGGTTTCTCTGGTATTCCTTTCCTACTGACATGGATGTTGCACTTTGCCTACCACAATTAAATACATTTACTTCACAAGTTTTCTGTTTTCTTCTGCAACCCAAAGGAGAAGACCAAACCCATGTAAAAGATGAGGTGCAAACTAATGTTTTGTTGTTTCACTAATACATTATCAGTATAGGATGGAAACCAAATTAAACTCTTGCCTCAGGTTATCAGAGAGATCACTGTTGGAATTTAAGTTAAGTGTTTTAGATATTGGAATGTAGGAAGGGAGGGTGTCATTGATACTGAAAAATGTGTTGAATTTAATGTGCATTCTGGAATAGTGCAGTTTTTGTGCAGTTTACAGCAAATATGAAAGTATCTGTTTGATTCTGAACTGAGATACCTAAGAATTTTCCTTCCTGTTACACAGAAATTTACACTTGGATTCCATCATGACTCATTAAGGTATCTTGAAATAACAATTTTTGGAAAACTAACCTAACCTTGTATGTGAAACAGCAGTTCTCTCAGTTCTGAAGTGGTTGGACTTATATCAGCCAGGGACTTCCAAGAGCTTGTATTTTCTTTCATGGAGTCCCTAGGGGAATGCTTAGAGATTATTGAAAGTGAAATGGGTTTACAGGAATGTATGCTGAGAAAAGCATCATATAAGGTGAAATCAAGAAACCGTCCTTGAAAGGCTGTATAAATTGGATATGAAATATACTTTTCAGGTACTTAGTGCTTCTTATATTCTCAGATGCAAAATAAGAGGTGTAACTTTTATTCACGGTTACTTACTTTGTGTTGTCTTCTGTAGCTCTGAGCATTGTTAGATATGATATATAACATGCTGTATTTTAATATTATGTTCAAAGTTGCAAATCTGCTGAGAAAATAACATAAACCTAGTAATAATACTCCCACCTACTGAAGTAAATAGTAGAAGAGAATAAGGCACGTTCACAAATCAATTTAGAATACAGTTTCTGTACAACCAGAAAGATGTTGTTCTCTTCCTTAATGGAAAGATATGATAATTTGGCTCATATGTTACATTCCACAAAGCATTCCTTAAGATTTTTAGCTTAAAGGAAGAGCTGACCTACATTGTTGTGGGGTTTTTTGTTTTCTCGTGCTTTCTGTTTAATTTAGTTTTGTTGGTTTTTTTTCGTTCTGAATTCTCAAAGATTTTCTTTTTGTCAGGGAAGAAGTGAAGTAATGGCTAAGTCAACTATTGTTTTAAAACTTCATTAGTATACTTCAGTTGCTTTGTCTGTTGGCTGAAGTCAGGAATGTTGCTGTCTATAAAAGAGAACAAATTACTCTTCTGAATAATAGCCAAACCATACAGGAATTCTCAAGTCTTCCTTTCAGTGCAATACTGGTGCCAGAAATACTGTGTTACAAAACAACACATGAACAATTTTGTGATTATGCAATGTCTCTGGCATATGCTCTTTTAATAAATGGCTATACAGATTTTCTTAAAATTACCACAGGAATGGATTGATTCTAGAAACACTAACTAATGAACTGCCCTTATTAACTACTTCCTAAATCAAAGTAGAAAATTATAAAGTTAAATAAATTAATTACTTTTTCTTAAAACTATGGGGAAAATTCTCTTTCTAGCAAGAACGATCATGCTTGTAACTGTGAGATCTGTCTGTAGGTAATCATTTTTTCATAGAAGAAGTGAGTTTTGGGACCTTGGTGCTTTCTTTGTGCTGTGTTCACTTCATATCATACCCTACAAAGTGTCATCCTTCTGGAACAGAGGCTCTATGATCATTAGTACCAGCTCTGGCTTCTGGGATGCAGCAGGATACATTTGACTCAATTGTGGGCACATCAATGCATTTCTTTTAACTCAGGTAGGATATGTGATAGTGTTGACTTTGGGGATTTTATATCTGCCTCATACCAGCTTCTGGAAACACTCTCAGCCATAAAGCATCCTATAAAAATCTTAACCGATGATGTCCTTTGAACGCATTTGAACTTGGAGGACATCCTTAGTGTACTTGTGCTTTGCCTCATGTAGTGGATGCCATTCTCATCTTGCATGAGCAGCTTTAAAACCCTATTTGCTCTTTGCGGAATCATGACATATTTTTGCAAGTAGACCTGTTAGTTAGTTGGGCAATGTCCATTCTCAGGCAGTCTTTAGCATCTCTCAGTCACTGAAATATATATCTCGGTCTTTGAAGTTTATCTGGCCCACAGATCACTCATATAAAATTACTCTGCGAAAATGTTTATTATTAGCATTATTCATTTTATTAGGAAAGTACTAGAAATTCTTCTCTTCTTGCTACCTCCTGCAAAACTTCTGTATTTTTAGAATGAAGGATGGGCTGTGAGGGATTGAGATAAATCCTAGCAGCTTTATGGTCTACTGTCAGCCTTTGAGTGAGCTGGCTGCTCACTACAGGGTAGCATCTTTGTAATTTGGAGCAAATATGTGGTATTAAAATACTTAGAGTGACTGGGTATTTTCTACCTTTATAAGAAGTAAAAGTTATTGTTAACTTTTCTCTTGTTTTAAAGCTGCCTCTTTATGTGTGTACAACTCTGTAAGTCAGATTCACATTTGGTTTTTCTGTCAAAACTATTCACAGACACTATCCAGAAGAGACGGTCTTAGACTGGAACCTCATTGTGCTCTACAGAAAAGAGCAAGATGTTGCCTCCCTCACACCAGAAGCTCATATGGGAACTGTTGGAAGCCACCAGTCCCATATAGGGAAGATGTATGAAGAGATAAGAGATTCTGGAACAACTTGTAATCTCTTTTGTTTTGTGAAATCTTTGAAAACACGCAGCACTAATAATAACAAATCACACATGCCTGGGATTGATAGATTCCAAAGGTCAAAAGGCAGATCGAAATACAATATATAATCATGAACGTACAAATACAGAATCTGGGGTGGAGGGCTAGCCACAACTTAAAGCCTGCCCCAAAATATATAAAATCCAAGTACAGGCTAAGAGACAACAGATACCCACAAGAAATAAGGGTAGAGCTGTAAGAGATATCTTTGACTGTTTAATACACAGTGATCATAGCCATATGAAATCATTCTCCAAAATCCAGGCAGGAGGATTATCTTTACCATGGCTGCACAGATGTGTGTGCAAGAGGACTATGCAAAATTTTTCATTCTCACTTTAAATGCAGATTAAGGAAAAAAAAAGCTCTTCGAGTGTTTGTTGTTGGGTTTCAGTTTTTGATGAAACACTAATAACCATTCGCTGTAAGTATTTAATATTTAATATTTGAAATTAAAACTATGTAAAGTATAGGGTATAAACTTCTGCAGCATTGTATCTGAACAATAACTGAACATTTACATAAATAGTGTTTTTATCTCCCACTTAGGTGAGAATACATCTTTTTTATTTTAAGAATGCAAAGACAGAAACTTCATCATTTTTCTGTGTGTTTCCACGGTAGCAGATCCAACTAATTCACATTACTAATTCAAGTGAGGAAAAAATTTGAATAATATGTGAAAATAAGCCTTAACTGTTCTATATATAGGCTTACAATCTATTTAGCTTAATATGTGAGAGGTAAAAAAATGGATAGCATGATCAAAACCAAGTCAATGATATATTCCCAGCAGCTGAATTTATTTGGCATAATTATTAGGATACTTGTCATTTAACAAGTTCAGTAACTGAATATATTAACCTGCTCTTAGTTTTGTTCCTGTACAGTGATTAACACAGGGAATTCTAGAAACAGTCTTGAGGACATGGTGGTCATCACCTTCAGTTTTAACTATACCTTTAGAGAAGACAACTTGTTTATAACTGCTCTTTAACAGATCTGCAACACGCTTGTTCTTGAGATGCTTCTGTGATTCTGCTCTGATTTCCCATGATTTGATGTCTCCTGTGGCTGTGCTGCTGGGGTTGCTGTGTGCACTTATTCAGCTCTGCTGCAATTGTTCTCTTAATGCAGCAAGTATGGAATCAGAGACCATTCAGTGTCATCATCATCATCATGACTGGGCTTCGCGAATGAAGATTTGGGAAGGGCTCTACCCATGCTTGCTACAAGCACACTGGTGGCTAAAAAGGCCAATGCGAGATAGACAAGTCCGGTTGCAAAAGGCACAGCAGAAAGACTCCTTGGATTGTATCGGCAAGACATGATTCTTTCTTCTCGAGAGTGATCCTGTGTGCGTTCTCAAAAGAGGCAGCAGCGTTATAGATGGTGTGTCTCCAGACCTCCCAATTGGAGACCAGAGTAGACCAATGATGATGATCAATATGGCCAAGGCTGAGATGTTTTTCAGGGAGTCCTTGTATCTCCTCTTCGGGGCTCCTCTCTTGCGGCAGCCAGTGGCAAATTCATCATAGAGTATGGTCTTAGGGAGTCAGAATCAGAGACCATTCAGTGTCACAGCCCACAAAACAAACAATGTTTTTTCACAGAGTGTCCTGAAAAAACTGTATAGGCTTACAGTAGTAACTAATCTGCAAAGCCTCTCTTACTGCTTTCTTGTGCCAAAATGTTCACGGATTATTAATATAACAACATATGAGCAATGTTCTAATTTACTTTAATTCATAATTGCAAGATATTGGACACATTTCTGCCACAGGTTTTCCTGTTTTTTATCAGCTAAGCTTATATTTTATATTTATAGTAATTTTTATTATATTTGAGATATTACTAGAATGTAAAAAAATAACCATTATATCAACCTGTAAGGTTCTTTTAGCTGCTCTCACTCACTCATAGACTCTGTAAAACTCCAGTAAAACATTATGTTTGTGTTCATGGGTATTGTATAGCAAATTGCTTTGTGAACTGACATACATTCAGATAGTACTTTTCTGATATTTTGCATGTAATTCCACAATTTATTTCCAGTCAGATGTACTCTTTTAGTGTTCACACAAAAAAGGAAGGACTCTCTAATAACAGGTCCTTTGCAATGAATCTAGTTTTATAAAATTAAACATTTTTTTCTAACACTTTATTCAAAGAAAAGCACTGGAAAACTAAATGGAAAATAATATCTTCAGAAATATACAGACTTGGCTAAACATGTAAGTGTTAAAACTTGGTTGCTTAACTTAACGAGTAACTGCTAAAACTCTTCCTGATCATCAGTAAATAAGTATAAATCTCTGGGTCCTTAAAGCATTCGGCGTTTTATTACCAAGAATGAACTGGAAACTTCTTTCAGGCATGTAGGTTTTAATAAAGTTGCTCCGTTACTTGAATGCTGCAATTTTAAAAATTGCAATTTTAAAAATGCAATTCTAAAAGAATCTATATGATTTACAATACAACTAAAACATTTGATTTTTTTCTGTGAGCACCTTGCAAAAGCATATTCTAGTTTCTCATACCCTCATTCAAAAAAACTCCACAACATAAATGGCAAAAAAGTACTGTCCTTAACGTCAACCTGTCCTTCTGAAATGAATGTATCATGTAACAGAAATGCATTTTGGCTTAATTTCTGCTAGAACTGAGGTGTACCAGGTAACTGCTGAATGACTGAGTATATTATGAAGTGTGTGAGTGTTTGAGCTGTACTGAGACTCAGAACTGAAAAAGAGTTCTGTAGATCAAGACCAGAAAAGGCTGGACAGAGGCTGCAATTACATACTTACTCTGGGATAATTACCTGCTTCACTTGCTGACTGTCCTCAGCAGTCAGAGAAATACAGGGGAGAAGGGGTAAAGGCTCTCACCCACTCTGTTTGAACCCAGTGTAGCTCTGTGGACATCACCAGCTGTACTCTGTGGATGGAACCCAGACTTTTCCAACCATGGCAACCGACTCCCTCTCACTAGAAATGGGAAGGTCTTTTTTGTTTTTCATTGTTTCTTCTGCTTGCAGTTTCAGGAATTTTTCTAAATTTTGTTTCTCATGTTCGGTTTGTTTCAAGTGACAGCTATCTCTTCCCATGTCCAGAGGAAGGTCACTCCATCCCTGAATACAGGCTACTGCCAGCTACTATTTCCTGCTCTGTGAGCCAGCTCTTCCTACATCACCACTGGATCTCTGTTCTGCAGACGCCCAGCAAGCTGCCCTCTGCACAGCTCCTCCACAGCTGACGATTCTGTATGCATTTGTCACATTGAGGTAGTCCAAAATGAATTTACATGGGTGACATCTGTATATAATTTGTGTGTAATTTGGTCTTTTATGTGCATATGGAAATACTCATATAAATATTTACATAGCTTGCATAAATACACAATTCTGAGGCAACTAAAGAAAACATTTTAAAACCAGAAATGTGGCATTAAGAGAAGAAAAGCCAACTCTCCAGGAGATGGCATAATCTACTTCAGTTACTATCAAATTACATTCCTGTCTCCCACAGAGTTGTTGAGCTGGAGAAAAGACCGTATGTCCAGTTGGTCCTAGTATTTGGAGTGCCTTTCTCTATTAGCAGTGTCTGATATCAGAGACTTGCCAACACCAGAAACCTCATTTTCTGTGTCTGGTTGTCCCCTCAGTGTGGGCATGTCTTACAGCAGTGCAGCACTCTGATAATGCAATTGGGAGATTGCACTGCCTGATGTTCCCAAAGGGCTGCTGAAGAGAAAATGATAGACAGGAGATCCCAGAAGACACAAAAGCGCTTTTAAATGGGTGTGGCAGGTGTGATCAGTACCTGGGGTGAGTGTGTGAAGCCTGGAAATATTGGGGAGAGTCCACTAAAAACTGCAGTGCTGCCTCTTTCTAGTGAATCTCACCCACTTTCCTTCAGTTCAGCTGCTGCTCCACACCAGGATGGAAGAGGGCTTTTTTACCTCCAAGGAGAGTTGCACACCACCAAAGCAAACTGGGGCTCTGCTAGTAACCCCTATGGCTTCAGACAAGTGGAGTTTCTTCTCAGTGTTTCCCACTCTCTGTGTATCTTCTCTCAATCTCATTTATTTGTTGTAAAGCTTTTGAGATGGGATATGACCTCTGGTGTTTGGAAGCACTCGGCACAGCAGGCCTCAGATTGTGATCAGGTTTTCTAGGGCAGTGGTTTTTAATCTGTGGTCCATTGACCCTTGATAGTTCCAAAATTGCTTCTAAGGGAGTGATGGGAAGTACAGAAGGAAAACCAACCAATTTCAGAAAGGCTTAACTCAATTTTCTGGGGGCAGCAGGTCTACTGCAAGTTTTGCAGGAATCCACATAAACAAGGTTGAAGCTTAATTTTATTGAGTTTGGCCAATGTAAATTGTTGACAGAAATAAAGAATTTGGCTTACTTTACAATATATCCTTCCTGCCTTCCTTTCTACCTCCCTCCCTCCCTTCCCTCTCTCCCTTCCTTCCCTTCCTTGTCTTTCTTCCTTCTTCCTCGTATTTCTGTCAAACATTGAAGAGCAGCACCAGAGAATGTGCCTTTACCTAGCAGTATGCCAGAGCTTCCACATCAGGTATCCACCATGGCTGCAGCAGCACTGGGGACGGGCTTTGCTGCTTTGTTGCACTCACTGCTGCTTCCCCTCCATGTTCCCAGCTGGGAATCCTTTTGGTAGACCTGCATTCTATTGCTTGCTGTAGACAGTTTTGAAAGCTGTTTTTTTAAAAATTTATTTATTTCTCTGAACTCCTTCTCCTGGCTGATAGTGGAAGATATGTGTATGCTGAGTCAGTTTTTCTGTGCCCTCAGGGATTAGGTGTCTGATGTGGAGGATGCTTTACAGCTGGCTCAAAATAACTTTTGCACAGCAAAGTTGTGATGCTTGCAGGGGGAACGCAGCCAGCTTCAAACAAGGTTTACAGTCTTTTTTCTCATCCAATACACCAGTGAAAATAGAAAATACTCCTTACTTCATTGGACTGAACTCCCTCCCACCCTGCTTAACAGTTGTTTCCCTCATTCCAGAGGTGAAGTCAAGCACAGAGGGAGGTTTAGGCTGGATATTAGAAAAAGGTTTTTCACACAGGGGATGTTTGGGCACTGGAATAGACTCACCAGGGAAGTTGTCACAGCACCAAGCCTGACAGAGCTGAAGAAGCATTTGGACAAAGCTCTCAAGCACATGGTGTGACTCCTTAAGCTGTCCTGTGCGGGGCCAGGAGTTGGGCTAGTACATCCCTTCCAACCCAGGATATTCTATGATTGATTCAATGATTCAACAGTTCTATGATCCGGCAGAGAAAGCACCATACACAAGTCAACCTCATGTTTTTATGCCTCTTTCAGGGTGCATGATATCACTCAAACTCCTCTTAACAGCAGATAATAAATACCCAATGACAACTTGGAGCACTGTAACCAGAGGCAGCTGAAGGCTGCCTGTCTAATCAGTTAGCAGATTACTGCATTGCACAGTGGTGATCAGTTGTACTGCAGACTGCTTCCTCTAGCTATCACCACAGATAGATAGTCCATTTTCTTCAGAAACCTCTTCCTTCTGTATAAACTAAGTTTTCTATATAGCTTAAGTGATCACAGTTTAAAATGTGCTCGAGTATTAACATATCCATTCCCAGAAACACCTTCAAGGGATACTTTATCTAAATCTCCTGTGCAGTAGTAAATGTGTTTGTGGCTCTTTAAAGCATATTAAGTGAATTTATTCTCCCATTCCACAGAGTTGGCTGCTCAGCTTGAGTCCCTTTCAGGAGATAGGAGCTGAGGGAGGCAGATCAGGATTCTGATCTAGCAAATGGATTAAGAGGTCTGACCTGGTGTTTGGTCACATGTAAACATCTAAATCCCTGTCTCAATAAAATCCACTTCACTTGTGTGGTGGTTTGAAAAAAAAAAAAAGAAGAAGCCTTTCCCCTGAGGCTTGTAGTAGTTTGCCCCAGGGGTGGTGTTTTGATGCTAGACCAATTAACAGCTTGTGCGCTCTTGTAGAAGTTACATACTTTCAAACCACCACAACTTGTCACTGGCACTCCATGGGATTTTGTCCCTGTAGTATTTATCAGGTTTACTGTACCCAAAAGTGTTCCGACAGTAGTATCCAAGTTCCTTTCCCTGTTTTGAAAAATCACAGACTTTGATGTCTAGCCCTGTGTAACACCCAGTCAGTTTGCCAGAAGGGCTTTTCCTAGAAGTGTCTCTTGGAGGACATGACCTGGGAGAACACTGCTTGAGGAGAAGGTTTCCTCCCATGAGGCCTTTGGCTGCTCATGTGTTTCTCGTTGCAGGACAGAAAAAAATAAATTCACTGCTATGATCAAACTCAGTTCATTTATTCAGTCTCTCAGAAGACTTTCTATGCTCCGTTAAAACCTGGGCTCTGTTCTTCATGGATAATATTTACCATTTCTCCCCACCCAGTCTATTTCAGAAAATACCTGTTTTACTGTTCATTGCTGCCAGGCAAGTGTCACTAATTGCTACAAGTCACAATGTTTACAAAAAATCAATACAAAAAGAAACAGCAACTGAAATAAAAATGGAGGAGTGTTGACAATGCAGTCCCTTAGCTAAAATCAACTGAAAAAATAATTGCTTCTTGCAAAGGAATTTTTTTTTTTTTTGTTTAGTCTTTTTGTTAATTTATTCTTTACTCATAGTAGGGAAAAAAAGCACAATATTACTAAAGCAGGATGAAAAGTTTGCATTTCTGCCCTGCCTGCCTCTGGAATCCTTTAAGTGTGGTTGGACTGAGACAATGCAGGACATGATGATCCAAGATGTAGAGTTCCCACCCCAAGAGAAGTGTGAGAGTCAGTGTCACTATTCATGAGCAGGAAATAGTGTGTGTTTGACTTAGAAAAATAAGAGAAAGAAGAGGAGGAAAGAAAGATGTCATATTTTGCTAGTATATAACTTCTCTTCCGTCATGGTGGGATGGTTAGTGAATGATTACAGTTGTCTCCCACTCAATCTGCATTTATTTCTGCAGGACCGTTCCTTACATGAGACATAGTGAGGGAACTTTGATTTACAAAACCATAGCTTGAAGTTTATCCACCATAAGCTCAGAGAATAAAAGCATTTTGGATTTTTTTTTTTCTTTTTTGGACAAGAACTACTATTTACAGCAGATGTGATTTGGAACACACAACTGAACCAGAACATATACAGTCTTACATGCAATCAATTATCTACAGGTCAAATAGAGAATTAGAGTAAAATAGCCTTGTGTACCACAAAACATGATAAAACCCCCACTGTTCTAAACCATTTCAATCTTTGCATTTTGACTAGCATCAATAATAAAAGTTCAGGCAAAAAAAAATGTCTCCATATAGTGTGATTTATGATCCATTATCTAAACATTTGCATCTGAAATGTTCGGCTGAGGGTGTTCCTAGCACCAACATAACAGACGTAACTAAACGTTAGACATGGGCCAGGTCTCAGTACAACTGTGTGGTACTGTAGGAGAGCAGCCCTTCCCAGCTGTCCTTATCTCATGCCTTCCCAGTGAAGGAGATGGATGCAATGAAGCAATTCATTTGTTTCTCCTCCCTGAGTGCTATCCCACTGAGAGATACTGAGCGACAAGCAACTGAGGTACTGAGAGACAAGCAAAGCAGGACAAACTTTGACTGCTCTGCCAAGTCCTAGTAGCTACTTTTGGCAGCAGCAGCCCCAGGAGGAGCCTAATGGAAGGACCACAGCAAAACAGATCATAAATGTGATGTGCATGAAGCTGCTGCATACTTCTTCAAGGAATGGGGAGGCTCCTCTCCACTTGCAGCACTGATGTTTGTCCACAGGAGACCTTTGCCTTATTGTTTCCCACTGGGTTCTTCATTTCAAGAGAGACGAAAATCTCTCAAAATAGCAAGTGCCAGAAACATCACTGTCGTGTTTGTGTCATTATCATATTGTTAAGGAAACTGCTGAAAGTCCTTCATTCTCCCATGATTTATTTTGAAGTTAGATCAACCTTTTGAGACCTATTTATATCCAATAAGAGCTCTACAGAGAAGAAAATTCAGTAATTTATTTAAGACAAAACCAAGCTGAACAAACATATATCTGGTGAACCCAAACTATTTCTAAGTTGTCTGCAAACAGATTACAAACCTGATGCCTTCTCTGCCCAAAATTAATTTCCAAGTAATTTATATGAGTAATATTAGGTTTATACTGTATGTATGTGTATAATATATAAGGCCAGCTTACTACGAATATACCATACTCAAGAGCTCATACGTTCTGTCTGGGTCTGTACATCAGACAGCATACTGTGGTTTCCTGGCTGGATGAGAATGAGGCTTTTTGGGAGGGTTTATGTGAATGATAAATAATAGACCCTTCAGAAGGAGCCAGTGAACATTCCTGTCAGTATCTTAGCTTACTAGTGTATTTATGGAACATTTGATTACATAAGTATTATGGGCTTATTTTAAGTGAACATTAAATAAACCAAGTCTCCACTAAATATGAATATTTTCCCAGTTTCTATAATAGAGACCTTGTATACTTTCCATTGGCATAGAGAACAAAGTGAAAATCACTTTGAAGTTTTACATTACTGCAAATCTTAAGCATCATGGGTTGTGTCCTCCTCAGTCAAATAAGCGGCTTAAATTAATACTTCATAAAATAAAGAACTTTGGAATACATTTTTGACCCACATTGATACCTGGATGGTATTTTTGTGTTTCTCTCTGGGTTCCTGAGGGCCAGAGTTCTCTGATGAGTGCTGACATTAGTAAGACATGGATTTATTCCAGAGCACTGATTAAAATCACCACATAATCTCAGAGTGAAAATAAAATCACCAGAATTGACAACACCAGCCTGGTTTTGATGCTCACCTCCTTGGCCAATGACCACAGCAGAAATAGGACCTGATGTTCAGAGATCCTGAACACTTGTTGCTCCTCCTGATTTGTATATGGACTGTGGGTATTTGCCTAATGTTTCTACTAAGCTAAAGGAGATGGAGGGAATGGAGCCATAGGGAAAGTGAAAAGAAGCAACTGCACATACCTCTAAGTTAAATGTTGTTTGACTGGAAAGGAGGAAGAAGAGTAGAAGTAGCATCAGCTGAAATGGTAATGATCAAGGGGAAATAGAAATAATAGAAATCATGCTGCTAAAGCCTTGGAAAAACTGTGGTTTTGCAAGCACAGAAAGAAAGGTTGGAATATGAGACAACATCCTGGCCACGTTCAGAGGATCACGGCCACTCTGACTGTCTTCTGATGCTGTGTGGAGCTGAGGAAAACCCAGATTTCACTTACATCTGCTGCAGTGACCAAAGCAGAGGAAATGGCCAAACAAAACAAAAAAATGACAATCTGAACCCCCTGCCTCAAACCACTCATTGAAAAAGAAAAACAAGCACGGAGGAAGAATGAAGGAACACGAATTTTAAAGTTCCCCAAATAGCAAAATGAGACAAAAATATCTTTCTCATCTTGTGCAAAGTCCATACAAGGTGGATACCTAAAAATACAGTCAAATATTCCTTTAACAAATTGGCCATTGACAAATTGTTCATCCCAGATGAAAAGCTTTGTAAATAAAGAAGTTTTCAATGTGCTTTTAAAAGTCTCCAAGGATGCTGCAGAACTATCAGCTGTCAAAATCGCATCTCCCAGCTTGTGCACAGCATAAACAAATGTTCTTGCACCTGCCAAATTCAATTGCACAGGAAGAAGAACCAGATGACCAGCGTGAAAAGAGAGGAGGAAGCAGATCTGAGAAAAGGGATAAGTATGTCTGCTAGATACAGACACATATCATGCAGAGATGAGGAATGCAGCTTAAAAAAAGGCAAACCCTGAACCTTTTGCCATAGGAAAAATCCATTTGACTTCAGTGAATTTGGGTTCTCTGTTGCTATCTCCTGCCTTTGCAGGAATGCAGAGGTTCAAATATTGAATTTTTCTCAAGCTTGTATTATTGGAATGGAATAAACAAAAATTGTCAATACTGTTGACGGACTAGTACAGTTAAGTTCAATCCCATATTTAAAACCAACCAAATACCAAGAGCTGCTCAAAGTTGTGATTTTCATTGTGGTTCTCATAGGCACCATTTTGTCAGAGAGCATTGTAGGATTTTTTCAAAGCCAGGAGCAAATGCACTTCCATTTACTGTGAAAATAAGCTGTGTCAGGGGAAGTATAGGCTGGATGTTAGGAAAAGGTTCTTCATTCAGAGAGTGGCTGGACACCGGAATAGGCTCCCCAGTGAAGTATTCACAGCACCAAAGCTGCCAGAGTTCAAGAAGCATTTAGACAATGCTCTCAGGCACATGGTGTGATTCTTGGGGACAGTCCTGTGCAGGGCCAGGAGTGGGACTTCAGTGATCCTTGTGTATCCTTTCCAACTCAGGATATTCTATTCTATTCTATTCTATTCTATTCTATTCTATTCTATTCTA